>NC_090925.1:597462700-597765730 GCF_040938575.1 Ambystoma mexicanum
GGGGTGTGTGAAAACGAGAGGTTGCAATACTTTCAAATACGGCACAGACTCCAAAGCCCAGAGATTAAAGGAGTGACCAACCACCAGTTTACTATTTTTGAAAAGTTCCTTTTAACGCACTATGGGTGGAAAGGCCTCGTATCTAGTCTCTATAAAATCCTGGATGAGGCCACACCCTGTGCAACATGGCCCTAAATATAGCATTGGGAGAAAAGGATTGGAAGGGAAATTGGCAGTTACAACTGGGAGATATTTCGGAGGCTGATACAAAAGGTGGTCAGGGCCTCCCAATTACAATAATGTTGCTTTGAACTGATATTCGGATGGTACTATGCTCCAGCTCGCCTCCCAAGATTTACCCTGTGGTTTTGCAGTATTGTTGAAAAGGGTGTGGGGATGTAGGCACCTGGTCCCACGTTTGGTGTAGATCCGCCAAAATTGAGCCATTCTGGTCTTTGGGGAAGGGCAAGGGCCCTTCTGAAGGAGGTACTACTGGGTTTGGACAAGGAGGGTGAACTTGGAGGAATGAATAAATGAAGGCACAAACGGTGCTCAAACTAGCAGTGATGTTACTCTTAGTACAGCGGTGGAAGGGCAAGGCAGTCCCCACACTCCCAAGACTGGCTCCGCATAGGTCTGGGACTTCCTGGCACTAGAATGGGCAACATATGCAATAAACACCTTACCATGATTTGCCAGAGACTGGAGGGAGGTTTTGTCCTTTCTAAAGGAAGATTATAGAGCACAAGAGTGCCCCCACCGCCTAGAACTGTTGGAATTGTACTCGTTGGAATGCTACAACCATAGCTCTCAATTGATGGATGTTTTTATTGGCCCCAAGGTGAAGGGGGGTAGGATGCTGGGGGAGAATGGGGAACAGTGGGGAGGGAATGTACGGGGGGAGTTTGAGGTTATCTGTTCTTCACAAATTAATAAATAATTTTAAAAAATGATATAATAGAACATGAGCGAGAACCACCAGCTAGTAAAAGGGATGAGAAAAAGCATTTTTTTAAGGCATAAGATTCTTTTGCAACTATTGCATGTTTGATAGCGACACATGTGGGCAAGAGCTAAACTGCTACAGGAAAAGAGGAGCATGGGATCAAAGGACAGATTCAGGTTATGACCATAGAGTGAAATAGCAGTGGTTAAGGAGGCGGTAAAGAGATGTAGAGTGGAAGACCAGCGTGAGGCTACATTGAATTGAAAGATTTCAGTTGTTGGGTTTTGTATTGAGCAACTTGGAACTAATCCAGACTTTGGGTATGGAAAGGCAGCTATAAATTATAGTGAAGAGCATCCTAGAATGAACAAAAACATAGAAACCTGAAAGCTGTAGAATCTGCTTAAAATCGCATGCTTTGCATATAGTCCGACATCTAGTGATAATCTCAGAGTATTGCATCTTGTCTTTTGAGGATCGAAGGGGGATGTTGACATAGGCGTGCCTGTAACACTATCCCTAACGTGACGTGTAGTGTACCCAAAATCCTTCGCGTGTTGAGGTTTTTTTCCGCCCAGCTAGCTGGTCCCCTTATGTGGAGCTAGCTCGTATAAATTGCTAACTAATATCTTTCTCCACGACCCCTGGTTGTTTTTATATGTTTGTCCCCTTCATCAGACTACCTACCTGCCACCGCCGAAGATCGCGTAAGACAATTTAAGACTCGACGGCTGGCGCTCCGGTCGACGCTGTAAACTGCATAGCTTTGGCCCTCCGGCCAGGCCCGCACAGTAAGAGTGGGGTCTGGGGCTCTGGAGAAGGAAATACATTCTTGAAAATAAACACTCTTTTCCCTTCTGGTTCTGCTGTCACTATAAATCTGAATGATGGACAGGACACCTTTTTAAATTTTGCCCTTCTTGTAAAGGCAAGTATCCCTGGAAGGACACGCACCGTAGGTGCCATAAGTGTCTCCCTCGAGATTACTATGATGTGTCCTGTCGGTCTTGCCAGCACTTGCATCCTAAAACGATCAAAGACCAGCGAGTTAAACGGTGGGCAACCTACGACATGATGCAGGCCGAGGGTAGCTCCCCCGCCGGCGCCGAGAGTGATGGGGAATTGAGCGACAGCTGTGGCTCTGACACGGATGCCATCGACCTATCTTCGGAGTGACAACGCTCCTAGGCATCCGGCCCCGGCAGGCAGACCGACTGTTCTGCTATGGGAAGTGTACATCCCGGCGATGGGGACGCACACACTACTAACAGTTAAACACACAACGCCTCGAACTGCCTCAACGGACTTGTTGGGATAGTCGGAGGCCAACGGGTACACCGAATTCATCGGAACCTACCTATCCACAGGGTTGGCAGCCCTCCCTGCAACCGTGTAAGCGGCATCCGTCCAGGCACTAAACTGACAAGGGCGACAGCACCAAAATACAGAAGGCCGTTGAGACGCCTCTTAAGAGCGCCCCGGCACACAGTTCTGGCAACATCGAAAATGACAGCGAACTGCTAGAACAGCCGAAACCCCTCCCAGATATGCCGAACATAAAGTCTCGTGAAGATTGTTTCAGGCAGCTAATGGGCCGTAGGACAGGTAGGCACGTCCACACACCGAGAGAGACAGGAAGACTATTATGAAGGCCCCTGGCACTGTCTCAGATAAATTTCGACAATCTAAGCACTCAGATCCCCAAGAGGAGCCCACCCCACCCCACCCCAGACCTCTCTGGCTCATCCTTATGGGCCAGAGATCGGTTTGAGGGGTGTATGAATTAGACCTTCAAAATTCGTGGACTTTTCAGAAAGGTTTACCCCGCTTAAGAGGCCTAGTGAGGAGGACCTTTACCCCACTGTGTCTACATTTCAGATCCTTCTGCCCTAATCATGAGGAGGTGTTTGACCTGACGGATCCGGAATAGGTTCCTCAAGACCCTTCTTTACAGGAAGATGATCCCTTTGAGGACCCTGCTGACAAGGCCCCAGATTGGGGGGGGATGAGCAACCAGTGGATAATGCACCATGGCTGTCTCCTACCAATACCCCAGATCCAGACCCATTATATGCATGGATACTCCCGCATCTCCTCCCATTAGACAGGCATCTCCCATAGATGACCAGATGGCATTTAATGCCATTCTGCAGAATGTTTGCAAATTGCCACTCGAGAAGCAGTGCACGATACTGACTTTGTGGAAGATATTCTCGGGAAGCCTCCTGCAAGTCAGGCTATACCTCTACTGAACTCCATTGAACAGCGTGTCGCCCCTTCTTTGCTGACACCATCGCAAACGAAGGCTGTGAACCCACGGGTCGAAACGTTTTCGCCCCTCACCTACAGACCCTCTCTACATTTGGGTACATGCTACCCCAGATTCCCTAGTGGTGACTAGAACTAGAAAAAGAGCAGGCGTACCATTGTCCACGGGTAGGCACCCCCGGACAAGGACTGCAAGGAACTGTATGCCCTGGGGATGCGTCCCTGCTGCGCTAGCCTTTTCCTCCAGAATTGCCAACAATACTACGCTGTTGGCCAACTATTGAGACTTTCAGTGGAAACTGCTCCAGGAAGGCCTGCAAGAGGTCCCTGAACTAGCACAGTCACGCCTGTTGGCGGTTGTGTCAGAGAGGAGGCATGTGAATCATAATATTCTTAAGAACACCCTAGATGCTGCAGAGACAGCAGGGAGAACTCTGGCACAAGGTACCCTTTTGAAGAGGCATGCATGGTTTAAAAACTCGGGGTTCAAACCAGAAACGCAAGCATCCCTCATTAACAAACCGGTGGAAGAATCTAACCTGTTTGGTAAAGCTGTAGATTAGGCGCTAGAGACTACGAAGAAAGAACATGAGACTTTGAAATCTTTAAACCAGATAACTCAAAGGCCTTTTCAGCAGTGAGGTACGAGCTTTCGCCGCTCTTTTCGAGGACAATCTTACCCACGTTCCCCAAACAATACGGAACAGGTAACACATGGTCCTCAGGACAGGGGTCATCTACTTCAAACAAGTATCCTTCTAGAGAACAGCACTGTGGCAAGGGGTCAAAGTACAACCCCTAGAGGCTCCCCGGCCTCCAATCAGAAACGTCCCGAAGATCCGTGTCCCCTGTCATGCCTCCCCGGTCGGGGGAAGGATAACCTCATTCTTCCATGCATGGGAGGGAATTACCACAGACCAGTGGGTGCTCAAGACAGTCTCCCACAGTTATTGTATCGAGTTCAGCCGGCTACGTCAATTCCGACCACCAAAGTCCAGGCATCTGTTACCAGAACACATGAAGATCCTACTTCAAGAGGTCTAGATTCTACAGGAAAAGGGTGCAATCAAAGTCGTCCCCGTTCTACAGGTAAACAAGGATATTGATTGTGTACTTCCTTGTACCCAAAAAGGATCTCACCATGTGCCCTGTGGTAGACTTGCGCCCAGCGAATACATTTGTAAAACCACAAAAGCTTTGAATGATAACGTTGCAAGAGGTAATCTCTCTACCAACACTGGCGGATTACATGGCAACATTGGACATAAAAGATGCATACTTTCATATTTCAATGTTGCCGGCACACAGAAAATACCTAAGGTTCATGATAGAGAACAAACAATATCAGTTCAAGGTCCTTCCCTACAGCATTGCCTCAGCCCCAAGGGTATTTACAAAGGTACTGGCAGTAGCGGCAGCTCACCTGCGCAGGCAATCCATCCCAGTTTATCCTTACCTCGACGACTGGCTCATAACAGGGGATTCATACGGAACATGCCTGTCCAACACCCAGAAGACGATGGATCTACTCTTCAGTCTGGCATTTAACCACATAAACCTGTTGGAGCTGTTAGCGGTGTTCAAGGCTCTGAAGGACTTTCAGACCGTTACAGGGAAGACGGTACTGGTCCTCACGGACAGCAACACAGCCATGTATTACCTGAACAAACAGGGGGGCACACACTCAGGGCTATCCAAACTGTCCCAGAACATTTGGAAGTGGGCTCTCAAACACTGGATGTTCCTCCTGTCTGAACACGTTCCAGGGGAACTCAATCTTCTGGCAGACGTGCTCAGCAGAGACTTCCCTCTACCCACAGAGTACGAATGGCGAATACACGTAGACATAGTCTACAACTTTTTCGCAGCATGGGGCTTCCCATAGATCGATTTGTTCGCGACTCTGGAGAACTCCCAATGCCCAGATTACACCTCCAGGAACCCTCGGAGCCTCTCCAAGGGGAACGGTCTCTGGATAACATGGTCAGGGAAATGTGTTTACGCTACCACCCTTCCCCTCTTAACCCCCCCCCACCCCTCCAACCCCCCCCTCCCCCCACACCCCTCCGGACTCCCCTACTGAACAAGATGCACCAGGAACATATTGGAGGCCCTGCCAGCGTTGGTCCTCCCATTTGATGGAGAGTCAATCTCATCTCCGATTAAACTACCTTGCCCATAGAACATGCTATCGCAGGACAAGGGGGAAACACTTCTCCCGTGCCTGCAAACTCTCACCTTAGCGTCCTGGCTCCTGAGGTTAGAGTTTGGGCACCTCCAACTTCTGCAGAGATGCATGGACATACTTAGAGAAGCAAGAGAGCCCAACTCCCGACATTGCTACTGCAATAAGTGGAAACGCTTCATCATCTGGTATAATCCCAAGAGCATTAATCCCATACACTGCTCTACTACTCATATTGTACTATACCTGACTCACCTTCTAGACTCCGGTCTGGTTTTTAATTCCATGAAGGTCCACTTAGCTGCACTTTCAGCCTATACCACGTCCCAGCGGAAGGTGTTGTGGTGGAAGATCCCAGTAATTAAAGCTTTCATGGAAGGGGTTCAGAGAATTCATCCCCCTATTTCAAACCCTGCTCCCTGGATTGGCCCCAAAAATGGTATTAACTAGACTAATGGGATCTCCCTTTGAACCTATGCATGAGGCTAGCCTTAAAGCACTCACTTACAAGACCTATAGGAGGGTTAGTGAACTATAGGCCCTTGCGGTTCTAGACCCTTTTGTCACAATTCAGAGATAAAGTGGATCTGTGCACTCACCCAAGGTATGCGCCCAAATTCATTTCAAAGTTCCATGTCAACCAATCAATAGAACTACCCACATTCTTCAGAACCCCACTGACGTGGCAGAAAGAAGCCTACACACGCTTGATGTGCGCAGGGCAGTCCTGTATTATCTGTAAAGAACTAAACCACTAAGGAAAACAAACCAGTTTTTCGTTTGTGGCAGCTGGTAGAGAAGGGGACCCTGTCTCTAAATCGGCCATCTCAAGGTGGATTGTCAATTGCATCACACTTTGCTACACTCTTGCCAAGAGAGATCTGCCCTTCAGGCCTAGAGCACACTCTACTCGGGTCAATGGGGCTTCCAAAGCTTTCATTGCAAATGTTCCCCTCAAATCCATTTGCAAGGCAGCAACCTGATGTTCTGTACACACCTTTACAAAACATTGCCTAGACACTCACTCTAGGTCTGATTCTCAGGTGGGACAAGTTTTCACTACTGTTCCTTCTCACATCCCACCCCCAACTCTGGGTACTGCTCATTAGTCTATGCACAGCATGTGATTCTAAGTAGATTCACAAGCATCAGAAGACATGCATTACTTACCCTAATAGCATTTCTGATGATTGTATCTGCTTAGATTCACATGCGCACACCCTTCCTACCCGCTCTGATGGAAGTAACATTCTCTCTCTCTCTCTCTCTCTCTCTCTCTCTCTCTCTCTCTCTCTCTCTCTCTCTCTCTCTCTCTCTCTCTCTCTCTCTCTCTCTCTCTCTGCGTCATAAGGCTCTCTCACAGCAGAAAAAATACAATCAGAGGGACCTTGACACACAAGGGATTTTGGGTATACAAAACGTCACGTTAGGGATAGTGTTACAGGCATGCCCATGTTGATGTCCCCTTTTGATCCTTGAAAGACCAGATACAATACTCCGCGATTACCACTAGATGTCGGACTATTTGCACAGCCTGTGAATCTAAGCAGATGCAATCATCAGAAATGCTATGACGGTAAGTAATGCATATCCTATATGAAGTAGTGAAAATAGACAAGAGGACCTAGAAGAAAACCTTGTAGAGCCCAAAGGTGGAGGGGGAAAATCAGATGAAGCAGATCAAGAGACATTCTAGGAATGGTCTGAGTGGTATGTAGAAAGCCAAGATGTGACAATGGAGTGAACAACTGTTTCGAGCGAAGCCACTGGTAGAATAGTATAAAAAGAGATGATTGGTTAGAATGACTAAGCAGAGAGCTGTTTCAGTGGAGGGTGTGGCATTAAAATCAAATTGAAGAAAGTGAATTGTTGGGCTGTACTTATAGGCCATTTTATGAGGAGTTGAGAAAGAAACTTAAGATTTGAGATGAGAAAATAGTATCTAAAGTTCTTTTGAGAATAGGCAGAACATTAGCTTGTTTGAAAATGTCATAAAAAGTACTTGTTTTCAGTGCAAGATTGAAGTGACACAAGTTGGTATGGTGAAGATGGATTAGGGGATCAGTGGGAGGTGCTGAAGGATTAGAATATCAGACAAGCACTCAGATCAAACTTGGAAATGGTGGGGGAAAAGTTTGAAAAATTGAAATAGAGTGGTTATCCAGAGAGCAGGGGTGCAAGAAAGGGGGAAGTGGGTCTGTTTAACAATGTTTATATTTTTTTTAAATCAGACTGAGCATAAGTGAAGGCCGTATTAGGGGCATGAGGAGTGAGAAGTGTGCGGGCTATAAAGAGGCTGCATGGTGGGGTGGTAGGCCATAAGGAGGAAACTTTCTAATAAGTGCCATTTTCAGAAAGGTTTATTGGACAATAATAAAGAAAATGCCTGAGTTTCCCTACTTAAACGCAACTAAACTGGGGTGCTCTACGTGAATGATGAAGTCCAAAGTAAATAGCTGCTCTGTCCCTACCACTAAACGACTCAAAACCAGAGGAAGGCTCCCTTTTCCTGGATTGTTTTTCACCAAAGTTCTCTTCAATACGGGATTGTCAAGTTTTTATTCCTAACCATTCAGAGGGTCTTGTACTCCAGCTTCTAGTTCTAATGGCATTTTACCAAAGAGTAAGTGGATTTTCTGGAATATTTGTCTATAGAAACTGTTTGTCCTACCCTTTCTAAAAGAGTGGTTTTGATTTCATTGAAAGGGGTAATCCCTTGCTGATTAATCCTCTGATAAGACACCTGCAAGGAGTCAAGTAACAGGTTTTAAGACCCTCATCCCAATTAAAGTGGGTGGCTAAACCTCTCAAAATTCAAAAACACCCCTGGGTCCTTGCCCTCTTGGTAGGGTTGCAGGACTCCATGTGGTAGAATATGATTTTGATTCGTTCTCAACCTATCCAACTCCTACAGGAACCTTTTAGTTGCCTGGATATGATCTGGTCATCAACCAGGTGGTCCAAGAGGTTTTCCAGGGTACTCGTGTCTTCTCTAGTTTCTGTGTCAACTGTTAGCTCTTGATCCCCTTCTAGTTTTTCTCACCCCAGTCGCCTGGCTCTTTTCTGAGTCCTTGGTAAGCTAAAGGTTAAAGGGTTGATAATTGTGAGGGTGTGGTTGGTCTTTTTAAGCTAGGTTTTATGCCAAATAACCCAATAGGAGGCAATCGGTTGATGGGAGCAGCTATGACTTTTTACTTGCAGGACGAGTGGAGAAAATGGTCCTGCCCTGTAGGTGGGTTTTCTCTATATCAGGAATTAATATCCCACTATTGACACCGTGGGCCTCATTACGACCCCGGCGGAAAACCATGGTGCTAATAGCACCATGGTCCATGCCGGTAACTTACCGACTCCGCCATTGAGAAAGGGGGGAATTGCCACCCCATTACAAGGTTGGCGGGCGGTAATTCCCCCTTCCTCCATGGCCCTTCCCCATTCCCATTTTTGCCCCATAGGGCTCAATGGGAATGGGGAAGGCGCCAAGTATGGCACCGCAAATTGCGGTACCGTACTTGGCACCAAGGTTCCTTTGCGGGTCCCTACTTTAACGGCTGGTGTAGACCAGCCGTTAAGGTCGGTTCCCGCAAAGGGACCTCGTAATCAGGAGCTAATGGGTTAATGGCCCCGCAGCCTTTTACAGCGCCGTTAACCCATTAGCGCCAGGGTCGTAATGAGGCCCCATATCTGGTAGGTCAGGAGGAGACAGACTAATAGGTGCCATTTTAAAAAAAAAAAGTTTATTGGAAAATAATAAAATGCCTAACTTTCCCTATCCTAAGAGTTTCCCTACCGTGAGGAAGGCATGGTATCGAGCAATAGATACAGACAACTGACCCCAACTCTAAAATGGGAGCAATATCGACCATTAAACAATAACAAATATGTCCAAGTCAGTTGGGTCAAAATAAAAAGGCCTATACTAAGAAAACCTAACCTTGCCCTTCGAATAACAAAATGTGTTCAGGAAATACAAAATGAAAATAGTGTCTCAAAGGGAAATGTAAGAATGGCTTCATAACCAACTCCCTTCCCCCAGGTTCAAACCCACAGGCTCTAGAGTCTCTCCAAAAAATAAAGGATGGGTGGATGGCACAGTTCTGTCAGTCTTGCACACTTTGGCTTACTGGTACAATTCAACAGTTCAATCTTAAGCTTTCAACTTCAGGTATTTCAATCATTTCTTTAGGCTTTGCCCACCTCTCCATCACTATTCAGTTCATATAATGTCACTTTCTTACAGTTCCGCCACGCTTCCCTCTGCCGGGCTCCAGCCTGCCTTCCCTTCGTGGGGCTTCCCTGCCCCACGTTTTATCCCATTTTATCTTTTCACTGTCGATTTTCGAGACGGCAAGGAAATTACATAGACCTCTGCATGACCACTTTGACCTCTCAAGAATCCTTCAATTCACAATTTTCTCTTGCAGCACCAATGCCTCTTGGTACTTGTAGTTTTCATTCGAAGGGATTGTGTCCTCTGACGTATTCCACATCTATGACAGTAATCACCACAGCTGTGCTGCTTTGGTAATTTTTTTTGGGTGTCAGAGTTCTACGTCGATACGCTGTCCCTCGAGGGCCTCCATCGAGAGCCGACGACACCGGATGTTATAAGTAGGACACACAACGCCTGTAGCCTCAGTTCCGTTTTTTTCCACTAACGTGTTCGCTTCGGAATCTCGGCGCGCCTCGATTCTTCTCCTGTTGAATCGGTTCTTCATTCTTGGTTTATGTTGGGGAGAATTCTCATTCTATGGCTAATTTCCCCTACCTAGTGAGTCCCTCAGCAGCTTTGCTGGATTTCTGGAGTTTATTTTTTCCACTGGGTAAGAGTGCAAGCGTTTCCCCCACTCTTATCCGTGTTTTGCCATGTGTATTTCCTCTGTTTTGTGATTGTGGACTCTGGAGTACAGCACTTCAGTAGCCCCACTGTTTTGTGTGTTACACAGCACCTTCAGTGCAGTGACACAGGGTTGTCTTTTAGACTTCCCACCGACTCCATTTCTGGGGCTGACTAGTGTCCCCCAGAAAAGGGTAAAGTTGCCATTAACTTTACATAGTCATTTAACCACAGATCCAGTGCACCCCATCTTACATGGAGTATTGGAAAGGGTTAATTCTCCAGCATGGGGTCTGGCATGGATTCACATGCTCATGAATATTCCCCGTCGTCAGGCTGGGAATCCTCGGTAAAGAAAAAACCAGTATCAGTTTTGTTTCTGATCTGTCTTTCGTAGTAATAACCAATCACTGGTCTCTGCGTCATACTGACCACAGCCAATGACTGCCCTCTACCTAAGCACTGCCTCTGGCAGCCATCTTCAGATTTTTACCGCACGTTCATGTGTTGGGATCCTCGTGCTATTGCTCTCGAGCGTTAGTGCTATTTTTTCACGTTTTTTCTCAAAAACTTCGTTTTTTTCGGTCAAAAGAGCCTCAAGCTCCACCGACTCTCCATCCGATCAACAGGGACCCGTTTCGGATTCGTCTGCGCCCCTCAAGGGTGAAGATTTCGTCGAGCTACGCTTTTGGAGGACTCCAGAAGTTTCTCAGGCCCGGTCATGGCCCAGGAGAAGGGAAGCTCGACTCCCGGAAAGCTGTTCAGGGTCTGCCCTGGATGCCAGCTGCAGAACGTCTTCAAGGAGGACGAACACTCTTTTTGTCTTTACTGCCTACATGAGGACAAGACGCACGTGGAGAAGGACTGTGCGTTTTGCGGCAACATGTCGGAGCGGACCATGAAGGACCGCCATCAACGTCTCGCCAACTGGCTAGAAGGGAAGAGCCCGTCCGGCGAGAAGAAGAGGAAGAAATGCGAGCGGTCTTCTAAGACCTTTGAGGACGCCCCGACGACGGGGGTCCAACATAAGGCCAAGCACCGCGAGTCTGCTGGCACCGGGAGCGCCGAACGGTCGGGCTCTACGGGCGCCAGGCAGGGCGCACCCTCCCCGGCACCATCAACCACGAGCCAACGCTCTGGGTCGGGTAAGAGGAAGGCCGAGCACCCGGCGAAGCTCTTGGAGAGGCCCCGGTCGAGCTCGAAGGCGGAGGGGGAGCGAGGCAGTGTCCCCCCCCCCCCTCAAGGATAAGGCGGTGAGCACACCTAAGGTGGTGAAGGCCTTAATCCATCCGGCCAAGCCCTCTATCGAAACTGTCGCGGCGGCCCTGGCTCAGCCTGTGGAGGCTACACCAGTGGTGGCGACCTCGGGGCTCAGAGTCTCCCTGCCACCTCGGAGGGAGTCCTCTTTTGTGCCCATCAATAGGACCCCCGTGAAATCCCCCGTGGGGAAGAAAAAGGGGGGGCAGGGCGTCGTCGTAGATTCGGCCTCAACCTCGGAGGAGGAGCTGGTCGAGGTCTTAAGCCACGGCCTCGGCGTGGAAGAAGACCGGCCCGTCGGGATGGATCCCGATGCAGGTGACGACGACATCGTCGAGGGTACCGACGGGGCCCCTGATCGCCCGTCGGATTCCCCTCTGCCAGCGCCGCGAGACAACTCGGCGGCCATTTTGTTGGCTATACAGTCCTTATGCTCAGAGATAAGGACGAGACTACCGTTGCCGACGGAACCTCTCCCGTCGGGGGACCCAGAACCGGGACCTTCTGGTGTTCCCCCTACCAAGAAAAGAAGGATCCACCCTCCACCTCCTTTTCAGCCGTCGCGCCCCTTCCAGCCCTCCTCCCCGTCCACCCGAGGGGATGATACGGGGACTGACACGGCAGCGACGGGTACGGACGACGAGGTATACGACGAGGATGTACCGTCGTCGCCTCCCACCAGGGCTTCTCCACCCGACGAGATTGGATCGTTCCACTCAATGATCGCCAGGGCATCCGAGCTTTTCCAACTCTGCCCTGAGGAGAAGAAGAAGGAAGGTTTCCTTTATCAGCGGCGCGAGGCCAAGAGGAAGACGGTCCTCGCGGTGCCTCTGTTGGACGACATTTGGGATGAGGGCCTCGCCCTCCTCAAGAACCCTTCCACGACGCCAGCTAGAAGAGACCGGTATGAGAAAAAGTACCGGGTCCCGGACACGGCCCCCCTGTGCCTCCGGGCGCAGCCTACCCCGGACTGCGTCGTCTCCGCGGCGGTCAGGAAAAAAGCAGGGGGGGTGCGGCCTCCACATCGACTTCCCCACCGGACGGCGAGGGAAAGAAATTGGACGCTATGGGACGCAGAGTCATCTCGTCTGCAGCGACGACGATTAAAGCTGCCAACGCCTTGGCTATCGTGGCCCGATACGACAGGGAGCTCTGGTACAAACTGGCTCCCCTGCTGGACTTCTTTCCGGACGACAAGAGGGCAGAGGCCCTGGAGATCCTGCAGGAAGGTGAGGTGGCTTCGGACCACGCCATTACCGTTGCGACGGACATCGCCGACACTGGGTTGCGCCAGTTGGGCAACGGCGTTTGCCTTAGGCGGCGTGGATGGCTCAAGGCTACGGACTTCCGTCAAGACGTTCAGACCAGAGTTCTGGACATGCCCTTCGATGGGAACAACCTGTTTGGGAAAACAGTGGACGATTCCCTTCAGGCCATTAAAGCGGACACCGAGACGGCCCAGGCCCTTGGAGTTCTGCAACAACGACGGACGCCCTTTCGGAGCAGCGGAGGCAAGGGCGCCTCCAAAGGTTCCGACGGCGGTTTCTCCTCCTACCGTCAAGCGGCCCGCTCGTTGTCTCAGGAGGCCTACAGAGGACGAGGCAAGTCTGGCGGACCCTGCCGTCGTCGCCAAGGACAAGGCGCTAAAGCCTCATCGAAGCAGGATTGAACCGGCCGGGGGGTCGGGCCCCCACCGAAGCCCCCCTGGTTGGAGGCTTGCTGGCGAGCTTCGTCAGCGTGTGGGAGTCCATCTCCACCGACCGTTGGGTGCTGGACGCCTTGGCCCGGGGCCACGCGCTCGAGTTTCAAAGAAAGTGTCCGCGCGTCCCCCCCGTGGCCAGGAAAGAACTTCACGTCCCTCAACTTCTCCTGGAGGTGAAGGCGATGCTCAAGAAGGGCGCCATCGAACTCGTCCCAAAGAGGCTTCGGGGCTCCGGAGTCTACTCGAGATACTTCCTCGTGAAGAAGACTGGGGATGGCGCCCCATCCTGGACCTGCGACGTCTGAACAAGTTCATCAAGGCGCAAAAGTTCCGGATGGTCACCCTCCAGCACGTCCTGGGTCAGCTGGAGGAAGGAGACTTCCTGTCGTCGTTGGATTTGGAGGATGCCTACTTCCATATTCCTATCCTGAAGGGGCACCGAAAATTCCTCAGGTTTGTGGTCCAAGGGCGTCATTACCAGTTCAAAGCCCTCCCCTTCGGACTACGGTCGGCACCCACGGACTTCACCAAGTGCCTCGCACCGGTGGCGGCTCAGCTGCGCCGCGAAGGGATCCACGTCTACCCCTACCTGGACGACTGGCTCATCCGAGCCAAGACAAGGGAGCTCGCCGTGGTTCACACGGCAAGGACCGTCCAACTTCTCACGGACCTGGGATTCTCCGTGAACTACGCCAAATCCCACCTGGTACCCGCGCAAGACACTGTTTCTGGGAGCGAGGCTCAACACAGTGTCCCTTCTGGCCTCCCCGTCGGAGGAGAGGACCAGGACCATCCTGGGCAAGGTGCAGCGGATGTTGGTGGCCGACGCGGCCAAGGTGAGGTCAATCAAGTCCCTCCTCGGAATGATGTCTTCCTGCATCTACCTCATTCCCATGTGCAGGCTCCGGATGCGCCCGTTGCAGGAGTTCCTGGACGCACGCTGGATCCAAACGACGGGCAGCTTCGAGGAAAGGATCACACTCGACGAGAGTTTCCGACGAGCGATCCGGTGGTGGGGCACCCGCGCGCATCTGACGGCGGGCATGGACTTCCAGACCCCAGCCCACCAGGAGACAGTGACCACAGATGCCTCCCTGGAAGGGTGGGGAGCGCACACCGAAAATCTGCACGCAAGAGGCCTTTGGCTCCCGACGGAGAAATCCTTACATATCAACGTCCTGGAGCTCCGTGCAGTGTTTTGGGCCCTCAGGTCCTTCCTTCCGTCCCTCAAGGGCAAGGTGGTGAGGTTCTTCACCGACAACACCACCACCATGTTTTACATCAGAAAACAGGGCGGAACCAGGTCCCCAGCACTGTCCAAGGAGGCGCAGGACCTGTGGCATTGGGCAGTCACCCAAGGGATGTTTCTGGTGCCGTTTCATCTGGCAGGGATAAAAAAACACCATCGCCGACTCACTCAGCAGGGAGCTGCGCTCGTGCCACGAGTGGGAACTACGGCAGGATCTAGTGGATCGCCTCTTCCGACGGTGGGGCACACCCCAGATCGACCTGTTCGCGACGGCGACGAACTCCAAGTGCCAGAGGTTCGCCAGCAGGTTTCCCCAGGCGAGGAGCATGGGCGATGCTTTCTCGTTCCCCTGGGAGGGCCTGTTCCGCTACGCGTTCCCTCCTTTGCCACTGCTAATCCGGCTCGTCAACCAGCTCAAGAGGTCACGGTGCAGGATGATCCTCGTCGCACCTGCGTGGCCGAGGCAGATATGGTTCCCGGACCTTCTGGACTTGTCAGCGTCCCCGCCAATCAAGCTGCCGGTGGACGTGTATCTGCTCTCCAGGGAAGGAGGCGCCATCCTCCACCACGACCCGAAATCGCCGAACTTGCAGGCCTGGCTCCTGCAGCGCTAGAGCTTGGAGGATACGACATACCGGCCGACTGCAGAGAGGTTCTTGCAAAGGCCAGGGCGTCCTCGACTCTTAAATGCTACGGACACAAATGGAAGAGGTTCTCTGTCTGGTGCCACGCACAGAAGATTAACCCTCTACGGATTACGGCTCCCCAAGTACTGCCGTACCTGCTGACGCTGGCCAAAGCTGGACTGGCACACGCGTCCATCAAGATTCATCTTGCTGCGATCTCCCGATACACCAGAACCACGGGGCGGACGTCCTTGTGGTCTCATCGTCTGGTGAAAGAGTTCATGAAGGGACTGTTCAGATCGTTCCCGCCGGTGAAGGCTCCGGCACCGGCGTGGGAGCTCAACGTGGTGCTGACCAAGCTCATGGGACCTCCGTTCGAGCCTCTGCGCTCGGCCCCGTTGAAGTTTCTGTCGTGGAAAACAGCGTTTCTTGTGGCCATCACCTCCGCACGACGGGTGGGAGAGATCCAGGCCCTTTCCTGCAAGGCCCCGTACTTGACTTTTCACGACACGAGGGTAGTGCTCAGGACGCAACCCTCCTTCATGCCCAAGGTACCGTCGGACTTCCACCTCAACGAACCCTTGGTGTTGCCTGTATTCTTCCCGTCGCCTTCGTCGCCGGCTGAGAGAACTTTGCACTCGCTGGATGTGGCTAGAGCGCTGAAGTTCTACGTGGACCGCACGAAGTGTTTTCGGAAGACGTCACAACTCTTTGTGAACTTTGGACCTGTCAATCAGGGGAAGGCTCTCTCGAAGGCTTCCATTTCCAGATGGCTCTCTGGCTGTATCATGTACTGTCATCGGTTGGCAAACCGACCGCTGCCTGGCCGTCCGAGAGCCCATTCCACCAGAGCGATCGCAGCTACCACGGCGTTCCTTTCTGGTGTGCCCCTGCTGGACATATGCAGGGCTGCTACGTGGAGGTCGACGCACACCTTCACGAAGTTCTACTGCGTCGATCGGGATTCCAGGGAGGAGTCCAGGGTCGGCCAAGCAGTGCTGCGCAACCTGTTCGCCTGAGGTGAGCCTGGTGAGGAGGTAAGATGCTTAATGTTGAGTTTGATGCAATGCTTAATGTTGAGCCTTTGCCACCTCCTGTGGTTGTGCATGTGTGTACTGCTATGTATTCTTTATTCATGAGCATGTGAATCCATGCCAGACCCCATGCTGGAGAAGGAACAAGTTACTTACCTGTAACTGTTCTCCAGCATGGGTCTGGCATGGATTCACATGCGAACCCTCCCGCCTACCCCTCTGCGGCTCTTCACTTGGTCATACTGCCACTTCACGTGCTTCCAAATCTGAAGATGGCTGCCAGAGGCGGTGCTTAGGTAGAGGGCAGTCATTGGCTGTGGTCAGTATGACGCAGAGACCAGTGATTGGTTATTACTACGAAAGACAGATCAGAAACGAAACTGATACTGGTTTTTTCTTTACCGAGGATTCCCAGCCTGACGACGGGAAATATTCATGAGCATGTGAATCCATGCCAGACCCATGCTGGAGAACAACAGTTACAGGTAAGTAACTTGTTCCTTCTTAGCCCTTTTTATCTGTACCTCTTGGATCATTGTTTCGCTCCCTTAACATTAAGACTTGGTTGGTGGCAGTGGTACCTACCCTAATTTTCCTACTGCGATTATATTACATAACGTGGTATTGTTTTAGGCTATTTTAGTAGCCTCGAACTTTAGACCCGCTAGCCCGAATACTTTTTATTTTGACTCTGGTTGGGTTTAATCGCCATTTCTTTTTGTTAACATCCTTCTTGGGTCTTTCTTTGCGCGGCAAACTAAGTTTGCCTCCTTTGTTCGCCGACCTTTGGCGGGCTTCTGATCAGAAGCCCTCCTTTTGGCATCTCGGGGTCTAGGTGGGCTGAATGTGAGGGAGAGATGTAGTCACCCCCTGCACAGGGTCTCCTTGGAGACCCAAGGCGCACTTTGTGTTTGGCTGAGGTGGTTGTCGGGGCTAGACAACCCCCCTGCTGACTGATTGACAGCCAGGCTGTGTGAATGGGGGATTTTGGCATAAAAGGCAGGACTCTTGAGCTAGAAGGCAGTCGCCTCTGGAACTGCAAGGACCCGAAGAGAAGCGGAGAAGATGATGGCTGCTGCAACCCCGAGTCCCAGTGAAGCCCTGCTGCCGTCCTGAGCCATCTACCCCTTCAACGACTAAGAGAAGATCCAGTCCGGATTCTTCTTCCCTTGAGCCTGGTGGGATCAACCAGCTCATCTTACTTCAGTCAGAGAATCCTCTCCTGGGTCAAAATCACTGCTGTGCTGTTTTGGTCTGGATAGCCATCAGAAGAGCCCTCTCCTGATTTAAAGGAGCGCACCTTTTATTCATCATTGTCTTTTTCGCTGCGGCTGGCCTCATCCCTGTGTAGTGCAGATCACTCCAGACGTCGTCCTTCTTGTCCCCACGACTGAAGCCACAGGAACCGCGAGTCTGCAGGAACAACTGCCGTGGCACCAGCTTTTCTCCAACTGAATAAGGTACTGTGCACACTTGGTCATTCTCTCCGTCTGACCAGCCGGAATCGGGGTGAACCCTTTACCTCCATAAAGATTTGTTCTTGCTTCCCTCCCTCTTATAAGTTTTCTTTCCATTTGACAATCTTTACGAACTCTTGGCATCTCAAATCTCCAACTGTTCAACGTGTGATCCTCGGCAACTGAGCCTCTGCTCCATTGACACTGGCGCAGGCCTATTGATTTTAATCTGTATCTTTGAATAAGTCCTCAAGTCTCCTTGCCTTGAAAAAGTATTGCCTATGATTTTTATTCACTTTTCCCATCTTTGAAATTCTTAAGTACAAAGTGTGTTTTAACTTCGTGAGCATTTATATCCGCGGGTATGGGTTAGTATTGCAACAACGAATTTACCAGAACAAGTGGAATTGGTTGTGTAGTGTATTTTGCGTGTGGTTTCGAATTCATAGAAGTGTTGTGTTTTATAACAGATGGTTTAAAAATAAATGTACTTATATTTTTTACCTGAAACCTTGAGTCAGTGTTTGCTTGAGTCACAGTAGTTATGGTCCTTTGTGTAATCTCTACTACTGCTCATTTACTCTTGAGATAAGTTTGGCTGCTCCGCTATTGCTACCACTTTAACAGTGTAGTACAGGCTTGTACCAAAGGTGAACTTGTATTACCACTTGTAGTCTTAATTGTGTTTAGTGGTCCCTAAGGGCACTGCACAGGATTCTGCCTAACAGTTTATTGTGAAATCATGTGTTCGTCTTCTACCCCGAGGCCAGGCTTCAAGAAGTGCCACGAGTGCAGTAACTAGATGTCGCTTACGGACCCGCATGACATCTGCCTGTGGTGCCTCGGCGAGGACCATGCCACTGATGACTGCGATGAATGCCAGTCTTTGACGTCGAAGGCCTTGCAGGAGCGGAAGAAGCTATATGTAGGTAGGATTTCCAAACCCCGTAAATCGAAATCCGCTGGGCTTTCGACCAGCGTTTCGAGGGGTGACTCTCCGTGTCGGCGTAAATCCAGGGGGTCTCGGTCCCGGAGTGGTTCCCGCCATTCCATTGCCTCTTCTAGGCACTCTCGGAAGCGCCGTCACCGGTCGCCTTCCTTGTCCGAGGACTCTGCCAGATGGTGGGTAGATTGTCCCAACAAGCATTCATCTCCGGCGGAATGGGACGCATTTCGCAAGGAGATGATGGCGATTTTCAAATCGCAGCGCTTCGTTCCATCCGCGCCTTCGAGAGAAGCCAGCAAGGAACGCGCTAGGGCCACCGCTCGCACGCCTTTGGGCTCGGGCGGTCAGCGTGATCATCGGGAGCTGTCGAGGTCCCGATCAGACAAGGTAGATCGCTCTAGCCATCCCCGCTCCAGGTCCCGGTCCTCATCGCCCTCGAGACAGTTGGAGCCTGTGAGGCCTTCTAAGAAGGCATCGGCGCCATGTCCGTCGAGGTGCTCTCTCGAGGCTCCGCCTCAGAGGAAATCAGCACCGAGGCCGTCGAAGGACACGCTCGGGGCTCCAGCCTCGAAGCCGTCAGTGCCTCGCTCGACGCTGATTCCGTCGACGCCTTTTGAGGAGGCTTTATCGGAGGTGCCCCGGAGACCGGTGGAAACCCCAAGTAAGGCCCTGAGTAAATCAGTGAGGCCTGTGTTTGAACCTTTTTCTGTAACCTCATCCAGGGATTTATTCCAGCCTTTGGATTACATCTCAGAGGTGGATGAAGGGTCAGATGTGGAGGGGTTTGTTCCTCCTGAGGTTCCCGGTGACCTCTGTTATCTGGTCATAGCCAGATGAAGACCTGCATCAATCCTTACATGAGGCCAGTGGTCTGGACACCTCTCCGGAGGTTGAGTTTGGCAGGCCTGAGCCTGGTACACACGCCGAATCGTTGTACAGGCGTCTCATGTCGAGGGTGACTGAGTGCTTGGGGTGGTCTGCTCCACCTGTGGATTTTCTGCAGGATGACCTGACAGATATTTTGGACCAAGGTCCACTAACTCACCCGGTGCTGCCATTTCATATGGCCTTATAAAGAAGGGCGGCGGCGGCTTGGACTGCTCAGGAAAGTCTCCTGGCAGTGAATAAGTCGCTACTGAAAAAATACCGTCCAGCCAGTGGCGACCCCGGCTACTTGTCTTTGCACCCCACTCCGGAGAGTTTGGTGGTGCAGGCGGCTACAGCCTCAGCAAAGCAGGTTGCGTACCCTACCATCCCTCCAGATAGGGACGACGAGCGCTTTGAGGGTTGGGCGAAGAAAGTGTTCATCTGGTGGTACGTCGGAGGAACATCCCATCGAAAGAATGTTACCCAGTAAGCAAGTAACTTGTTCTTCTTTCACTTGCCTTCTTGGCCTTTTTCCAAAGTTCTTATATTTCACTTTTGCCCTCTTGGCATATTCACAGTTCACAAATGTGACGTTGCTCTTATTCAACTTTGTTTCCTTATTGCGGTTTCCTTTAAATTCATAACATTTCACAGAGACTTTCGAATGTTTGACTTCATCTTGCAGGACCACTCTGCTACTTTGTATCCTTGTCTTTCAACACTTGTTCTCTTCATCTGTGTTTTATCGGCACACGCGCAACCTTCAACTTTTAAATTAGTCACTTCCCTTTAACATCAACCAGCTTTTGTTTCCCTCAAACTCACCGCCTATGTTAATTGGATTTCTTTCATATTTCTTGCAGCCCAAGGCAGTTACCAACGTCTTCTGCTCCTCTGCTCCTCCCCAGATCCGCCGTTCTCCCTGGAGGGTCACAGGCCGCTTTCTGGCAACTTGAAGGTTTCTTTCCTCTGCTTGCACAGCTTTACTCTTGACCACTCACTGTCTCCCGAAAGCATGGAAGTCTTGCCTGGCTTTCTCTTGGTCCTCTTAACTGTCAATCAGCTCATTGACCTTTCACAGCCTGGTTTGAATCAGCCTCTGAAAATCTGTTCCTTCTCGTACCCAGTCTCGCTCAGTCTGCCTGTGTGTGCCACCTTTAATCTTCACAGGGAGTGCTAATAAGTGCCAGATGTACATTGTTAGTTATGTGCCTGACTCTGCCTGGCCTCATTACAGGGCCAATGCAAGTCAGGGGAGGTAATCCTTCTAACCTCATTCCTCATCTACCTTGGTGTGCAGTCCTTTTGTCATGACAAAGTGGGGAGGCATTATGGGAGTTGTAGTTTCCTATATAAATAAGCAGGGATATGGGTTCAATGGATTGTGGAAAAAGGGGATACAATGTCTCACCATTGGGTGCTACTCCCCAAGGACACCCTACCCAGGTGATAATTCCTCACTTGTCGACCTCCATGGTCGGGATCCAACAGCGGAGGCCTTTCCCTACCCAACTGAGTACGGGATCCCGGGGACTAGGTGGTGAAAGACCTTTTGGTTTTTCACACTGCCTAATGCAACTTAACTAGGGTGCTCACCGTCCATGGTGAAGTCCAAAGTAAAAGACTGTCCTTCGGCCAAATCTACTCTGCTCTGACCCTACCACTAATTCTAAGCAACTAAAGACCAGGAGAATAACTCCCTTCTCCTGGATTGCTTTTCATCAATTCTTGCCAGTTGGGAATCTTCAGATAGTCTCTTGCTATCTCCCATATTAAGTCCTTCAGTTCTTTCAAGGGGCTTGTCCAAGCGTTTGTGTTTTGGTTCCCTTGACTCTTTAGATTCTTAATCTAAACTTCCTCCGATTCTTGAGTGAATCTCTGAATATATGGTGTTTCACAACCCTTCTTCTGTAGGACAAACATATCTAATCCATTCTCGCAACAACCCTCTTTCCAGTTATTTGCCTTATGAGTGAAAAAAGTAGGCTGAGTCTTTGTTTGACTCTTGCCCTTCTGGTCATCTTGCCATTCACTGGGATGGGTATGAGTCCCTGACTGGTTTACATACTTTAATTTAAATCTTTATATTCGGTTATCCGACCCACACAAGAATGACTGTCCCATTTATCTTTCTAGCCCCCTTTCCAGTGTCTCCCGCTCTCCTCTTTACCTTTGGTGTACTGGGGCTGTTACCGGATGAGCATATTTCCTTGTTTTCGTTTCTCTTTCAGTCAGAAGAGCTCCCCTGGTTTCCTCTGTTTTCCCCTTTGGCATGCTTCAAGGTCTGTATGTATTATTGGCAAAGCACAGGGTTTTCACTTCCCCCTTCCTGGGAATACTCTTCAAATTGACAGACCTGCCCCTGTCTTTCCTGGGTGTACTTCACTTAAGGCACGTTCGGGTTGGGACTCCTCTCCAGTCCTGTTCCAATGTCCTTCCAGGGACTACCAGCCTCTGGACAACCTCTCCCATCTGTCCTCCAGATAGGGCACTTAGTCTATTCAGTTGTTTGCCAACGTGCAAACCAGCTTTCTCCCTGAGCTACCAGCTGCCCTCTACCAGACGGTTTGAAACTCCCGGGTCTCTCTTCCTTATTCTCCAGCATTGTATCTTTCATAGATTCACATGCTGCAAATATTCCCGGTCACGCTGGGAATCCTCGACAACATAGAGCAGTTTAAACTTAAACTGAATCAGTCACTTATGTGCTCTAGTATAGTCACCTTTGGATCATACTGCCCACAGCCAATTGGAAAGGGCCCCTTGGCTCCACCCGTGATTGCCATCTTCAGATTTATTTTCCACACGTCCATGTTGGGAGACCTAAAAAATCTCTCTGGTATTTCAGCATATAAATATAAAATCTTCTTTCAACTTCATACTAACTTTTCTTTGCATCATCATCCTCACCTGTGGAAACTATCTATCATTTGATGTCCCTGTTGCCTATGGATTCCCGTTATCCAGCTTGCTACTACGTTTTGGGCCTACTCTAATGGCTGAAACCAAGAGGAATTGTTACGCTCACCTGGTATTCACGGGGACGCCACCCAGCCCTGGTTGGATGATTTGCACTCTCGAACCCTCTCCCGGTCCCTTGGTAAGGCCTTTGGTTAAAGATGGTTCTGCAATATAGGAGATCTGGATTCAATACCAGATTCTTTGTTTTCCCACCTCCCTTGGCCTCAACTCCTTCCTCCCCCTTGGGCCTCTCCTTACCTTAATATTGTAAAAGGTGGATTCTCCGTCCTGCTCCTTGTGGCAGGGGCGCGTAGATGTGGGGGGCGAGCAGCGACCAAGTTACTTCACTGGTGCAAGCCCTCCTGTTGGAATCCAGACCTGCTGCGACTCTGTGTAGGTTTGCTGCTTTATAGTCTTTATATACAGTTCTTGTGTTCTTCTTAGTTCGAATAATGTCTTGCTTTTTTCCTTTTAGGTATGGAAAGGTATTTTGGTGTTGTCATGCAGTTTGAAGATGAGCATGGGCCGGTAGGCGAAAGCGCGGTGTGTGTGATGCTGTCCGGTGAGTAATGCGCCACGAGCTGCGCTTTTTTTGCCTTTTATATTGCTAACCTGTGTCTTTTCTCTCCTTGCAGGTTGCGATATTCCTCGCCGAGCGCCGTAATGTTCCAGCGATGATACTGACCAGGAGATGACTACCCAGGTAAGAATTGTGTGGCTTTTTTCATTCGGGAGGAAACGTGATTAAACACTTACTAATGCTGTCTTTCTTTCTCCTCTTTTCAGGTTATGGTATTCCAGGTTGCATGTGGTGCTGGATGATGGAGTTCGTACCTTCAGGTGAGTGGAACTGAAGTTAGCGATGGATTGAAGACCGGATACTGTTCCCGGTAAGTTTCGTAGTGTATTTTCTCTCTCTGCAGGTCCTTGGTTTCAGGTAAGCTTGCATCAAAGAACTGGACACGGTGAGTGTTACGCTGCCCACAGCAGAATAACGCAAAGCATGTTCTGCTGTTTGGGTGCGGTTTAAATAGTCTCAGGTAAAGTAGTCCAGGTAAAATAGTCCTAGGCCTGCCACACCCAAAAGACTAGACCGCATAGCTCAGTTCCTTGTAACTGAGCTATGTGTGTACCTCCATGTTGGCTGAACCTCCCCAAGTTAAATAGTCCCAAGTAAATAGTTCCATTCTAATTTTGGTCTTCATGATGGTTATGAGCCTGGCGCCAAGAGTCTTGGGTGAGGTTTTAAGGCCTTTGACCTGGCCCTAACTGGAAGGCTGACTTGCCAGTGAGGGCCAGGGGCAAGGGTCATGGCGGGAATAGCCTCGTCAAAGCCAACACACGATGTTGCCTCAAGAAAGAAAGTCTTTGTGGAGGACCTCCCTGATGACTGCCTGTACTGCCTACACCTGCACCATGTCTTAAAGGATTGTGACATCTGTTAATCCTTTTCTAACAAAACCCTGAGTGATAGTCTCTGCAGGTTGGTCGTGTGACTGAACGACACTGGGGGTGGGGAGGCCTCTGACTCTTGAATAGTATGTAGTCCTGCCTCGCTCAGGCATGAGCCTACACAGCGGACCACCTCTAGTAAGGGGACAAGATCGCACAACTAGTCAGCCAGGAGCAGTAGGAAGGCGCACAAAGACCCTTCTAAAGACCGGCCCAAGGCATCAGAATGTTCAGAAACATCTCCAAGACTACCTTTAGAGCTCTAAAACTAGTGGGCCTTCCTCATTGTCCTCAAGGGTGAAGGGTATAGGCACCCCATCTACGAATATGTCCACAGCGCCATACACCATCAACGTCCACAAAGACCTTGTCGATGACCACAAAACCCTTTTCCTCAGTAGCCTCCAAAGGCACCCCATCTACGAATATGTCCACAGCGCCATACACCATCAACGTCCACAAAGACCTTGTCGATGACCACAAAACCCTTGTCCTCAGTAGCCTCCAAGACAGCCTCGTCAATGACCGTCACCTTGACGAAGCTTCAACCGTCGATGGTTACTGATTCCTCAGTCGGCATCCTCTTCTCTCATGAGGGCTTCTCTATAGTACGTTTGTGCAACCCTCTGCTCTGGCGGCCCTTTCACGTCTGTATCATCCCCTGGATGTAGCAGTTGGTGCTGCATAACTGCAATATCCTGCTGTGCTGGCTCAACTAGATCCCAGACCTCCAGTACCGATGGTGGATACCTTACCTATATCCTCGGATGAAAAAGCAGAATTCTCCAGCATTGGATTTTTCATGGATTCACATGCTTAGAATATTCCCCTTCGACAGACTGGGAACCCTCGGTAAGCTTATAAAGCCTTTTCCCGTAGGAAAACGTTCGACACTTTTGTGTCCTATTTACGTAGTTTTGGGCCACGCACGCACTCCACTAGGACGTAGTGGTATAAATGCCCGCCCCCGCGGCTCCCTTCAGATTTCAACCGTCTCCTAAGTGGGAACACCTTGTGTATTTTCTACTTGGTTAGGTTGTGCTGTTGCGGTTTTTCTCCTAATGTCGGGAAAAGCACTGTTCCGCCCGTGCGCTACGTGCGGACTATAAAAGGTCTACGAGGGGGACGGACATATGGACTGCATTTACTGTCTGCACCCTCATCACTCGGCTGACAAATGCAACATATGTAAGGGCTTCTCCCAGAAGACTCTTAAGGATCGGAGTCGCAGACTTGTCGCATGGTTGAACGACGGAGCAGGGGCATACCCGCCTTCGGAAGTGGGCTCCACACGCAGCGCGGCCTCGGTGTCAAAATCTTCAGGGGCCCTGCGCCGCTCATCATCGGAGCCCCCGGTAAAGAGGTTGCGTCCGGTGGACAAGGAATCGTCGGTAGGCCATTCCAGGGACGACTCTTCGAAGAAGGCCTCTTCGTCCTCATCTTCAGCGAGGAAAGATGAAGAAAAATCTAAATCCTCCTCGGGCGATCGTCATAGATCGACCTTGAGTCGAGAGACTGAGAAACGCAGGTCGAGCTCAGAAAAGGCAGGAGCAACGCATAAGCCTGCACGACCACCACAGTCGTCGATGGTTGGGCAGTCGTCAACTACTTCTCTGCCACTGACGCAGATGACATCAACCGTTCCTGGGTTGCAGGCGACGACGACTGGGCCGACTATTGCTTCGTCGACGGATACCCTGCAAGAGGCCTGGCGTCCAGAGGTTTCGACCCAATTTTGCCGGACACACTTCTACAGCAGGAGGCCTTGTCGGGGTCCACGGGAGACGAGAGTGAAAGGATAGCGGCCCCTGCAGACCTGGGGTTACAGGTTACCACACCTTTCTCCGGGAGCATTCCGGGTTCTGCCCCCCTGCTCAATCCGCAATCAATTTTATCATTGGAGGTCTTGTCCACACTGCAAACGCTGCTGAGGACACTGGATGACAGACTGCCCCGAACAACTCTGGCCAGGTCGGTCGTCGACGACCTGGGTCCGTCTCGCCGCCCACCACCTTCAACCCCCACAGCAGGGCCCCCGGAAGCAAATCTTTCGGTCCCACGCCGCGAGGAAGGGGAACTGTTGGATTCAGAATCTGGCAGCAGAGCGTCGTCGATGGTCTCCCTTTCCCCCTTCAGGGATCCGACCTGGGAGTCTGATGCAGAATTGGAAACCCCGAGGAGCCCGGCTCAGCCGTCTCCCCCAGACGATATCGGGTCATTTCACAACATGATGGCCAGGGCTTGCACGGTATTCGGGCTGGCCCAAGAAGAAGAAAAGGACTTTTCTTTTCGACCACATGGGTAAAAGGAGAAGGGTCTGTGTTTTCAGTGCCCATCCTGGATCATGTGTGGAAGGAAGGTCTTCAAACCATGCGTCACCCTTTCTCAGAGCCAGCGATGAAGGGTCGCCTAGAGAAAAAATTCAAAGCCCTGGACTCTACTCCCAAGTGCCTATCCTCACAACCAACACCTGACTCTGTGGTATCGGCGGCGAGAAAGGCAAGGGCTCAACACAAGTGTACGACCCCCCCGGAAAGTGATGCTAGATGGCAGGATGCGTTTGGCAAAAAAGTCCTGTCGGTAGGTGCTACCACAGTGAAGGCGGACAATTCTCTCGCCATAGTTGCTAGATACGACAGGGAGATGTGGCATCGGTTGCCGCCTATACCCGAACACCTTCCGGATGAACATCGAAAAGCAGCTATGTTGCTGGTCAGGGAAGGTGAGGAGGCTTCAAATCATGCCATTAACATCGCAGTAGACCTGGCGGAGTCGGAGTTTAAGCAGGTGAACAACGGCGTAGTTCTCCGACGACAGGTATGGCTAAAATGCACCAACTTCCAACCAGAGGTGCAGTACAAGGTACTGGACATGCCTTTTGAAGGAGACCTCCGCTTCGGAGAGAAGCTCGACGAAGCCCTGAAGGGCATGAAGGAGGACTCTGATACGGCGCCTTCCTTTGGGGCCCTCCAGAGTGGTCGGAGTTTCCGGTCTTTCCGTCCCTTCAGAGGAGCATCGGGGAATTCCAGATTTTCAGCATCGAGGGACCGACCCTTCGGTAGGCCAGCATATTCCTCTCAGGGATACAGGCGAGCTTCACAAGCAGCTATACGTCGCCGGGACTACCAAGCCCCCAAGAAGAGAGCAGGTTACTCGTCGACGAGGGATAAACAGAGCAAGGACCAGCAATGACAAGCATCGGAACGTTCTGGGGGGCCGAGTATCATGTTATATCAACGAATGGGAGCTAATAACAGATCAATGGGTGTTGGACACTGTAAAATACGGACATTCCCTGCAATTCAAGTGCAACCCTCCACATATTCCACCTGCGTGTCTAGCTCAATCCCATCTGAGTGTGTTGCTGCAGGAAATAGCATTTATGCTACAAAAAAGGGGCTATAGAACTGGTCGCGTTGTCACAAAGAGGTCAAGGGGTTTATTCCCGTTACTTTGTGGTGAAAAAGCCAAATGGAAAGTGGCGTCCCATCCTAGACCTGCACGAACTAAACAAGTCGTTGAAAAACAAAGTTCAAGATGCTCACGCTCCAGGAGGTGATCAGGTCAGTTCAAGAAGAGGATTTTCTGGCGTCTCTGGACCTGCAGGACGCGTACTTCCACATACCGATGTGTCGGCGACACAAGAAGTACCTAAGGTTCGTGGTAGGGCGGACTCACGACCAATTGACAGTTCTTCCGTTTGGACTGAAATGTTCCCCCAGAACGTTCACAAAATGCCTGGCTCCGGTGGCAGCCTGGCTAAGGAGGCAAGGCCACCATGTATAACCGTATCTCGATGACTGGTTGGTGAGGGGGTCCTCCCCGGCGTCGACACACGAGTCTACAGGTCACCATGAGCCTCTTGCAGCGATTGGGGTTTGCGATAAACTACGAAAAATCCTCGTTAACGCCGTCCAAAAGCTTGGTGTTTCTGGGTGCACAGTTCGAGACCCATTTGGGGTTAGTCAGACCATCCCTCGACAGGATCACCAGGCTCAGTCGATTGGCAAGTCAGTTGAAAATCAATTCCAGACTGTCAGTGAGAAAATATTCATCAATCCTTGGAGCTATGGCGTCCTGCATTCCTCTGGTGCCCAACTGCCGCCTTTTTGAGGCCAGTGCAACAGTTTTTGGCGGATCGTTGGACGCAGGCTCAGGGCCTCTGGTCAGAGAGGCTGACCGTAGGCGACAACAAGCTCTTATCAACTCTTCGGTGGTGGAGGAGGGTTCAGAATATTTCCAAAGGAGTACCCCTACAGGAGCTGGAGTTCCGGTTCACCGTGGTGACGGATGCGTCCCTGACTGGCTGGGGAGCACACATGGGCACTCTGCAGACACAAGGCCGTTGGTCTCAGAAGGAATCTCCTGCACATCAACGTTTTGGAATTGAGAGCGGTCTGCTGGGCCCTGAGGGCGTTCCTGCCTCACATCAGGGGATCCACAGTGAGAGTTTTGACGGACAACACCACAGCAATGTTTTACTTAAGGAAACAAGGCGGCACGCGATCCAGAACCCTCTCCATCGAGGCTCAGAAGGTGTGGCACTGGGCTCTAAAACCCGATATATCTATCGTAGCTCATCGCCTGCCAGGAGTGAGGAACGAGCAGGCAGACTCTCAGCAGAAACATGAACCAGATTCACAAGTGGGAAATAGACATCGATCAATTGTCAGAGGTCTTTGAGAAATGGGGGCGACCTCCGCTGGGTCTCTTCGCCACGAAGGCGAACAAGAAGTGCGAGATGTACGCCAGCAGGTGGCCACAGGAAGATTTGGTGGGAGAAGCGTTTTCCTTCCTGTGGATGGGCAAGTTCCTCTATGCCTTCCCTCAGTTCCCTCTGATACGGAGAACTCTGCAGTGGATACGCAGGTACAGGTGCCGAGTCATCCTGATAGCGCCGTGTTGGCCGAGGCAACCATGGTTTTCCGACCTGCTTCATCTGTCAGCGGATCACCTGATAACGTTCCCGAAGGTGCCCAACCTATTGTCCCGGGACGAAGGAACGGTGTGGCATCACAACCAGAGAAGCCTCAACCTCGCAGCTTCGCTCCTGACTTTTCAGAATTTGGTGCCGTGAACATTCCCTCGGACTGTCGGAAGATATTACAGGCTGCGCGGTCCCCGTCCACCAACAAGTACTACAGGTGTAAGTGGATGAGATTCTGTACGTGGTGCTAAGGACAGGCAGGAGTGGAACCACTGAGGGTTACTCTGGAACAGCTTCTCCCGTATCTACTACATTTGGCGAAGTGTGGTTTGTCTTTTTCATCGCTAAAGGTTCACCTGGCGGCCATCTCTAGGTTCACAAGAGGGAGGAAATCAACGCCCTTGTTTAGTGACAGGTTAGTGAAACACTTCATGAGAGGTTTATTCCAGACGTTTCCCCCGGTTAAGCGTTTTCCACCGACGTGGAGCCTTAACATGGTACTTGCAGGGTTAATGAAACCACCCTTTTAGCCAATGGCCACGTCGATGAAGTTTTTATCATGGAAAGTGGCTTTTCTAATAGCCATAACATCGGCTAGACGGATCTCAGAGTTGCAGGCATTGGTCATAGACCCTCCATATTTCAGATTCTTCAAAGACAAAGTGATCTTGTCAACGAGTCCTCGTTTCATCCCGAAAGTTCCTACGGCTTATAAACATTCATCCATCGTCCTGCCCACCTTCTTCGTGACTCCCTCATCAGCTGCGGAAAAGGTCTTGCATACCCTGGATGTCAAGAGAGCTCTAAAATTCTACCTTCATCGAACTTAACAACTTCGATCTAGGCAGCAACTCTTCGTTGCATATGGACCTTCGGCAAAGGGGAAGGCAATTTCAAAACGAGGACTGGCCCGATGTCTCGTCGACGAGCCTTCTGTCACTAAAAAGCGGGAAAACCGCTACAAGGACGTCCGAGAGCTCACTCGACCAGGGCGACTTCGTCGACGGCGTTGTGGGCGGGGGTTCCATTGACAGACATTTGCAGGGCGGCAGCATGGTCAGTGCCCCATACGTTCACCCGCCACTACTACCTGGAACGACAGCATGTGGACGAGATACAAATGGAACGAGCAGTCTTGCGACATCTTTTTCAATAAGGTAAGCCCTTTCTCTTCGAGAAGGGTCTATGCTGGTTTGGATATGTATTTGTACAGGCATATATGTACGAATATACGCATGAAGGTAAACGCATGTGTTTTTATGTATGCTTTTTTAGCTTATATAAATATTACTCAGTGTAGTACTGTGGCATGTTGTTAATTTCGAATTTTATGTGATCATGATTCGCCTTTTGCAGGATGGGGTGGGTGCTGGATTGCATTTACACCTCCTCCATTGTGTTCAAGTTCACTGCTGTGTATTCTATTTTAAGCATGTGAATCCATGAAAGATTCAATGCTGGAGAAGGGAATAGTTTCTTACCTTAACTCCATTTCTCCAGCATTGGTATCTTTCATGGATTCACATGCGCCCTCCGGCCTCCCCAAAATGCAATCATCTTGTGGTTTTTGTTTCACCCCGTTCCACTTTGGAGAGGTCGAAATCTGAAGGGAGCCGCAGGGCGGGGCATTTATACCACTACGTCCTAGTGCGGCGTGCGTGTGCGGCCCAAAACGACGTAGATAGGACACAAGTGTCGAACTTTTTCCTACGGGAAAAGGCTTTATAAGCTTACCGAGGGTTCCCAGTCTGTCGACAGGGAATATTCGAAGCATGTGAATCCATGAAAGATACCAATGCTGGAGGAATGGAGTTAAGGTAAGAAACTATTCCCTTCTCGCCCGGAGACGGATTTCTCTCTGAACATACTATCCTGACCACTCTGGTGTCCACCCTACAACAAAGTTTGCCAGCACCGGATCCCAGACATTTGCTGGCAGGGCTTAGAGGTCTGACTACACCACCTTGCCCAACTAGAGAGGAACAGTGCTTGTTGACTGCAAAGGCTTTAGCTGACACCGGCTCTGATCATGTGACATCCAGGGTGATCAAGCTTCCGTCCACTCAACCGACATGAGTATGACAATATCATCCCAGCAGATGGCAAACTGGAGGACATTCCTGCCGGAGATTGTCCTCCACTTCCTCCCCCCCCCCACCCCCGGACACCCTTCACGAAATTGTAGCTTTCCATGCCCTAATGGGCATAGCGGTGAACCTTTTTTGGTCTCGCACTGGGGGAGCTGAAGGACAGTCTCCTATACCAATGGAGGTAACAGCATAGGAAGTTCATCTTGTCTATACCACTCTTAGATGATATTTGGGAAGAAGGTATCATAACTATGACCCAGCCTTCCACAGCGCCTTCCAAGACTAACTGGCTCGACATAAAATACAGGATCCTTACAACCCACACCTGATTCGGTGGTGTCTGCAGCGGCTCGCAATCGCTCAGCCAACCCATCCTCCTCATGCTCTGTCCCACCAGACAAAGAGGGTAAGTGCTTGGATGCCTTCAGGAAGAAAGTAATCGCCACGGGCCACCACCACCATCAAAGTGGCAAACGCCATGACCATCCTCGCCAGATATGTCCATGAGTTGTGGTTCATACTAGGACCTCGTCTTCTTGAATTCCTTCCTGAAGACGAGCGACAAAAGGTGCTGGCAATCTTCCACAAGGGTGAAGCGAGTTCGGACCATGCCATCTCAGTTTTCATGTAGATTTGCTGATACCGGATTTTGCCATCTCGGGAACAGGGCTGTGTTGCGAAAGGCTGGCTGAAGGCACCAAACCTCTGGCCATAGGTACAATCGAAGGTGGTGGACATGCCATTCGATGGCGTAGATTACTTTGGCAAAAAGGTGGATGAAACCCTGCAATCCATAAAAATGGACACCGACAACTGTGCGCTCTCTGGGCATGCTACAGCAGAAGCACCAGTCCTTTCGGACAGAGCAATCTCGCTTCATCAGGACATCACAGGACTACTGTCCCACCTATCAAATCAAACTTTATTTTATAAAACCCCTTTGCACATGTCGGCTGACCAGCCCAGAGGAAAAAAACAGTCTTACAGGAGTACTCCACACTGGTGCGGCTCCCCACAATCCAGGGGCCCTCTCCCACTTAAGCACCCCAGTGGGAGGAACGTTATCTGAATTCATCCAGGAGTTGCTAAACATCACTTCTGACGAATGGGTGCTAGCCCTCATCCAGCAGGGACATACGCTGGAGTTTGTGAGAACACCATTAAATATTCCTGTTATGAAAGGCAGGGAAGCTTCATCTTCTGCTGCAGTGAGAGGTCCAAGCATTGCTGTCCAAGGGGGCAGTGCAGAAGGCCCCACTCGCAAAGCAAGTGTCCTGAGTTTATTCCAGATAATTCCGGTTAAAGAAAATAGTCAGGGGATTGGAGGCCCATTTTAGACATAAGGGTCCTAAACAAGTTCCTAAAAGCACACACTTTTTGCATGGTTACACTGCAACAGGCCCCTTACCAGCTGTAGCAGGGAGACTTCCTGGTGTCCCTCAAGCTGGAGGATGCATACTTTAACATTCCTATTCACCACTCACACCACTGATACCTGTGGTCTGTGGTGGCTGGAGTCCTTTATCAATTCAAGGCTCTTCCCTTCAGGCTACTGTCAGTCTCACGAGTGTTTACCAAATGACTTGCTCCAGTGGTGGCACATCTGTGCTAAGCAGGCATTCATATCTACCCATATCTAGATGACTCGTTAGTGAAAGCTCCATCTTACATCATGGCTGCACACAGCACGTATGCTACAATTCGCTGTCTGCTATCCCTCTGCTTCTCAAATCAACTTCCCAAATTCTTACCTCGTTCCAGTGCAGCAGGAGTTATACCTGGGTGTGAATCTCGACACACTATCCTGCTCAGCGACTCTGTCAGAGGAACGGGTGATCACCCTCCTCTGCAAGGTGAACCAACTAGCCCCTTTGGCGGCTGTTTCAGTCCACATTTACAAGTCCCTACCGGGCATGAAGTCCTCGTGCATCCCACTACTCAAACACTGCAGCCTATGCATGCAACCTCTACAAGAGTTCCTGGACGCTCAATGGGTGCAAGTCATCGGATCATGGGAGGACCGCATCCCACTCACATAGGCCACCAGTGAAGACTGTCCCTGACTTGCTATCGGAGCTCACCTTGTCCATGGCGCCTCCTTCTGGCTACCCAATCACCAGGTCACCGTCGCCACAGATGCCTCTCTGGAGGGCTCAGGCGCTCGCTCAGGAGACCTTCATGGACAGAGGAAGAGCAGCTTCTTTACATCAATCTCCTGGAGATGCATGCTGTTTTCTGGGCACTTCAAACCTTCCTCCCACGACTCTGCGAAAAGGTGGTGTGGATCTTCACGGACAACACCACCATAATGCTCTTCATCTGCAAACAAGAAGATACAAGGTCTCCACTCCTCAACAGACACACAGACCCTCTAGCACTGGACACTATAACACGAGATTTTCCATTTCACCTTCCAGGGATCCAAAACACCATGGCGGACTCCCTTAGCAGAGAGCTCCGTTCATGCCACAAATGGGGAACTACAGAACGGTCCACTTCATCAGTTGTTCCAATTCTGGGGGCACGCCGGAGATAGACCTCTTTGCAACCTACAGCAACAAAAGATGCAAGTCCTTCGCCAGCAGGTTTCCCCATGCCGAGAGACTGGGGGACGCTTTCGCATTCCCATGGAAGGGGATGTTTCTGTGTGCGTTCCCATCCATCTCTTTGGTGGCACGAGTAATAGGTGTCTTCAGACTATATAGGTGCAAACTGATCTTAGTGGTCCCTTTATGGCTGAGACAGCGATACTATGACCTCGCTCAACCTCAGCGACACCAATCTGGATGTACTCTCACCACGACCTGCTATCGAGTAACATTACAATCCAGCAGCGCTTCATCTGATGGCCTGGTTTCTTTGTTCCTAGAATTTGGCTAAATCTCACGACCTCAAGATTGTCAGGAGGTCATGGCTTGTTCCCGCGCTCCCTCCACGATAGTCTGTTACAGGGGCAATTAAACTTTTTCTCCATCACGGGGTCTGGCATGGATTCACATGCTCATGAATATTCCCTTTCACTTACAAACTCTATTTCTCCTCTAAACCAATCACTGAGCTCTGGGTCATACTGCCCCCAGCCAAAGACTGCCCTCTCCCTAAGCCCCCCCTCCTCTTTTCTGGCAGCCATCTTCAGATTTTTACCGCACATTCATGTGTTGGGAGTCCTTGTGTTTTGCTTCTGTGAGCTGATCTGTTTTTCACGCTTTTTCAGTAAAAGTAGAACCTGTTTGCTCTTTCTCTACATCAGCCGACAAGCAGGGATCTGTTTGTTGGTGAATTTCAACACCCCTTGTTAGGGAGAATTCTCATTGAATGGCTAATTTCCCTTACCTATAGAGTCCCCGAGCAGCTTTGCTGAATTTGAAGGGTTTGTTTCTTTTTTACTTGCTAAGAGTGAGACTCTTTTTTTTTTTTTCCCACTCTTAGGCATTTTAGCTAGGTGTGTCCTAAGCTATTTTTGTGTTTTAATGCTTATGGGATTTTCTCAACCCTATAGGAGCCATCTTTATGCACATGTGTTACACAGCACCCTCAGTGCAGTGACACAGGGGCGTCGTAACGACCCCAAACATAGACTATTTCATTTTACAGAATGTACCCTACAGTACCTCTGTAAAAAGTTTCTGGCTAGTGGCAGTGGTTACTACCAAAAATATTCGACTGCAAATATTTCGAGGCTACCACTTTTTCTGACAGCCTCTAACATACCGCCGGTGCATTTTAATATTAACTTTGCTCCGGTGGGTTTTATTTGCCAGAACTTTGATATAACTTCTTTTTCGCGTCTTTCTCTACAATCCTAACCCAGGTTGGGATCCTTTGTTCGTCCTTTTGGCGGGCTTCTGCCAAGAAGCCCTCCTTTTGGCGCCACGGAGTCTGGGGTGGGTCCTTTGTGTGGGAGGGGGGGGAGTAGGGCCCCTGGACAGGGTTGCCTCAGCAACTCATGTCGCACTCTATCCTGATAGGCTGGAGGGTCTCCCGCCAGGATGACCACTCCTTCCCTTGAGCTGGTGGGGTCTAGCAGTTTGCACATCGCCTTCCCGAACCTGCTGTTGTCGAATCGCCAGTGCCCCGCTTTTGGAGAGCCACGCTTTCGGATAGCCACGCAGCTATCGACCCGGACCGCGATTAAAATGAGCGTACCTTTTAAACTTCGTTTGGCAGCACTGCGGTTGGTTTCTTCCCCGAGTAGTGCAGTACCTCGAACCTTTCTCCATGACGAGAGCCTCTCTTCCTCTGCTGGATCCCCCGAACTGCAGGAACTACCAGGAACAACCGCCACCGCAGGAGCCACTTCTTCATTTTCAAGATACATTGTTCTGCCAGGCCGCCCTTTCTTCGCGGTAGTGCTAAAGGTGTTTTTAAATCCTTTACCTACCTGTTGGGTTGGCCGACCCCTCTCTTAACATTGACTGTTCGCTTTCTGCATCCACCTTTTCAACATCGTTAACCAAAGACTTGACTGCAGCTACAAGAACATTTTGCTCCTGGGCCCTTGTCCTGTACCACCAACTCTGGCACAGGCCTACTGACTCTGGTCACATTTGTTAGACCTGCCTTCTCGAGATTGATTCCCAATTCGAACTGTGTGGTGCAACCCTTTCTTATAACTACCCTTTCTTTCCCACTGCATAATCATTGTGAAATGCCATTTTGCTCTGTTTTCATTTGAAGTATTGCCTATGCTGATGTACTGTCTTGTTGAACTGGTTCACCACTGATGGGAAGTGTTGCTAGGGTGTATAAGAACCTATTTCTAGATAACTTGTGTTTTTTCCTCCCTTGTGAGAAATTGTTAGAGGATCCCTTGTGTGTAGTTGTCACTGTGCCGTTTTGCTCAGTTTTCACTCTGGTTCACTTGGTCTACAATTTATATAGGGAGTGTATAGTTTTCTATTTGACTTAATTTAACTTGCTTGATACTTGTGATAGATGTACTTTCTTAGAAGTGTATAAAATAAATATATATCTACGTTTTAACTACCAAGCTTTGGTCAGTGTTTACTTGTGCCATAGTACAGTAGGCCTATTGTGTAAACCCTGAATACTGCTCATCTCCCTCTTGAGATAAGTCTGACTGCTCAGCCACAGCTACCAACTAAATATTTGTGGTACAGACTGATACCAAGGGGGATTTATTGCTCTCTCCTGTAGTCCTAATCTGGTGTAGTGCTCCCTAAGGGAACTGCACTGGATTCTGCCTAACACCCCTCAAGGGCAGAATCATTGAAGTTTCATCGAAGATTCCAGAAGGCCATCGGGCCTACTCTGGACCATGTCAGAGGAGAAGGAGGGAAGCTCCCTTTTCAAGCTCTGCTCCATCTGCGGACTGCCGAACATCTTTGTGGAAGACAAACACCTTCAATGCCTCTACTGTCTCCATCCAGATCACAAGGATGCGGATTGCGAAGTCTGCCTCTGGTTCTCCAAGTGAACCGTGAAGGATCATCTCAGCAGGCTGGCTGCGTGGCTCAGCGCCAAGGCCTTTATTCCATGCGGGAAGCAGTCATGCCTCACCCAGGACCGGCCTGTCCCAAGAGCGGGCTTTTATGTCCTTTGAGGGCGCTTCATCCATGGGGACCCAAGACCAGGCCAAGCAGCGCGAGTCTGTTTGTTAGGGATGCTGCACAAACAGGGCCCGCTCCGCTTCACCTTCTGCCTCCTATCTCCAGCTCCTCTTCAACCCGGCGAAGTTGTAGGAAAAGCCAGAGAAGACAAAGGCTCAGTAAAAAACCGACCCGCCCCAGAAGGCCCAGGCAGCCCAGGTGAAGTCGTTGACGATCAAGTTTATGGCGGCCGCCCTCTCGAAGGCCAAGGGGGGGGGGCTGACCAAGACAAGGTAGTCCTGGCAGTGCCCAGAGTATCCCTGCCCCTGAGATAGGAGGCATCGGCTAAGCCGGTGGAGAGGACACCAGAGAAGAGGATGCCATCCCTGAGCCCGAACTTGACTCCCCGGAATACAAAGAAGGGTGTGGGCGGGGCAAGAGGAGGCCTCAACCATACTCCGGGGCACGGATATTTCTTCCTTGGACAAGGAGGGCCAGTCATCCATCCACACAATCCAGGTGGAAGTGGGAAGACACCGATGGGGAAAATCCCGATGGGGACGACGGAGTTGACGGCGGACCAGACGATGGCGCTGGACATCCTTTCGACCCTGTGTTTGATATTCAGAAACAGTTGCCAATGACAGTCGGGGCGACCAACCTACAGCGAAGAGGAGGACGCGGCTCCCTACTGCTGCATCAAGCATCTCACTTTTTTGTCCCATGCCCCCCCCCCCCCCGAGACACTGGGACAGACACAACGATGGACACGGATGATGACATGGGCACGGGGGGCAGCTTGCCGCAGCCAAAAGCATATCCCAAGATGAGGTGGGGTCATTCCATGCCATGGTCGCCAGGCCATCTGAACTCTTCCAACTGACACCAGAGGAGACCACGAAGGAAGGGATCCTGTATCAACGACGTGAGGCCAAGAAGAAGTCCATCTTGCCAGTGCCCCTGCTGGATGACATTTGGGAGGAAGGCCTGGCTTTGATGAGCAACCCGGCCATGGACAAAGAGGGATTGGCTGGGGAAGAAATACTAGATGCCTGAGTCCGCACCCAAGTGCCTATGCTCGCAGCCTTCCCCAGACTCAGCGGGCTCGGCAGCAGCAAGGAAGAAGTCAACTAACCCCTCTTCTTCATCCTCTGTCGCAACAGATAGCGAGGGGAAGAAGTTGGATGCCATGGGGAGGAAAGTAATCTACTCAGCGGTGTTGACAGTTAAGGCAGCCAATGCCCTTGCTATACTGGCCATATACGACGGGGAGCTGTGGTAGAAGATGGCTCCACTGTTGCATTTCCTACCCGACAAGCGGGTCGAATCCCTTTCCATGTGGAGATGGCATCGGACCATGCAGTCACGGTGGCCGTGGACATCGCGGACACTGGGTTCCGACAGATGGCGAACGGTGTCTGCTTCCGTCGTCGTGGCTGGCTGAAGGCCACCAACTTTCGTCAGGAAGTCCAGGCAAGGGTTCTGCACATGCCCTTCGACAGGGACAACCTTTTTGGGAAGGCTGTCGACGTGTTTTTACAGGCCATTAAGACTGACACTGAGACCTGCTGTGCCTTGGGCACTCTTAAACACCGCCCTTCTTTTCGTGACTCCGGTGAATAACTGGTAGTAGGTAGAAGGGTTTCGGTGGAGGGTCCTCTTCATACAATCAACTCTCCCGATCCATGACCCAGGAGGCCTACAGAGGTCGTTCCAAGGCTTTCCGTGGAGGTGGCCAACATTGCTCCCAAGGCAGCACGCAGGCCCCGAAACAGGATTGAACCGGCCAGGGCATCGGGCCCCCACCCATGCGCCCCAGTGGGAGGCCAGCTGGCTTCTTCAGCGTGTGGGAGAAGATCTCCACCGACCGATGGGTGCTGGACACTCTCGCCCATGGACACATTAGATTTCCAGCAGAATTGTCAGCGGATACCTCTGGTGGCCCAGCAGGCGCCGCACATCCCTCAGCTCCTGCAGGAGGTAAGGGCTATGTTAAGAAAAGGATGAGGGAGCTTGCTCCAAAGCGACTCCGGGGCTCCGGAGTCTACTCGATACTTCTTGGTAGAGAAGACCAGGGGCTGGAGGCCAATTCTAGACCTGTGGCGGCTCATCAAATATCTCAAGTCCCAAAAATTCGGGATGGTCACGTTGCAACACGTCCTCTGGGCCAACTGGAGGAAGGCGACTTCTTGATGTCGCTGGATTTGGAGGAGGCATACTTCCACATCCCCATTCATGAGAATAATCAGAAGTTGCTGAGCTTCATAGTACAGGGAAGGCACTACCAATTCAAAGCCCTCCACTTCGGACTGAAGTCGGCGCCAAGGGTGTGTACGAAGTGCCTGGCACCAGTGGCGGCCCATCTGCATCTACAAGGGATACATGTGAACCCGTACCTTGATGATTGGCTCATCCAGGCCAAGTCAAGGGAAGTAGCCGTCGAACACACAGGGGACCGTCCGTCTACTTACGGGTCTGGGGTTCTCCACCAACCATGCAAAGTCCTGCTTGATACCATCGCAGAGCGCGCAGTTTCTGGGGGCCAGGCTCAACACTGTCTCCTGCCTGGCGGCCCCCTCGGAAGAGAGGATAGCGGCCATGCTGGGCAAGGTGCAATGGCTGGATGCTCGATGGATCCAGGTGTCTGGAAGCATTGCAGACAAGATTACTCAACAAAGAGTTCTGTCGAGCATTACGTTGGTGGGGCGTGCGCTTCAACATCGCCGGGGGCACGGATTTCCAGAGCCCACCGTACCTGTAGACGGTCACCATGGACACTTCCCTGGAGGGCTAGGGACCCCACACTGGGCGTCTCCATGCCAGAGGCCTGTGGCTGCCAGAGGAGAGGGATCTCTACATCAATGTCCTGAAGCTGCGGGCACTGTTCCGGGCCCTCAAGTTGTTCCTTCTGTACCTCAGTGGCAATGTGGTGAGGGTCTTCACGGACAATACCTCCATGATCTACATCAGGAAGCAGTGGGGCACCAGACCCCCAGCTTTCTCCAGAGAGGCGCAGTACTTGTGGCACTGGGCCGTCGGCCAAGAGATGTTCCTCATCCCATTTCTCCTGGCGGGAGTCAAGAACACCATTGCCGACTACCTCAGCAGGGAGCTGTGCTCTTGCCACGAGTGGGAACTTCGACAGGATCAAGTGGACAGCCTCTTCCTCACATGGGGAAGACCACAGATCGATCGGTTTGCGATGGCTTCCAAATGCCAAAGATTTTCCAGCCGGTTCTACCAGCCGAGGAGCATGGGGGATGTGTTTTCCTTCCCATTGCCTCTCCTGCTGCGAGTCATCAATAAACTCAAACGGTGCCAGTGCAGGATGATTCTCGTTGCCCCAGCGTGGCTGAGGCAGATTTGGCACCCGGATCTTCTCAGCCTGTCCACGTCGCCCCCTGGTAAGCTGCCAGTGGTCGTGGATCCACTCGCCAGAGAAGGAGGCGCATTCCTACATCAGAACCCGGGATCGCTGAACCTGAAGGCTTGGCTCCTGCAGCCTTAGAGTTCGGAGGGTACGAGCTACCGGCGGACTGCAGGGAGGTCCTTTCCAGGGCCAGAGCGTATACTCTGAAGTGCTCCGGGCACAGGTGGAAATGTTTTGTGATGTGGTGCCAGACGCAGAAGATCAATCCTCTGAGGGCCACAGCCCTGCAGATTCTTGCATACTTGTCCTTGGCCAAGGCGGGTCTGGCACACGCCTCTATCATGGTGCATCTGGAAGCTGTCTCCCGCTACACCGGGTCTCCACGGTCTTCTCTTTGGTCCCACCATCTCATAAATGAGTTCCTCAAAGGACTGTCTCGATCGTTCCCGCTGGTGAAGGTGCAGGCCTGGTCTTGGGAACTCAACGTGGTACTGTCAAGGGTCATGGAGGCACCCTTTGAACCTTTGCATCAGGCCTCTCAAGTTCATTTTGTGGAAAATGGCTTTATGGCTCATGCTTGGAAGTTCTATGTGGCACGCACAAACAGTTTCCGGAAGACGTCTCAACTTTCCGTGAATTTTGATCCTGTGAACCATGGGAATGTCTTGTTCAAGGCTTTCATCTCCAGGTGGGTCTCCAGCTGTATCACACACTGTCACCGGTTGGCAAACCGACTGCTGCCCGGCCATATGAAAGCCCATTCCACCAGAGCGATCTCCACTGACCGATGGGTGCTGGACGCTCTCACCCACGGACACACTAGAGTTCCAGCAGAAGTGTCTGCGGATACAACTGGTGGCCCGGCAGGAGCAGCACATCCCTCAGCTCCTGCAGGAGGTACGGGCCATGTTAAGAAAAGGGTGATGGAGCTTGTTCCAAAGCGACTGCGGGTCTCTGGAGTCTACTCCAGATACTTCTTGGTATAGAAGACCGGGGGCAGGAGGCCAATTCTAGACCTGTGGCGGCTCAACCAATATCTCAAGTCCCAAAAATTCAGGATGGTCACGTTGCAGCACATGCTTTTGACCAACTGGAGGAAGGCGACCTCTTGATGTCGTTGGATTTGGAGGAGGCATACTTCCACGTTGCAACGACGGAATTCCTGTCTGGTGTGCCCCTGCAAGGAGATCTGCAGGGCATTGTGGAGCTCCAAGCACACTTTCTCAAGATTCTACTGCGTCGACAGGGATTTTAGAGTCCAGGGTCGGCCAAGCAGTGCTACGCAACCTGTTTGCTTGAAGGTCAGCCTGTTCCGGAGGTAAGAGTAATTGCTTCTGTTGAGCCTTGCCACCTCCAGTGGTTGTGTAATGTTGTACTGTTATGTATTCTTTATTCATGAGCATGTGAATCCATGCCAGACCCCGTGCTGGAGAAGGAACAAGTTACTTACCTGTAACTATTGTTCTCCAGCATGGGTCTGGCATGGATTCACATGCGAACCATCCCGTTGTCCCCTCTGTGGCTCTTCTTGGTCATACTGCCACTTTATGTGCTTACCAAATCTGAAGATGGCTGCCAGAGGAGGGACTTAGGGAGAGGGCAGTCATTGGCCGTGGGCAGTATGACCCAGAGCTCAGTGATTGGTTTAGAGGAGAAATACAGTTTGTAAGGGAAACGTGAAATTGTTTTTTCTTTTACTGAGGCTTCCCGCCTGATGACAGGGAATATTCATGAGCATGCGAATCCATGATATGATAGTCTATTTATATAGTGCCTATACACAATGTGTTTCAAAGCACTTCAAGGCAGGGGAGGGAACAAGGGAAAATACAATGACATTCTTACAGACCATTAACAGTACGGATGTGAAATTAACTATCATATTTGGCCTGACGACATTTCAGATAGTGCAAGCGCTAAGACATAGATAAGGAAGGGAGGGCGAGAGTGGGAAGGAAATGGAAACAGACGGGCGACTACCGTACAAGGGCTGACGACATTTCCGGCAGAGCCGGAGAAAAACAAAAGGTGAGGGAGAGGGGTGCAGAAAGGGAGGGGAGGAGCAAAACAAGCGACTATCGTACTAGGCCTGACAACATATCAGATAGTGCTGTAGGGAGGGGAGGGGGACGAGACGGACGAGGTTGCTATCATACTAGGTCCGGGGACTATTCTGATCAAGTGCATAGAAGAAAGTAAGGGGAGGAGATAGGAAAAGGGACAGGAGGAGAGAACAAAGATTAAGCTGTTAGAGTGGAGAAGCAAGAGGGGAGAGCTAATGCAATTTTCGAAGTCAGTAGTAACACATAATGTTGCAAGCCAGGATACAAGATGAAGATGGCAACAGCACGATTCAGGGCCACAATGAGTACAAGATGCAAAGTCCGTCCAGCATGAGAGTTGAGAAAGGGTGACCCACCGTGAATCGATTTAAGTCCATAAAAGTCAATCCAGCATTGGTCACAAGACACTGATGGTGAAACCAGAGTGTAGTAGGCTGGAGGGGGTGGGAGGAGGAGCAGGGTAGAAGAATCAAGCAAAACCAGCAGCACTTGTGTGTGGGAAGTGGGGGCACAAGGGAACATCACGGGGGGACCAGAGGGGGTGGGGATGGCCTGTGGGGACAGGGGGGGGACATGTTGGTGCATTCTTACCTGCTGTCTGAGCAGGGAGTCAGGTGCTGGGTCCGAACAGGTTCAAACGGGAATTGCCATTTTCTTAGTCTGCCCTACTAGGCACAAACAGGGATTGCCATTTTCTTCGTCTGCCCTTTGCTTTGAACGCCCGGGCGGGAGACGCCCTTGATCTAAGAGTTAAGAACAGGAAGGAAAAGGCAGGGCTAAGAAGGTGGGCGGGGCTTAGGCCAGTTGACCTAGATCCACTTGCACCTGCTCCTCATCTGCAAAGGAAAAGAGGTTGGAGGGCTCCTTAAGTAGGAAAAATAAGCGGCAGGCAGGAAGGCACCAGGTGGGCAGGGTTTTAGGCTAGGTGGCCTAGATCCACTTCCACTTGCACCCGCTCCCCATGACAGACCCATGCTGGAGAACAATAGTTACAGGTAAGTAACTAGGTAAGGAACCTGTTCCTTAGATATTGTGCGGGCTCTGAAGTATTAAGTCATCCGCACAAAGTCTTTCCATCAAACCTCTTGGCTCTTCTTGACGTTTGGTTGCTCTGGAGCGGGGAAGTCACTCTCCAAGCCTTCCATTTCTAGGTGGATATCGTCATGCATCTCATTCTGCCACCAGAAAGCTGGTAGGCCTCTCCCTGCAGAACCCAAAGCACCCTCTACCAGAGCCGTAGCCGCCACAACGTACTTCCTTTCTGGGACATACCTTGCTGGACATTTGCGCTTCAGCCACATGGAGGTCGGTGCAGAGTCCAGTGTTGACCAGTCTGTCCTTCGTAACTTGTTTGTGTGAGGTTAGTAGTGGTAAGGTGTCTTTCTTACAAGGATCTAGCCTCTGCCCGTTTTGGTTATATGGTACTGCTTTGTAATCTATTCACAGCATGTGAATCTTTGAAAGATCCAATGCTGGAGAAGGAATCGGTTACTTACCTGTAACTCCTATGCTCCGGCATTGGTATCTTTCATAGATTTACATGCAACCCTCCTGCCTACCCTGCTTGGCTCTTGACTCATACTGCCGTTCAACGTGCAATATGCCAAAATCTGAAGATTGCCACCAGGTGTGGTGCTAAGGGAGCCTTTGCAATTGACCGTAGGCAGTATGACCCAAAAGTTCACTGAACAAGAGCACAAAAATGACTGAAAGGTTCAGTTGCTCTGTTACACAGGATTCCCAGTTTAACGACCAGGAATATTCACAGCATGTGAATCTATGAAAGATACCAATGCTGGAGTACAGGAGTTACAGGTAAGTAATTTACTCCTCTTGGCCCTCCCACTTTTATCTGGCCAGGCCGGGGCTTGCCCAGCATCTCAAGATACTGCTTTCTTTTTGGTGGAACTGAACTCTTCATAACTCCTTTAGGTTTCTTCATCTCAGTGCCTGGAAAACAGGTATTCTTTCACTCCTATGTTCTGACTCTTCATTGTACAAGGCTGATACTTTTCTTCAGTTACCTTATAATGACAGATGTAAATCTAGTTATCTGTCAACTGATAGGGTTGTGCTGGATGTTTGAGGATAGCGAGCAGGGAGTTCCTTATTGGAAAGGGAGTCCTTCTCCCCAAGTGGGGGGGCTCGGGGGGGAGTCTCTCCCTGTGAGGTCCCGACTACTGACACCCCTAGGGGGAATGTTGTATAGTGGTCTCACCTCCCTAGCCTCAAAGGAAGGGGCTCCCCCTTGGTGAAAGTGGCTGTACCCTTCCATTCATCACATACCCTTTCCCTTGGTCTTTTGACTTCCACCTTCTTCACCGATAGGGAATTTATTGAGGCAATCAACATTCCCATGCTCTTTCTTTTGGATTGTCTGGGTTCTATTTTTCCAGTTACAAGAAGCTAGGGTTTTGTTTAAAATTTCACCACCTATATTCCAGTCTCATATAAGGTCGAGGTTCATTAGTTGTGGTTCCCATGTATCCAGAGGAGAGTTGCTGGATACTGAATGGTTCTGGTTCCCTAATTGATTGAAATAAAGAAAGTTTGTGCCTATTAATCTGGAAGGCCTGAAACTACTGCAGACCTTAATCAGTAAAGGTTGGTCGCTTACCGTAAGAGTTACAGGTACTTTGGGGATAGGTCTCCATAATCGCCATTTACGAATGTAATCCCTACTGGTTATCCGTCTTTTAGATCTTGGGGGTATACAATATCTGAACAGACAGCAGCCCGTTGGCTCCCTGAGTCGATTAAGGCCCATGCTTTTAACGCATTTACTTTTACTTGTTTGTGTGTTTTTGAAAGGTTGAAAGGCACAGAATTAACTGACTTCTACCTCTTCTGTATCTTCTTCATCCTACGGCCACGGTTTGGCCAATAACAAACCTATTTCCATAGGTTCTTCTCATTTATTTTGCTGACAGATTCGTGCGATATGGCATTTTCCCCACAGGAAAAACATATATAGGCACAAAGAGCGTTGAGGTTTTCCCTTTTTCCTTGTTCTTTAGGAGCAGACATTCCTTTGTGGGTGACTGATCTTTTAAATTCCTCTCTCCTCATTGGGTCTCAGAATACTGTTTTCTCTTCTCCAGGTTGTTTCTCAGAGGTGTTAGTCTTTGTAAAGGTTTTATGTTCCTTTTTTATTTGTATTGGTTTATAGGGGGATATTAATTGTTTAGTTGCTTCTGCATATGCGTGGACTACTTGGATGGCAGTGTTAAAAGTAGGTTTAAAATTTTGTAGTACGTTGCAAGGAGAGAGGTAAGCATTGACAAACAGTTCTAAAGTTTCTAGGACCTCTGGGAGGTTTATTTTTCCTAATCTTTGACAGTGTTTTGTTCTCTCGCTCCTATTTCTAATGGCGTCTCACTAGAGAGTAAGTGGATTTCCTGGAATTTTTGTCTATAGAAACTGTCTTACCCTTTCTAAAAGAGTGGTTTTGATTTCATTGAAAGTGGTAATCCCTTGCAGATTAATAATTTGATAGGCCTGTAATTGCCCTTTTAAGAGAGAAGTCAAGAAACCGGTTTTAAGACCCTCAACCTAATTGAATTGGGTGGCTAACCCTCTCAAAATTAAACACCTTTAGGTCCTTGCCCTCTTGGAAGGGTTGTAGGACTCCATGTGGTAGAATATGATGTTGACTTGTTCTCAACCTGTCCAACTGCTCCTGGAACGTTTGATCTGCCTGGATATGATGATCAACCAGGTGGTCCAACCGTTTTTCAAGGGTACTTGTGTCTGATCTAATTTCCCAGACAATTGGTGGCTTGATCCCCTTCTGGTTTTTCCTCTCCCCAGTCATCAACCATCTCTTGTTTTCTGAGTCCTTGGTTAAGCTAGAGGTAAAAGGGGTTGATAATTGTGCGGGTGTGGTTGATCTCTTTAAGCTAGGTTTTATGCCAAGTAACCCAATAGGAGGTAATCTGTCAATGGGAGCGAGCATGAATTTTTACCTGCAGGAGAGAAAAAGTGGTTTCCTGTCCTGGCGGTGGGTTTTCTCTATATCGGGAATTAATATCCCACAACCATATGTGGTAGGTCAGTAGGAGAAGAGACTAATAGGTGCCATTTTAAAAATGTTTATTGGACGATAATAAAGAACATGCCTTGCCTTTCCTGTCTCGAGTGTTTCTCTACCAAACACAACTAAACTAGTGAGCTTGTTGTCAATCGTGAATTCCGAAATAAGTCTCTCCGCCACCTAAATCTATGATGATCTGAGCCTACCAGTAATAGTAAACAGCTAAAGACTAAGAGAATGACTCCCTTTTCCTGGGTTGCTTTTCAGCAAAGTTTTTGTCAATATGGGATCTTCAGATAGCAAGAAACTATCTCATAAAAAGTCCTTCAGTTCTTTCAAGGGAGCCTTTGTATTTTCCTTCCCGTCACTCTTTATATTCTTATCTAGACTTTCTCTGATTCTTGACTGAGTCTCTGAATATATGTTTCACAACCCTTCTTGCTTCTGTAGGACAAACAAATCTGTTCTATGAACAACCCCCTTTCATTTTATTGATTTTCTCACTGAAACCAGTAGGTTGAGTCTTTGACTCTTGCACTTCTTGTGAGCTTCATGAGTCTGACTGGTTCATACTGTTCTTATAATCTTTATTTTCGGTTTTCCGACACACCAGTATGACTGTCCCATTTATCTTTCATGCCCCTATCCCTGGGTCTCCCGCTCTCCTCTTAACCTTTCGGGTACTCTGGCTTGGTCACCGGGTCGGCTTTCTTCCTTGTTTTCGTTCCGTTTTCAATCAGGACGGTTCCTTGGTTCTCCAGCACGGGGTCTGGCATGGATTCACATGCTCATGAATGTTCGCAATCATCAGGCTGAGAATCCTCGGTAAAAGAAAAAGTTTCACTTTCAACATACAAACTGTATTTCTCCTTTAAACCAATCACTGTACTCTGGGTCCTACAGCGGTGATCCGTTGTCTGTGAATTTCATTTCCACTCACGGGCGAAGATCGTCAAAGATTCCAGAAGGCCAGCGGGCCTACTTTGCGCCCTCCGACCATGACGTAGGAAGAGGAGGGAAGATCCCTCTTAAAGTCCTGCACCAAGTGCGAGCTACGGAATGTGTTTGTTGAAGACCAGTACCTGCAATGCCTCTACTTCTGCATCCAGACCACAAGTAAGGAGAGTGTGAGATATGCCCCTGTTTCTCCAAGAAGACGACAAAGGATAGGCACAGCAAACTGGCGACGTGGCTGAACGCCAAAGCCTCTGCCCCGTGCTTCGAGCAGGTTCATGCCTCACCCAGGACCGGCCTTATCTGTGGGGGCCGAAGACAAGGCCAAGAACCGCAGGTCCAGGGTCGCCAGGGAAGTGGTTCCCACGGTGGACCAGGCGCTATCGACATCACCCTCCGCCTCCATTGCCAGCCGGCAATCCAGTTCCTCCTTGATGAGGAAATCTTCCAACCCGGCTACACTGCGGGAGAAGCCTGAGAAGCCATGGACGGAGAAGAAGGCCGAACTGGCCAAGAAGGCCCAATCGGCACAGGATAAGTCGTAGTCCATGATAGTTGGTGGTGGCTGCTCTCACGGCGGCTAAGGGGGCTGACCCTGTGAAGGTAATACCCACAGTGCAGAAGGTCTCCCTGCCCACGAGCCGCAGTGACTTGGGCAAAGTCTGCTGGCATGCTGGGAAAGGGGACACTAGTCTCAGAGCCTGGTCCCAGCACTCAGGGTGGAAGAAAGGTTGGGGGGGAAGGAGGCCCCGGATCAGTCCCAGGCTGTGGCCCAAACCATGGAAGCATCATCCATGGACGAGGAGGACCTGGACTGCTTACGCACGGTCCACGAGGATGTGGAAGAGGACGACGCACAGGCCTAGTGTTCTGATCATGCCAGCTCAGCTGACGGATGTGTCTCTGGACATCCTGTTGACCCTCCACACCTGTGTCATAGATCCAGAAGAGGATGCCACAGGGCACGGTTCCAATGGTCCCTCAGGCCTCTGATCAGCCACCGGCAAAGAGGAAGCATCATCCGACACCCCCATTTCAGCCTCCCCATCTCAACCAGGCCCACTCTTCCCCCAGCAGACATGGCAATGGATACGGCCATGACGACGGAAGACGATGAGGATATTGTTGCAATGGGTGCTGGGTCCCCGCAGCCTAGGGCATCTCCTCCGGATGAGGTGGATGGTCATTCCATTCCATTATCTCCAGAGCTATTCCACCTTGTGCCTGAAGAAACCAGGAAGGAGTGTTTCATGTACCAGAGGCACAAGGCCAAGAGGAAGACATGTCGGAGGAGGGACTGGCCCTCCTGATGAACTCTAGCACAGCTTTGGCGAAACGGGATAGGTTTAAGACGTACCTGGTGCCGGAATCTGCACTCAAGTGTATGTGGTCGCAACCATCGCCAGATTTGGTGATTTCGGCAGCTGCAAGGAAACTGTTGGCTAACCTGTCCTTGTCTTCAGTCCCTCCGGACAGTGAGGGGAAGAAGATGAAAGCCGTGGGAAGGAAAGTGATTTACACTGCGGCGTCCACAAGCTGGGTCCGATCTTGAGTTCCACCCAGACGACAAGATGATGGAGGAAATCGCTCTCTTCCAGGAAGGGGAGGTAGCATCGCATCACACCATCACGGTGGTGCTGGATGTTGCAGACGCAGGGTTCCGGCAAATGGGGAACGTTGTCTGCCTCCGTCGCCAAGCTTGGATAAAGGCCACAAATTTCCACCAGGAGGTCCAAGCGAAGCTACTGGACATGCCTTTCGACAGAGATAACCTTTTTGGGAAGGTCATCGACGAGTCCCTACAGGCCGTCAAGGCGGATACAGAGACGCACTCCAGCAGCACCTCTCTTCTTTTCGCTCCTCCGGAGGAAAGTCGAGCAGGTCTTCCAAGTTTTCTCCTCATCGTACCATCAGCCTTCCAGATCCATGACTCAGGAAACCTGCATAGGCCGTCCTCAGGCCCACGGTGGCAGAGGACAGTATTGCTGGCACGGATGCAAGCCTGAACCAACCAGGAGGCCGGGCCCTGACCTGTGCACCCCAGTGGGAAGCCAGCTGATGGGGTTGTTCAGCGAGTGGGAAAAGATCACCACTGACAGATGGGTGCTGGAATCTCCCGGCCAAGAACATACCGTAGAGTTTCAGTGCAGGTGTCCACGAATCCCTCCCATGGACCGTCAGGTGCAGCACATCCCTCAGCTCCTGGAGAAGGTACGGGCCATGCTGCTAAAAGGGGCGATAGAGCTAGTTCCCCAGCAACTCTGGGGTTTGAGTCTATTCCAGATACTTTTTGGTCAGAAACCCCAAGTCCCAAAAATTCAGGATTGTCACGTTGCAACACTTGCTCGGCCAACTGGAAAAAGGCGACTTCTTGATGTCGCTGGACCTGGAGGTCGCCTACTTTCACATCCCCATTCACAGGAAACACTGAACGTTTCTATGCTTTTTAGTCACGGACAGCACTACCAGTTCAAGGCTGTACCTTTCGGCTTCAAGACGGCCCCCAGAGTGTTCACAAAGTGCCTGGCACCGGTGGCGGCCCATCTACATCTACCGGGTATACACATATACCTGTACCTTGACAACTGGCTCATCCGAGCCTGTTCGTGAGAGTTGGCCATCGGACACACAGAGGTGGCCGTCCAGCTGCTGAAGGATCTGGAATTCTCCATCAACTATCCAAAGTCCTGCTTGATACCATCGCAGAACACGCTGTTCCTAGGAGCCAGACTCAATACATTGTCCTTCCTGGCATCACCCTCTGAGGAAAGGCTAGCAGCCATTCAAACGAAGGTGCAGCGGTTCTGGTAGAAGATCGCCATGTTGGAATCCATCAAGTCGTTGCTTGGCATGATGTCGTCCTGCATCTACCTCATCCAGCTCTGCAGGTTACAGATGCAACCTCTTGAGGAGTTCCTGGACGCTTGCTGGATTTAGGTGTCCGGAAGCTTTGCAGACAAGATCCTGCTCGACGAGGCGTTCTGTCGGGCAATAAGGTGGTGGGGCATCCGCTCCAGCATCGCCCAGGGTTCCAAAACCCTCCATACCAGGAACCGTTAACATGGACACTTCCCTGGAAGGCTGGGGATCCCACACTGGACGTCTAAACGCCAGAGGCCTGTGGCTGCCGGAGGAGAAGGATCTCCATATCAACATCCTGGAGCTACCGGCAGTGTTATGGGCCCTCAAGTCGTTCCTTCATCTCTGAAGGGCAAGGTGGTGAGGCTCTTCAGACAACACCACCACAATGTACTAGACGGAAACACGGGGGCACTCAATCCCCAGCCCTCTCCAAGGAAGCGCAGGACTTGTGGCAAAGGGCAGTCTGACAAGAGATGTTCCTCTTCACCTACAGTCGAAAACGCCATTGCAGACTCCCTCAGCAGGGAGTTGCCCTCCTGCACAAATGGGAACTTCGGCAGGACTAGGTGGACCGCATCTTCGTCAAGTGGGTCAGGCCCCAGATCGATCTGTTTGCTCTGGCGGTGAATTCCAAATGCCAGAAGTTTGCCAGCAGGTTCCACGAACCAAAGAGCCTATGGGACACGTTATCCTTCCTGTGGGAAGGCCTGTTCTCCAGCATGGGGTCTGGCATGGATTCACATGCTCATGAATATTCCCCGTCGTCAGGCTGGGAATCCTCGGTAAAGAAAAAACCAGTATCAGTTTCGTTTCTGATCTGTCTTTCGTAGTAATAACCAATCACTGGTCTCTGCGTCATACTGACCACAGCCAATGACTGCCCTCTACCTAAGCACTGCCTCTGGCAGCCATCTTCAGATTTTTACCGCACGTTCATGTGTTGGGATCCTCGTGCTATTGCTCTCGAGCGTTAGTGCTATTTTTTCACGTTTTTTGCTCAAAAACTTCGTTTTTTCGGTCAAAAGAGCCTCAAGCTCCACCGACTCTCTATCCGATCAACGGGGACCCGTGTCGGATTCGTCTGCGCCCCTCAAGTGAATATTTCATCGAGCTACGCTTTGGAGGGCTCCAGAAGCTTCTCAGGCCCAGACATGGCCCAGGATAAGGGAAGCTCGACGCCCGGAAAGCTGTTCAGGGTCTGCCCTGGATGCCAGCTGCAGAACATCTTTAAGGAGGACGAGCACTCCTTTTGTCTCTACTGCCTACATGAGGACAAGACGCACGTGGAGAAGGACTGTGCGTTTTGCGGCAATATGTCGGAGCGGACCATGAAGGACCGCCATCAACGTCTCGCCAACTGGCTGGAAGGGAAGAGCCCGTCAGGCGAGAAGAAGAGGAAGAAATCCGAGCGGTCTTCTAAGACCTTTGAGGACGCCCCGGCGACGGGGGTCCAACACAAGGCCAAGCACCGCGAGTCCGCTGGCACCGGGAGCGCCGAACGGTCGGGCTCTACGGGCGCCAGGCAGGGTGCACCCTCCCCGGCACCATCAACCACGAGCCAACGCTCTGGTTCGGGTAAGAGGAAGGGCGAGCACCCGGCAAAGCTCCTGGAGAGGCCCCGGTCGAGCTCGAAGGCCCCATCGGAGGGGGAGCGAGGCAGTGTCCCCCCCCCCTCAAGGATAAGGCGGTGAGCGCACCTAAGGAGGTGAAGGCCTTAATCCATCCGGCCAAGCCCTCTATCGATACTGTCGCGGCGACCCTGGCTCAGCCTGTGGAGGCTACACCAGTGGTGGCGACCTCGGGGCTCAGTCTCCCTGCCACCTCGGAGGGAGTCCTCTTTTGTGCCCATCGATAGGACCCCCGTGAAATCCCCGGCAGGGAAGAAGGGGGGGCAGGGCGTCGTCGTAGATTCGGCTTCAACCTCGGAGGAACAGCTGATCGAGGTCTTAAGCCACGGCCTTGGCGTGGAAGAAGACCGGCCCATCGGGATGGATCCCGACGCAGGTGACGACGACATCGTCGAGGGTGCCGACGGGGCCCCTGATCGCCCGTCGGATTCCCCTCTGCCAGCGCCGCAGGACAACTCGGCGGCCATTTTGTTGGCTATACAGTCCTTATGCTCATAGATAAGGACGAGACTACCGTTGCCGACGGAGGAACCTGAACCGGGACCTTCTGGCGTTCCCCCGCCCAAGAAAAGGATTCACCCTCCACCTCCTTTTCAGCCGTCGCGCACCGTCCAGCCCTCCTCCCCGTCCACCCGAGGGGATGATACAGGGACTGACACGGCAGCGACGGGTACGGACGACGAGGTATACGACGAGGATCTACCGTCGTCACCTCCCACCAGGGCTTCTCCGCCCGACGAGATTGGTTCGTTCCACTCCATGATCGCCAGGGCATCCGAGCTTTTCCAACTCTGCCCTGAGGAGAAGAAAAAGGAAGGTTTCCTTTATCAACGGCGCGAGGCCAAGAGGAAGACGGTCCTCGCAGTGCCTCTACTGGACGACACTTGGGATGAGTGCCTCGCCCTCCTCAAGCACCCTTCCACGATGCCAGCTAGAAGAGACCGGTAAGAGAAGAAGTACCGGGTCCCGGACGTGGCCCCCCTGTGCCTCTGGGCGCAGCCTACCCCGGACTCCGTCGTCTCCGCGGCGGCCAGGAAGAAAGCGCGGGGGGGGGTGCGGCCTCCACATCGACTTCCCCACCGGACGGCGAGGGAAAGAAATTGGACGCTATGGGACGCAGGGTCATCTCGTCTGCAGCGACGACGATTAAAGCGGCCAACGCCTTGGCTATCGTGGCCCGCTACGACAGGGAGCTATGGTACAAACTGGCTCCCCTGCTGGACTTCCTACCGGACGACAAGAAGGCGGATGCCCTGGAGATCCTACAGGAAGGTGAGGTGGCTTCGGACCACGCCATCACTATTGCGACGGACATCGCCGACACTGGGTTTCGCCAGTTGGGCAACGGCGTGTGCCTTAGGCGGCGTGGATGGCTCAAGGCTACGGACTTCCGTCAAGACGTACAGACCAGAGTCCTGGACATGCCGTTCGATGGGAACAACCTGTTTGGGAAAACAGTGGACGATTCCCTTCAGGCCATTAAAGCGGACACTGAGACGGCCCGGGCCCTTGGGGTTCTACAGCAACGACGGACGCCCTTTCGGAGCAGCGGAGGCAAGGGCGCCTCCAAAGGTTCCGGCGGCGGTTTCTCTACCTACCGTCAAGCGGCCCGCTCGTCGTCTCAAGAGGCCTACAGAGGATGAGGCAAGTCTGGAGGACCCCGCCGTCGTCGCCAAGGAGGTCAAGGCGGCAAAGCCTCGTCGAAACTGGATTGAACCGGCCGTGGGGTCGGGCCCCCACCGAAGCACCCCGGTGGGAGGCCGGCTGGCGAGCTTCGTCAGCGTGTGGGAGTCCATCTCCACCGACCGTTGGGTGCTGGACGCCTTAGCCCGGGGCCACGCGCTCGAGTTTCAAAGAAGGTGCCCGCGCGTCCCCCCCGTGGCCAGGAGAGAGCTTCACGTCCCTCAGCTTCTCCTGGAGGTAAAGGCGTTGCTCAGGAAGGGCGCCATCGAACTCGTCCCAAAGAAGCTTCGGGGCTCCGGAGTTTACTCGAGATACTCCATCGTGAAGAAGAAGACGGGAGGATGGCGCCCCATCCTAGACCTGTGACGTCTGAACAAGTTCATCAAGGCGCAGAAGTTCCGGATGGTCACCCTCCAGCACGTCCTGGGTCAGCTGGAGGAAGGAGACTTCCTGTCGTCGTTGGATTTGGAGGATGCCTACTTCCATATTCCCATCCTAAAGGGGCACCGAAAATTCCTCAGGTTTGTGGTCCAAGGGCGTCACTACCAGGTCAAAGCCCTCCCCTTCGGACTACGGTCGGCACCCAGGGTATTTACCAAGTGCCTTGCACCGGTGGCGGCGCAGCTGCGCCGCGAGGGGATCCACGTCTACCCCTACCTGGACGACTGGCTCATCCGAGCCAAGACGAGGGAGCTCGCCGTGGAGCACACGGCAAGGACCGTCCAACTTCTCACGGACCTGGGATTCTCCGTGAACTACGCCAAGTCCCACCTGGCACCCGCGCAAAACGCACTGTTTCTGGGAGCGAAGCTCGACACAGTGTCCCTTCTGGCCTCCCCTTCGGAAGAAAGGACCAGGTCCATCCTGGGCAAGGTACACCGGATGTTGGTTTCCGACGCGGCCAAGGTGAGGTCCATCAAGTCCCTCCTCGGAATGATGTCCTCTTGCATCTACCTCATTCCCATGTGCAGGCTCCGGATGCGCCCGTTGCAGGAGTTCCTGGACGCGCGCTGGATCCAAACGACGGGCGGCTTCGAGGAGAGGATCACACTCGACGAGAGTTTCCGCCGAGCGGTCCGGTGGTGGGGCACCCGCGCGCATCTGACGGCGGGCATGGACTTCCAGACCACAGACCACCAGGAGACAGTGACCACGGATGCCTCCCTGGAAGGGTGGGGAGCACACACCGAAAATCTGCACGCGAGAGGCCTCTGGCTCCCGACGGAGAAGTCCCTCCATATCAACGTCCTGGAGCTCCGTGCAGTGTTCTGGGCCCTCAGGTCCTTCCTTCCGTCCCTCAAGGGCAAGGTGGTGAGGATCTTCACCGACAACACCACCACCATGTTTTACATCAGGAAACAGGGCGGAACCAGGTCCCCAGCACTGTCCAAGGAGGCGCAGGACCTGTGGCATTGGGCCATCGCCCAAAGGATGTTTCTGGTGCCGTTTCATCTGGCAGGGATAAAAAAAACACCATCGCCGACTCACTCAGCAGGGAGCTGCGCTCGTGCCACGAGTGGGAACTACGGCAGGATCTAGTGGATCGCCTCTTCCGACGGTGGGGCACACCCCAGATCGACCTGTTCGCGACGGCGACGAACTCCAAGTGCCGGAGGTTCGCCAGCAGGTTTCCCCAGGCGAGGAGCATGGGCGATGCTTTCTCGTTCCCCTGGGAGGGCCTGTTCCTCTACGCGTTCCCTCCTTTGCCACTGCTAATCCGGCTCGTCAACCAGCTCAAGAGGTCACGGTGCAGGATGATCCTCGTCGCACCTGCGTGGCCGAGGCAGATCTGGTTCCCGGACCTTCTGGACTTATCAGCGTCCCCGCCAATCAGGCTGCCGGTGGACGCGGATCTACTCTCCAGGGAAGGAGGCGCCATCCTCCACCACGACCCGAAATCGCTGAACTTGCAGGCCTGGCTCCTGCAGCGCTAGAGTTTGGAGGATACGACATACTTGCCGACTGCAGAGAGATTCTTGCAAAGGCCAGGGCGTCCTCGACTCTTAAATGCTACGGACACAAATGGAAGAGGTTCTCTGTCTGGTGCCACGCACAGAAGATTAACCCTCTACGGATTACGGCTCCCCAGGTACTGCCGTACCTGCTGACGCTGGCCAAAGCTGGACTGGCACACGCGTCCATCAAGATTCATCTTGCTGCGATCTCCCGATACACCATGACCACGGGCCGGACGTCCTTGTGGTCTCATCGTCTGGTGAAAGAGTTCATGAAGGGACTGTTCAGATCGTTCCCGCCGGTGAAGGCTCCGGCCCCGGCGTGGGAGCTCAACGTGGTGCTGACCAAGCTCATGGGACCTCCGTTCGAGCCTCTGCACTCGGCCCCGTTGAAGTTTCTGTCGTGGAAAACAGCGTTTCTTGTGGCCATCACCTCCGCACGACGGGTGGGAGAGATCCAGGCCCTTTCCTGCAAGGCCCCGTACTTGACTTTTCACGACACGAGGGTAGTGCTCAGGACACACCCCTCCTTCATGCCCAAGGTACCGTCGGACTTCCATCTCAACGAACCCTTGGTGTTGCCTGTGTTCTTCCCGTCGCCGGCTGAGAGGACTTTGCACTTGCTGGATGTGGCTAGAGCGCTGAAGTTCTACGTGGACCGCACAAAGTGTTTTCAGAAGACGTCACAACTCTTTGTGAATTTTGGACCTGTCAATCAGGGGAAGGCTCTCTCGAAGGCTTCATTTCCAGATGGCTCTCCGGCTGTATCATGTACTGTCATCGGTTGGCAAACCGACCGCTGCCTGGCCGTCCGAGAGCCCATTCCACCAGAGCTCTCGCAGCCACCACAGCGTTCCTTTCTGGTGTGCCCCTGCTGGACATATGCAGGGCTGCTACGTGGAGGTCGACGCACACCTTCACAAAATTCTACTGCGTCGATCGGGATTCCAGGGAGGAGTCCAGGGTCGGCCAAGCAGTGCTGTGCAACCTGTTCGCCTGAGGTGAGCCTGGTGAGGAGGTAAGATGCTTAATGTTGGGTTTGATGTAATGCTTAATGTTGAGCCTTTGCCACCTCCCGTGGTTGTGCATGTGTGTACTGCTATGTATTCTATTCATGAGCATGTGAATCCATGCCAGACCCCATGCTGGAGAAGGAACAAGTTACTTACCTGTAACTGTTGTTCTCCAGCATGGGTCTGGCATGGATTCACATGCGAACCCTCCCGCCTACCCCTCTGCGGCTCTTCACTTGGTCATACTGCCACTTCACGTGCTTCCAAATCTGAAGATGGCTGCCAGAGGCGGTGCTTAGGTAGAGGGCAGTCATTGGCTGTGGTCAGTATGACGCAGAGACCAGTGATTGGTTATTACTACGAAAGACAGATCAGAAACGAAACTGATACTGGTTATTTCTTTACCGAGGATTCCCAGCCTGACGACGGGGAATATTCATGAGCATGTGAATCCATGCCAGACCCATGCTGGAGAACAACAGGTACAGGTAAGTAACTTGTTCCTTCCTGTACGCGTTTCCTCCGTTGCCTCTCCTGCTACAAGTCATCAACACACTCCCAGTGGCAATACAGGATGATGCTCAGTGCCCTGGCGTGGCCGAGGCAGATTTGGTATCCGGACCTTCTCAGTCTGTCAGTGTCAAGCTGCTGGTAGTTACGGATCTTCTCACCAGAGAAGGAGACGCAATCCGGCATCACGACCCGAAGACTTGGCTCCTGTAGCCCTGGGGTTTGGTGGATACAAGTTGCCTGCGGACTGCAGAGATCCTTGCCCCAAGGCCAGGGCGTCGTCGACTTTGAAGTGCTACGGTCAGTTGAAGTGTTTTGCTGCGTGGTACCTGTTGCAGAAGATTACCCGACTGAGGGGTCACGGTCCCGCTAATACTTCCATGCTTGCTCTCCTTGGCCAAGGCCAATGGCACACGCTTCTGTCAAGGTGCTTCCGGCGGCTATCTCCTGCTACACCAGGTCTCAAAAAAAATCTTCACTGTGGTCTCACAGCCTCAACAAGGAGTTCCTCAAAGGACATTTTCAATCTTTCCTGCCTGTGAAGGCTCCTGCCCCGGCATGGGAACTAAACGTGGTTCTGATGAGACTCGAGCCAATGCATCAGGCCCCTCTCAAGTTCCTCTCGGGGAAAGCTGCTTTCTGTGTCTGCCAGGAGGATGGGTGAGATCCAGGCCCTATCCTGCAAGCAACCATACCGGACTTTCCACAAATCAAGGGTGGTGCTGTGGATGCAGCCCTCTTTCAAGTTTCAGTCGGAATTCCACCTCAACAAGCCTTTGGTGTTACCTGTTTTTTTCCAAAACCTTTGTCACTGACTGAAAGGGCCTTGCACTGGCTGGACGTTGCTCGCGCCTTGAAGTTCTAAGTGACGCGCACAAAAGGAGTTCTGAATACTTCACATCTGTTTGTGATCTTTGGTCCTGTGAACTATGGGAAGGCCTGGTCCAAGGCTTCCATTTCAAGGTGGCTCTCCGGCAGCATCATGCATTGTCATCGGTTGGCGAACTGACCGATGCCCAGCCGTCCGAGACCCCACTCCACCAGAGTGATCGCTGCGACAGCGGCGTTTCTGTCTGGTGTGCCCATGCTGGACATCTGCAGGGCTGCTCCGTGGAGGTCCACGCACACCTTCACAAGGTTCTACTGCATTAACAGGGATTCAAGGGAGGAGGCTAGAGTCGGCTGAGCAGTGCTACACAACCTGTTCACTTGAGGGGAGTCTGTTCATGAGGTAAGAGTTCATTGCTTCTGTTGAGCCTTTCTACCTCCCGTGGTTGTGTAATGTTGGACTGCTATGTATTTGTTATTCATGAGCATGTGAATCCATGCCAGACCACATGCTGGAGTAGGAACAAGTTACTTACCTATTGTTCTCCAGTATGGGTCTGGCATGAATTCACATTTGAACCCTCCCCCTAACCCCTCTGCGGCTCTTCTTTGTCATACTGCCACTTGATGTGTTTACCAGATCTGAAGATGGCTGCCAGAGGAAGGGCTTGGGGAGAAGGCTGTCATTGGATGGGGGCAGTATGACCCAGAGTACAGGGATTGCTGTAAAGGAGAAATACAGTTTGTAAGTGAAAGTGAAACTGTTTTTTCTTTTACTGGGGATTCCCAGCCTGACGGGGAATATTTATGAGCATGTGAATCCATGCCAGACCCATGCTGCAGAACAATAGTTACAGGTAAGTAACTTGTTCCTTGTCTTCCTTTCTCTCGTTTCACACACTTTGGTGTTTGTGGTACCGGAAAAGAAAGGGGGTCTTCACTCTCTGCCCTTCCTCGCCACCCCCTCTCGAGCGCTCTTCCCTCCTGGGATACTCCTCAGATTGACAGACCTGTCCCGGTCTGTCCTTGGTGTACTTCACTTCAGGCACCTCGGGGTTGGGACTGCTCAGATGCCCCATTCGAGAATTCTTCCATGGACTACCAGCCTCTGGAAAACCTCTCTCCACTCTGTCCTCCAGATAGTGCACTTTGTCTCTTCTGTTTGCCAAAGCACAAACCGTCATTCTCCCTGAGTCACCAGCTTCCCTCTGCCAACCGGTTTGAAACTCATGGGGCTTCTCAAGATAGCCCTTCCTTTGTGTTGGAACTGGACTCTTCGTAACTCGTTTAGGTTTCTTCATCTCAGTGATTGACAGTTTTTCTTTATCACTCCTATATTTTTATTCTTTACTGTACCAGGCTGATGTATTTCTTCTTTTGTTAGCTTACAAGAACAGATATAAGAGGAGTCTAGTTGCTTGCCAACTGATAGGGTTGTGCTGGATGTTTGAAAATAATGACTAGGGAGTTCCTTATTGGAAGAGGAGACCTTATCCCCAATAGGGGATGCTCTCCCTGTAAGGTCTCGCTTATCGCTACCCGTAGTGGGAATGTTTCATAGTGGGCTCACTTCCCTAACCTCACAGGAAAGGGCTCCCTCTTTGGGAAAAGTGACTGTATCCCTCGATTCCTCACAGTGGGTAGAGTGTTCATTTAGTTCCACATCAGTAGGTTATGGTCCTAGGAAGACCGAGAAAACGAGTGACACGGCCTGAGAGCCTGTTATTAGTTTGTTTATTTGGTCCTTTTTATGGAGCAGATTCTTAGCTGTTTAAGAGTGAGTAAGGCCTGTGGGATTTAAACTAGGAAATGGGTCAAGGGTTGAAACGGAGTCCAGGCCAGATGAAAGTGAATGATGAGCCTCATTAGGGTGGAAAAACAATCAATGGAAGGCAGAGGAAATCTTACTACACTGAAGAAATAGGTAGAAAGAGGTAGAAAGAGTAGATTGTAGGAAAGAAGACAGTTGATCAGGTCTAGGAAGGACAGTTGAGCAAATTTAGGAAGGAGACTATGTATGGGCAGCAATAGTGCAACAAAGAGTCAAGATCTGATTTAGAGATGAGGAAAATAATGCAGCAGGATAATGTTAAGGATTTCAAAGGCACGGTACGCTCCAGACCAGGACTCCTCCTACTGGCCGGGGATGCAGCACACAGTTAAAACACTTTTATTTTATTTGTTACAAATTCAGTTTGAGAAGGCACCCAACCCGTCTCACACCCACCTTTACAAACACCCTGCGTCACAATGGACCATGAACCAAGCCGGTGGGTAATAATACAAAACATTTTTATTTTTAAATTCCAATGAAAATCACACATTTAATATAGGGCAGCAATCACCAGGATGGTGTAATGCTCACCTGGTATCCACGGGGACGGGACGTCACTCAGCCTGTTCTGACCTCTTACGACCTCGAACCCTTCCTTGGAGTCTACTCGGCTGGAGACTGGGCCTGAAACATGGGATTGGTAGAGTTTAACTCCCTATTGTCTGTGTGCTTGAACCCCTTCTTCCCTGGGGTCCAACCCTTCCTTTTGATCCACAGCTCACCTTGTTTTATTAGAAAGTGTGCTCTGTCCTACTTTCAGCGCAGGGGCGCGTTAATTAATGCGGGTTCGTTGCTGCCTAGTTACTTCACTGGCAAGAGTCCGACAGGAAAGTATGAGTCTTTAGAACAGTTCTGTAACTTTGTTCCTTTCCTTCCTTAGATGATGGCCGGCGTCCGGGGATGGCGACGTGCTGCTGAGGTGAGTAGCGCTGAAGGTAAGTGAGAGCGCGATGCGACCCTTTTGTATTTGTATTGAACTGAGTTCTTTTTCTGTGTCTTTTAGGTGCTGCATGTTTTCAGCGTGGATGCCGGTTATGAAGAAGAAATGTGGTGAGTAAGCGCGGTATGCGGCGCCTCTAGATGTTTCCACGCTAACCTGAAGTGTCTTTTCCCTCTTGCAGATGGATGAGAAGTTCCGGAGACAGAGTTCCCCCAGAGTGGCTGGGATTGAGGTAAGCGTTTGAAGCTCGTACAGTCTTTAAAAATAAGCGAAGATTTGCTGAATGCTTACTAATGCCTTTTTTCTGTTGTTTTCCCCTTTTCCTTAGGAAGCGGTGTGCCGGGATGGGAATGACACCGCCGAAGATGCCAGCAGAACAGAAGAAGCGATGAATGATGGGCAGAAGCGCTGCAAGATGAGGCTGTTCCTAACTGTGTTCTTGTTCTTGCAGGAGCTGAGCGCAGAAGAAAGATGCAGGCCTACTGGAGACCGATCCGAACACGATGAGTGTCACGCTGCAGGTGCAGAAAACACAAAGCATGTTTCTCAGCCTGGGCTTGGCTTAAATAGTCTCTGGGTATCCCAGGTGTCTCCGGGCTGAACCACACCCAAAAGACTAGACTGCACATGCAGTTCTGGGAACCGAAATATGTGGGGGCATCCATCTTGTCCCCATCAAAGCACTATAAGTTCAATCCCCAATGTTATCCCATGGGAGGGAGTGAGTGAGTGAGTGAGTCTGGTGCCACAAGCGCCAAGTCTGACTCCAAGTGGTTCTTTGGAGGGATGGAGAGGCCCTTAAGGGCCATGTAGGTGATCGTGGCCTGGCTCCAGCCTGACATCTTGGAGGGTTGGGGACATGAGGGGCAGGAATCATGACAGGTGGTGATAATTACACAGTAATATGATAGAATACACTTAGTTTAACCTTTTAACATCAGATATGCAATGCGCAATTGAATAAAGGCAAGATTACTTTTTGGGAGGTGTTTTCTGATAGCACCACAATTAGTATTTCCCCCTGCAACGGTCCTTCAAACCCCTTTTAACCGAATTTTGTGTGGGTAGAAAGGAGTAGCAAGGAGTCAGGTATACTAGGCAACAAACAGAATACAAATCCGACCTTCCCCCTCTGAATGGGAGGCAAAATCGGATTGAAAATCCCTTGAAATTGAGCCAAATAGCACTCAGAATTGCTAATAGCAGTATCAGAGATGTAAGAACATAGCAAACTACAAGGCAATGTACTATCAACCGGCATACAGTCCGGAAAATCGGCTTGGGAAGGAAAAACACAGTGCAGCCAAATCACACATGGAGAAATTGCATTTGCATATTTTAATGGGTTTAAAATAGCAAAACTGCTTGGAAAATGTGATAAACAGACAGTATCAAAACCACATTCCGATTTTAAGGGAAAAAGGCACATCACAGGTATGATATGAAAGTGAAAGGGTAACTCTGAATGGATGACAGAATGAGATTCTTAATGGGAAAGGAAACTCTGTTTTTAAACTCGAATAATTTCACGGGACAACTCTGTTTTGTTAATGAAGTGATTTATTTTACTGAAACTATATTTTAGTGACTAGGTTGTCGAAAAGAGAAACGCCTGTGAAAAGGGTTAAGCTGCAGTTTTAACCCCCTCAAGCCTTGTGTCTCTTTATGTGGGAATTCCAAATAGTACTAAGGACTTATACAACGGACTGAAATGATTGGAAAGAATAGTGCTAACACATGGAGATTACTACAGATTTTCCTAAGAACAAGGTACACCGAGGATTCTAACAATTTTAAGGATTTTGCTAGGGCACTTATAGGATCTCTATGGGATTTGACCTAAGACAAGGTAACAAAGCAAGGCATGCAGTTTGTGGTTCCTGGGGAAGGCAAATACTCACAACAAGCACTTGCATGGGGTAGCTTGGACAGCGGACCGGGTTTCTGGACAACAAGGTAATATCTGGTCACTGAAAAGAGCAGCAGGCTCTCTTACGACTAGTCTGGTCACTGGATAACGAGGTGTATCAGCTGGGCTCTGCTTGAATTATTGGGGTTTTTTTCTAGATTGGTGGTTCTGCCTGGATAGGGTCAGCTAGCTCTGGCCTGGCAGTGGAATCTGGAATCTTGCATGGTGAATCTGGAATGTCTGGATGCGCAGGAGCTGGAAAAGTCAGAAGAGTCTCGAGAGCTCCCTATGTCTCCCCTTTATAGAAGGAGCATGACATTCTTTCGCCTTTTCCATGGAAAATAGTTCACTTAAAATTCTACAATGTTATATATGTATACATATTATCACTGGTCATGTTCTCATTAATTTTCAAAGTTGTACCATGTATGTTTTCCCCAGAATTCACATTTTCCTGGTGTTTGCATTCCCAACATGTGTCACGATCCATGCCCCTGACCCCCTTAGGAATAACAGCCCCCTGGCAGCAGTGGGGCTAAAGCCCTTCACACTGGCCCCAAGGGCCTTAAAACTCCATCAGAAACATACATGGAGTCAGTCCTGACGCCTTTGGCGCCAGGCTCATTATCAGGAATAAAGCAATACCAGTTGTGGACCTTAATCCAACATGGAGGCCTATTACACAGCTCAGTTCTTTAGAACCAAGCCATGCGGTCTAGTGTTTTGGGTGTGGCTGGGCCTGAAACTACTTTACCTGGGCTATTTAAACCGCACCCAAACAGCAGAACACGCTTCGCGTTAATCTGCACTCCTGCAGCGTAACGCTCACCGTGCCCAGCTCCTGCTCATCTGCTTCTCCAGCGGCCCAATCCTGAAGCCCTAGATCCGGATTCCATTAATAACCAGGAAGAACAAGAACAGCATTACTGAGCAAGAACTCTTACCTGTGAAGTAACTGGCCTTGAATCCATCCTGCGCTTCACTTACCTCATACATCTCCAGAGATTGCCGCAACCGGCAAAGGTAAAGAAACAAGGACAGCATTAATAACAATTCTTACCTGGGCAAGCAGCGAGTCCTGGCAGCACCCTGCGCCACTCCTACCTTACCCATCTCTGGGTTTCACCGCAACCTGCAAGGGAGAAGGAACAAGGTCAGCCTTAACAAAGCACTTACCTGGGCAAGCAGCACTTCGATCGCTCATCACTCCGGAACATCACTGCAACCTGTACGAAGAAGAGAAGAGAACACAGGTTAGCAGTTAACACCAATAAACAGTGCAGCAATAACTCACCATGGTCTTTGCCATCGGCGCGGCAACTCTGAGATCGCAACCATCCCTGTGAAAACAAGACACATTGTTAGGGAACAGCGTAGTGGAGCAAGACGCAGAGAAGACAGAGAAAACGGAGGGAAATAAAGAGACCGAATAAATACGTAAAAATACATTATAACTCACCTGAAAACTGCAAGCAGATTTGGATTTACAGCCGGTCTGGACCCAATATAAGGGCACACGGACCAGTGAAGCAACTAAGTCCACGGAATGCCTGCACCAACCACACGCTCCTGCACAGAGACGCAGGATGGAGAGTTCAACGCACAAAAACCTAAGGTGAGCAATAACCCCAAGGGAGGGGAGTTGGACCAGAGGGAGGTGGGAGTCCACCCATCACAGAACCAGTATCTCAACCCGCCATTCTCCTGTTATAGGCGCTACCCAACATCTGGCACATAACCAACCAGAGAGGGGTCCGGGATAGCGCTTAGACCTCCATCCAGTATCGTGTGGCACCCCGTGGATACCAGGTGAGTGTAACACATGCTAGAAAAACCAACGTCTTATTTTAATGGCACAAAACATGACATTTAAATGGTCATAATTTCACATTAATATGTCTTTTGATTAATGAAATAAATGATATGAACTGAATAGTCTCTGAAATCAACTGGGCTGGCTTTGTTTTACAAATATGGGCATTCCTTTCCAGGTGACAGCCAAATGTCAGGCTCTGGTCAGTTTAGCCAAGTGCTGTCATGGATTTGCCTTTGAAGACCTTCAGTTTGAGTTGAGGGGAGGTGTCACCAGGAATTTACACCTATGTGCCGTGGCAGTCCATTGTCTCATGCTGGAGCAATGCTGCTTCGTCTGATGAGGCTGCTAGATTCTCCCCCTTGGACCATTCATAGTTTCCAGGGGTCTCCAATCATTAGAATCAATAATCGAATGGAAAATAATAGATCTCTACAGAAAAATCAACAGCGAAGAAAGGATACCGGCGTTAGAAATTCTAAGAACTTCAAAAGTACACGTCAATAATGTTGCACTGGACAAATGGAAAGAAGCATCCTGGTGTATATGCAACAAAAAAGGGATTACACTGGATACATTGACGAAAATGCCTCAAATCGCAAAAACGAAACTGTCGAACTGATTGGATTGAAACCCAAGAGCAGAAAGATCTATATAAGATGACACTTAAATGTGAGGGAGAGGAAAGAGCACTTAATCAACTGCCAAATTACTTAAAATTATATCCGGATCGAAAAATCAGAGACATGTTCCTGAGATTCAGACTAAACCTACTGCCAACAAGAGAAGTGTTGGGGAAATGGAGCCAAAATAAAAGTGCAAGTAGTGACTGCAGATTCTGTCAGATAATGGGGAAAACCGAAACACTCTATCATGCAATTATGGAGTGCGAGGCACTAAATCAAAAAAGACTGATCTTTAGCGCCAAATACGCTAGTGCCATAATCGAAATGGGAAAAGAAGAAAGATGGAGTCAAATCTTAATGGGAAATAATAGAAAGATGGTCGCAACCATAATTCACTTCTGGGAAAACATCATGTCGGACAATAATAATAAGGAAGAAGGATAAAAGATAAAGGACATTGGTGTTTGTAATTGGATTTTTTATGAGGAGAATAATGTAGATTGAATGTAAACGATAAATGTAAGGTTTAAGATGTAAACCAAATGCATTTTAATAAAAAAAAAATGGTTTCCAGGGGCTGGTCCACTTGTGGGAAGGTGATTCTGGTCCCAGGAAAGGCAGGGCCCTATGAAGCCAGGACCTGCCAAACCTGTTCTGGTGGCCGCACAGTAATTTCATTTATTTCTTCATTTTTCTTTCTCTTAACCAAAAAACAAGTCTTTTGTGAATAAATATCCTATAAATATTTTAAAGCAAACCCCTATCTCATTTCTATGCAAGCCCAAAGCCTTAGTTTAACATTTCACTTTTAAAAAGACATTTTCTTGTTTAGCAAAAGCACCATTTTATATGTGGGTTAATGTTCCTTGGATGTCACTTTACAAATGCGATTTTTCATCGCATTTGTATACTGGGCATTTCCATGGCCCTAGTCAATTTCTAATGCACAGAAATCTGCCCAACACAAGGGTCCTATGAAACCAACATAAGCAAAGAGAGGGAGCGCTTCTTGTGAAGAGTTTGCCTGTGTTCTTTTCTTGGAAAAAGTAAAGCGTTAACAAGGGGAAACGGGGGTGGGACACCCCCTGCCCCCAAAAGGGGAAAAAAACGTTTATTTTTTGTTATAAATTATTTGTTAAAAACACATGGAACCGAGGTTTACGATTGCAAGTGTCAAATCTAAGCCACAGAATTCTTGTGGCTTGAGTTCAACTGTTTGCAGCAAGGACATTAACATTGTCTGAGACTGTGTGGCTCAGCAAGCACTGTTTTCCATGAATAGAGGCGCAACATTAGAGGCTGATTATTCAACCGTAACAGGACGGCACCATCATCAACCAGAGTGTAGAGTCCGGAGGTGAGGAGCTCTGGAATCAGGTGGTGGGGGCACAGAGACCTATAGCAGACCTCCCATAATGAGCCCTAAAATTTAGCGGGCAGTTTCAATATTACATCTCACCACTCCTGTTAGCTGATGACATGGACCGTACCGGGTAATACGCTTCCGAAAGCCATGCAGTCCATAAAAACAGGAATGCAAGCAGTCTCAAAAGATAGCTGGGTTTTCCTGCAAAGTCACCTTTATGCAAATTACCTTTGAGAAAAACTTCTAGAGGATTTTAGTTGAGCAGAAGATGAAGACTCAATGCAAAACAGTGAGCGTTTTAGTAAAATCCTCAAGAAACGGCTGAAACTGGTGCAGGAACATCATTCTACTCCTTTGGGATTCTAGACATGATACTTACAAGTAACAAACTTTCGAGGGGATTGGGTCCTCCGACGTATTCCATATCTGACAGTAATCACCACAGCTGTGTTGCTTCGGAAAATCTTCGGCGTCTGCATCCTCCGTCGATGACGCTGAAACGCCACCCTCGAGGACCTCCTCCGACAGCCAACCTCACTGGATGTTTTAAGTAGAACGCACGACGCCTGTAGCCTCAGTTCTGTTTTTCCGCGAACGTGTTCGCTTCGGGAATCTCGGCGCGCCTCGACTCTTTGGAGTTTGTTTCTCAGTTCTTCGAACCTGTTTGGTGTTTGTGAAGTATTTTCTTCGTGAAGATGTCTACCTCGTCTTCCACTCCGCGTCCGGGCTTTGAGAAATGCGGGGACTGTGGGTCCAAGATGTCAGTTACGGACTCGCACGACGCCTGCCTCTGGTGCCTCAGTGAAGGCCCATGACAGGGATGACTGTCGACTGCCAGTCGCTCACGTCGAAAGCCTTGCGGGAGCGCGAGAAGAAGTTATCGGTAGGTAAGGTGTCCAAGCCACAGAAATCGAGGTCTGCGGGGCTTTCGATGGACGACTCGAGGGGCGACTCTGCGTCTTCGTCGGAAGTCCATTGGGTCTCGGTCCCAGAGTCGGTCTCGCCACTCCTCTGCCTCTTCGAGGCACTCCCGGAAGCGCCGCCATCGGTCGCCTTCCCCGTCCTCATCTGAGGACTCTGCCCACCGGCGGGTCGTTTGCCCCACCAAGCATGTGACGCCAGAGGAATGGGCTTCCTTCGGGAAGAAGATGTTGGCGATTCTCGAATCGCAGGGCACTGGTCCGTCCGCGCCTCCGAGTGGGGTCAGTCGTGATCAGCCGAGAGACACCGCTTGCACGCCTTCGGGCTCAGGTGGTCGTCACAATTCGCGGGAGAGGTCCCGCTCGGACAAGGGGAATTTTTCTCAGCATTCCAGGTCCCGGTCCTCGACGCGCTCGAGACCGTGTGAACCTGTGGTGTCTTCACGGAAGACGTCGACGCCGGTGGCGCCGAGGTCATCGACGGACTCTTTAGATGGCTTGTCTGAGAAGTCGTCAATGCCATCGGCGTCCCGGCTGTCGAGGGACACGCTCGGGCCCCGGCCTCGAAGACTGTCGGCGCAGTCGATGCTGTTGATGCCGCGCTCTGCGTCGATTCACTCGACGCCTTTCGAGGCTGTGTCGACGGGGGTACCCTGTGGTTCGGTGGAACCCCCTAGAAAGGCTCTGGCCAAGGTCAAGCATGGCTTTGGTGCAGGTTCTGTGCCTTCTTACCACCATCTGGAGTTTATTTCAGAGGTGGATGAGGGCTCTGATGATGGCATGGTGCCTGACACGGTGCCAGATGAGATTCTCTCGGGCCATAGCCAGTTTGAGGACCTGAGGCAGTCCCTGCATGATGCTAGTGGGCTGGACACCTCTCCGGAGGTGGAGTTTTGTAGGCCTGAGCCTGGCACTCATACCGGCACCTTATGTCACAGAGTACTTAGGATGGTCTGCTCCCCCGGGGGAGTTTGTTCAAGATGACCTTACGGATATCCTCGACATTGGTCCACCAACTGACCCGGTACTGCCGTTTCATATGGCTCTACAGAGGAGGGTGGCAGCGGCTTGGACTGGTCCGGAGAGTCTCCCGGCAGTGGGCAAGTCTTTGTGAAATACCGCCCAGCCAGTAGTGACCCCTGCTACTTGTCCAAGCACCCTACTCCGGAGAATTTGGTGGTGCAGGCGGCTACAGCCCCGGCAAAGCAGGCGTCGTACCCTACCATCCCTCCTGCTAGGGACGACAAGCGTTTTGACGGCTGGGCAAAGAAAGTGTTTTCTGCAGGGGGTATGGCGCTTCAGGCGGCCAACTCCATATGTGCCTTGTCACGTTTCACGCACACACTGCAACTGTGTTTCCTTGGCGGCTGAACATATTCCCGAAGGGGACGAACGGGATGGCTTCCTTGCCATGGTTCAGGATGGCAAGGATGCCATGTGTGAGGCCGTTCAGTCGGGTTTGGACATGGCAGATTGCGTCAGCCGGTCCATGGTGGCGAGCACCATGATAAGCAGGTTTGCGTGGTTTCGGAAGTCGGTGTTTGCTCCTGATGTGCAGGCCCGGCTCCTCAACATGCCCTTTAACGGGGAACATCTTTTTGGCAGCAAGGCTGACGAGAGGTTTCAGACCTCAAAAGCTGCAGCAAAGTCGTTGGGCGCTGCAGTTCGACAACCTCTGCCTTTTCGTCCTGGGGGAAAGCAATGGAGGGGAGGTTCCTTTCGTTATTACTCATCCTTTGGTAAAGCGAGAGGAGCTGCTAGTCAAAGGGGCCACCGTAGGAGTGCCAGAGGTGGAAAACAAGGTACTTGAGGTGCCAAGGCCGCTCGGGCTGTTGCCCCTTTGCCTTCAGGCAACGCCGCAGCCGCTTCAGCTCAGTCATGAGGCCATGTCCCATGGTTTGCCGGTTGGGGGGAAGGCTGGCTCAGCATCTTGCAGAGTGGCGCGCCATTACTTCAGATGTGTGGGTTCTGGAGATCATAGCCCACTGCTACTGTCTTCCTTTCCGGCAGAGGCCTCAAGACAATCCACCGGGGAATCTCTTTGAGGAGTCCGGATCCGCTCCTTGCGCAGGAAATTCAATCCCTGCTGGAGAAAGGCGCCATAAAACTGGTACCTGTAGCAGAGAGGAACAAGGGATGGTATTACCCTTATTTCTTGATTTCCAAGAAAGACGGGGGATTGAGACCCATCATGGACTTGCGCGGTTTGAACAAACTCCTCAGGAAGGACAAGTTCAAGATGGTTACTCTCCATCAATTCCTCCAGGCCCTTCAACGTCAGGACTGGTTGGTGTCTCTCGACCTCAAGGACGCTTATTTTCATGTGCCGATCCATCCAAAGCACAAGAAGTACCTGAGGTTCGCGGTTGGCGACTTCGTACTTTCAGTTTCGGGTCCTGCCATTCGGATTGACCTCTGCCCGAGGGTCTTCACCAAGCTCATGCTAGTGGTGGCAAACGGCTTTGTGCCAGGACGCAACACCACTGCGAACCTGAGGAGGCTCCAACACATCATGGCAGAGACCTATGATCGGGACGAGGACCTAGCGGTGCTCTCCTTGGATGCCATAAAGGCCTTCGATTCAATCTACTGGGAGTGGCTGATCGAAGTGTTAAAAGAATTCGGCTTTGGCGAGAGCTTTGTAAAGTGGGTCGAGGTACTGTATAACGCACCGACAGCGAGAGTGAAGACTGGCAGGATATTGTCCGAAGCCTGGCCGATACAGCGGGGCACGCGGCAGGGATGCCCGCTATCCCCAATGCTATACATACTGGGCCTGGAGCCAGTGGCTGCTTATTTCAGGACACAACACTTCGACGCGGGCATTGGGCTGGGCAGTGATTACGACATAATATCCATGTATGCAGACGACGTCCTCCTATATCTGAACAATCCCCAGCTCAATGCACAAATCGCATTGGACATCCTCGACAACTATGCTCGATACTCTGGAATAACATTCAGCAAACTAAAGTCGTGTGCGTTTCCACTGGCCAGACTCAGGGGTCTGGATGCGCCCGACCTCCCAGATGTCGGGATACAATGGCAACCAGAGCAGTTCAAATACCTGGGAATCGAGGTGCGCCATACCCCAGTGCTCACGCACGATCACAACACTGAAAAAGCAGTAAGAGCCCTCCGTAAATCTATGAACTTCTGGTCGAAGTTACCACTGGCAGTTATGGGTAGAGCGGCAATAGTCAAGATGATAGTTCTCCCCCGTCTCTTATACCACTTCACGAATGTATGCTTCTACATCAGACCTCCTTTCTTCAAAAAATTGGACTCTTTGATCAAGGACTTTATATGGGGGTCGTCTAGACATAAGATCTCCCTACCCACACTCACGCTTCCATACAAAGAAGGTGGGATACAACTACCCGATTTGCAAAGGTATTACCTAGCCGCGCAGCTCAGCCACACAACCAAATGGCTCTCCGACGACCTCTTAGCGGAAGTAGGGCTCCTGCGACATCCGTCCCCCAAACTGTTTCCTAAAGAAATGCTTTGGAACCCGACGAAACAAACTTCTGGAGTCCCCATGATTGTCAACCTGGGCAGGCAGGTATGGGCCAGAATTGGCTTTCTTCGACAGCTGCAACACCCCTATAATCCCAATACTCCCATCCTGGTGGATGTGTGCAAAACTCGGGCAGACTTGGCGACAGCCAGGAGGTGGGAGAGAGCTGGAATTTATACATGGGGAGATCTGTTTGAAGACGGCAAGTTCAGAGAGCTCGAATCGCTACAGGCCAACGAAGGCATCTCGAACACCCAGTTCCTGTGGTACCACCGCCTCAAACGGACAGCAAAGGCACAGTGGCCTGACTGGCCAGAAGAACCCCAACCGGACCCCCTCCTTCAGGAGATGTACGATCTAGCAGATGGTTGGAAACCGGTCTCCCGCTTGTACACCAAACTAAATGATAGATCCAACCCGAAAAGCGCGTCTCTGAGACAGAAATGGGAATCCGAACTAGGGATCGCGCTAACCGACAGTGAATGGGAGCGAATATTACTATACCCCAAGGAGGTGTCGAGGAACATTAGATTTAAACAGGTTCAATTGAATGTACTGTACCGGACATACATGACCCCACTCAGAGTTGCAACTTTCAACAAACATGCACCCCCGAACTGCCCCTGGTGCGGAAATGACAAAGCGGACATGGTCCATATGTTTTGGACTTGTACCAAAACAGCAAATTTCTGGTCCATGGTGGAACGTACTTGCACCGCAGCGGGACTTACAAGATATGAGTGGAACCCGAAGGAATGCTTATTGGGAGCTCACCCCAGGCCTAGCAAATACAAACACCTGGTCAAACTGATGGACCTAGCCTGCATCCTTGCAAAACGATCCATTGCAATGGCATGGAAATCCCCAAGGGGCCCAAGGCACGGACGTTGGCTTAGGGACCTGGAAAAGTGGACGGAGGCTGAAACTAGGGCCTGGCAGGATGGAACCCGCTCAAACGATGATGACTCCAACGACACCTTAGACTCATGGAAGGCCCTGGTGCGTGACATCCAGTTTGCCTCCGACCACAAACCCCCCTGAGCTTTCACCCTCACTAGAGACTTGCTTGTGACTTACCCCAGGAATGGTCAACCTGATGATCAAGCCCCCGTGAACTTGGGTGTGCCGCACACCAGCCCCTCCCCCGCCGCCACAATTACGAACAATATATTCGCCTATGAAGACTGTGGTAGTTAGTTAATTTGTTTTAGTTTGTTTGTTGTGTTACAGTTTGATGGTTGTGTTGTATTCATATAAATGCCAATAAAATACTTTTAAAAAAAAAAAAATGCTAGTGGTGGCAGTGCACCTCAGGAAAGGGGGGGATTCAGGTCTACCCCTACCTGGACGATTGGTTGATCGGGGCGCGCTGTCCTGAGCAAGTCCTGGATTATCTGTCAGTCATCTGCCACTCCCTCCACAAGCTGGGCTTCTCCCTCAATTTAAAGAAGTCCCATTTGACACCAACTCAGAGGCTCCAGTGCTCGACACGTCCCTGGGGCAGTGTTTTCCTCCCCAGATGAGGGCTCATCACATTCAGCAGATGGTGCACAAGTTTCAACTTGCCCAGACTCTCCCAGCGTTCGAGTTCTTGAGACTGCTCGGCCTCATGGCATCCAGCATTCTTCTGCTGCCAGAGGCCAGGTTGCGGATGAGAGCTTTGCAATGGGCACTCAAGCTCCAGTGGTCTGTCCTCCGGCAGGATGTCGGACCCTGTTCAGGTGCCGTCTTCGGTTGCCCAGGACCTTCTGTGGTGGGCCGACGAAGGCAATCTGATGAGGGGGGCTCCATTTTGGCTGCCCTGGCCGGAGGTGACTATAGTGACGAGTTGACAGTCAGTGGTCGTTTGTCTCTGTCGGAGTCCAGACTCCATATTAATCTGTTGGAGCTGAGGGCCGTCCGGCTTGCCCTGAAGGCTTTTCTGCCGACTGTGCGAGGAAAGAATGTTCTGATCCTGATGGACAACACAGTGGCCATGCACTACCTCAAGAAAAAGGTGGGGGGCGGGGTCACTTCCTCTGTGCAGGGAGGCGATGCAGCTCTGGATCTGGGCAATCCAGCAGGAAGTTTCGATCTCGGCAGTTCATCTGGCAGGAGATGAAAACGAGACGGTGGACGCTCTGAGCAGGCAGAACACGATCTCTCACGAGTGGGAGTTGGCTCAGGAGATTCTCCTGGGGAGCTTTGCCCTTTGGGGGACCCCTCAAGTGGATCTTTTCGCCTCCAGTGTCAACCGGAAGTGCGAGAGGTTCTGCTCGCGGGGATTTCCTCCAAACAGAGACTTAGGAGACGCGTTTATGGTGGAGTGGTCCTTCCCACTGCTGTACGCGTTTCCTCCAGTCCCCGTCATCCCGCAAGTACTACAGAGTTTCGGTTCCCGGATGATCCTCATTGCTCCGGCGTGGGCCCGGAGGACGTGGTACCCGGACCTTCTCGACTTGTCCATCTGCCCTCCACGTCGTCTTCCCTACCAAGACAATCTGCTCTTACAGGAGGTTAGGGTCAGGTTCTCCATCCAGAGGTCAGATCCCTCAACCTTTACGCTTGGTTTCTGAAAGGTTGAGGTATAAGGATTGGGTCCTCCCTGAAGACGTGATGGAGGTGTTGCTTTCGGCAAGAAGGCCTGCAACAAAGTCCCTGTACCGTTGCCGTTGGAGAAAGTTCTGCGATTGGTGCAGGGTTAAGAATGTGGATCCTTTTGCATGTGAAATTCCCATAGTTCTCTTTTTTTGCTTTCTTTGGCCCACAGGGGCCTTCAAGTGGGTACCATTAAAGGTTACCTGGCGGCGCTATCCATATTTAAGCACTCGTCTGAAGAGTGTTCCTATTTTAAAATTCCTTTAATTTCTCAGTTTCTGAAAGGGCTCACTAATGTGTTCCTTCCGTCACCTTTCCAGTTGCCCGGTTGGGATTTGAACTTTGTTCTCAAGTTTCTGATGGGTGCTCCGTTTGAGTCTTTGCATTCGTGCCCTTTGAGACTGTTAACTCTTAAAACTGTATTTTTAGTTGCGTTCACTTCCGCTCGCTGAGTGAGTGAGTTACAGGCACTTTCAGTTAAGCCACCCTTCACTGTATTTCATAAGGACAGTGTTGTTCTTAGAGTTCATCCTCCATTTCTTCAGAATGTGGTGTCGGAATTTCATTTAGGCCAGAAGGTGGTTGTTCCGGCATTTTATCCTCCTCCACATCCTGGTAAGGAAGTGGCAAGGCTCCATAGGCTTGATCCTAGGAGAGCGTTAAGCTTTTATATTTCATGCATGTCCCGGGTCAGAGTGGACGATCAGCTCTTCATTGGTTACACTGGAAAGCGTTTGGGACAGGCTGTGATGAAACAGACTTTGTCTCTGAGTGTTACCGCTTGGCGGGTAAGGACCCACCGGTCGGCTTACGGGCCCATTCTACCAGGGGTATGGCTGCCTCTGCTGCCCTGCAGAAGGGTGTTCCTATTTGTAACATCTGTGATGCAGCCACTTGGGCTTCGGTACATACTTTTGTACGTCACTACTCCCTCGATTCCATCCGGGGGCAGAATCTGGCCTTTGGCAAGGCGGTCCTTTACTCCGCAATTTGATTGGGCATGTTAAATTTCTGTTTTCTAGATTCTTTTCCCACCTCCCTGCATTGGTACTGCTTTGGGAGTCTGTCATAGATATGGAATACATCGGAGGACCCAATCCCCTCGAAGAACAAGTTACTCTCTTACCTGGTAACGTTCTTTCGATGGGATGGTCCGACGACGTATTCCATATCGCTCGCTCGCTCCCTCCCTACCTTCCCCGCTACAGAATTTCTTATGCGATTGCAGCTTATGTTTCCGTAAGACTTTGTGTGTCAGACTGACAGAAGACTGGTGGCACACGTGGAATACGTCGTCAGACCATCCCATCGAAAGAACGCTGCCAGATAAGAGAGTAACTTGTTCTTCTTGAAAATGTCTTTCTGGACCTTTTGTATGGAACTCATCATTTCCCACACTTCATTATTGGATTGGTCCACCAGATGCCAGGCTTTCCACCTCTCGGGTCTAATGAAATCCAGTGACAGCCTGTGTTTTAAACGTTCTGGAACAAAGAACACATGAGAAGAGGGAACTCTGACCAAAACAACAAAATATTCATTTATCCACAACAGCAACGGTCCAGTGACAATGTTTGAAAACCCAAAGGGGTGACTAGTACTCAATTTAGCATATTAAATGTTTTACACAGTCAAACTACACGTTCTCGACAAGGTGACAACTGATCTCATTAATACACTTGACCAAGCAATAGACTACTTGGAACACAGGCAAAAAGGAGGGGAATGCTGAGTAAGAACATTGGGTACTTCTACCGCAACACTCAAGATACAGCTGTGTCTGAATGTTTCATATTATCACTATCAGAAGTCATGTCAATCGCAGCAAGAACACTAAAGTGTACCAGAACAGTGAGTTCATAGAGCCTAATTGATGAAAATAGTACTGGGGTTGTTTGCACAAAACTTCAAATGGTCTCAACACCCTTTGCTGTCCAATAGGGAAATCTCTCACATTCTCTTTATCTTTTGAGAATCAAAAAACATCCTGGTGTCTTATGTAACAAGAAGTGATGATGCAGTCTCTCCAAAACTAATAGCATTAAGCTTGAGGCCCCGCTGGTGTAGGTAGTGGTGAAATCTCTGTTCCATAGTCATGACCCAGGGTAGGGGGTGGGGGAGGGCGTGTGAAAATAACATGCCATTCTCCTACACAATAAACATATGACCCAGAGCAACGGCCATCCATGAAGTAGACACCCCTAGTTAATTTCTACTTTCGGCCCTTGCTATTTCGCTCACAATTATTCTGCCCTTCACCGGTTCTAATAGTGGTTCTTCCATGTCAACTGCATCCTTCGGAGCCCTCTGCCAACAGACCCTTTGATGAGACATGACCAGACTCTTCTCGCAAGGCATGCAGATTAAGGGGAGTTGGCCTTTGTTCGGAAGAAATTACAACGTATTGTTCAAATATGTATGCAGCCTACACATGCCCATCAGGCACCCTGAACCTCCCCATTTAGGAGTTGATCTCCCTCACTTCCAGGCTTGCCAAATCCAAGACTGGTAAAAGACCCATATACTCCCTTCCTTTCACAAAGCTTGATACTCCTGCAATGGCTAAAGTAAATATAAATGGACCAAACAAAAAAAAGGCACAGCAAAACGTATGTAAATGGACTTGAAAGGCAGATCTCTGATAATACTTTGGATGTTACAGGTATGGAATGTACCCTTGGTGAACATGAATGCCCCAACCCATATAGATGGTAATTCTCCATGCAACACTTCTATGGGGGAGGTGACTAACTTTGTCAACCCACAGTTTGATTGAAGTAACTTGGGAACGATACTAGCTTTAAAAAAGGTCTTCCGTCCTAAACCAAATTATACACTAATTCACCCTAGCGAATACTTAGATTGCTACTTAGAGTGCAAAATATCAAGAGCTAATGGACTTACTGTTTTGTTAGGTTCCCATCGAACAAATGTTTGAATAGATAAACTACTGACCAGTAAAAAACGATATAAATTATGCAAAGCTGCAAACATTCACCTTATTTATAGAACCAGGCAGAAGCTGTAACGCCCTTTAACTGGAGCCAAACATAGTACATGGCAAATGAACACTGAGTTACTTGGGCATGTAAACCTCTGCACCATCTCAATGCATATTATGACACGTATATGGACCAGAAAGATGGGCACACTGCCGAGTTGTCCTGTAGGATACTTAGTTGAGCTTGAGAGACCATGTTATGGCCCATGCCTGATGTAAAGTGTGCTAGGGAGAACCAGCAAATGTCTCTCAAATCCTTAGAAGCCCAGCAGAAGGTGAGGGTAGACATACGTACTGCAGGTTGCCTCAGGACTCACCAGCCAGAAATTACGTAAGTAGTCTAAAAAAGGAGTGTATGTCAGACAAGAAGTAACGCAATTTATTCTAGGCTCAATTACAGCTGGGAAAGCGGAATTCAAACAGAATGCGGAACAGAACTTCATGAAAAGCACTGTTGAAGTTACGCCCCAAAGATGACACTTTTATAATGGTACAAACTAATAAGCATCAAAATGAAATGCCACATTAGGTTAATCCCCCAAATGAAGCTAATAGGCATAACTATGTTATTCCCCTATAGCAGAACATACATTATCCAGAGATGATTAGGTCCTACAAATCTTACCCCGACCCCCGCTGTGACATCAGAGTCCAACCCACGGTTCGCACATCATGGTGCCAAAACATTGAGACCTTTGAGATGACCAGCGGAACTTTTTATTCATCTGCCTCCGGACATCTCCACATGTTTCCCATAAGAGCACAATCGACCATGACACTACAAGAGCACTGAACTGTTAACAAGTTGTGGAATTAATGGGTACCCAGTCATTTTCTCGCAAACAATACAGAGTGGTACATAACAGAACGAACTATAACACCGAAAAGATTAAATATATAAATGATAGTGGGGTAAGGGGTTAAAATGGGTCAGGATGGGGTTGGGGTGGTGTTATACGGGTGGAAAATCAGGGGGCATGACAAAAAAAAACTAAATTTCAGTGTTTTGACTGCGATGAAATGTACCACTGTGTAATGTCAGTCGGTAAAATCATATATAACTGACTTAATGTTAAAGCCTAGGAGCTGTTTGAGCCCCATCCCAGGTTGAGATGTGCTGAGGGGCATTTTGAAACTGTCAGTAGACCAGGTTCCAGAACGAATATGCTGAATTATAAAATGGTTGTACATTTGCTGCCTTTCCCTCGGCACCCATGAGCTTCAATCCTGACCTCTAATGCACCGAGAGCTGTTTATTTCTTTCTGGAAGATTCTGGGAACATGTAGTTTGCAATGTGCTGCCAGCTTCTACCATTACTATGCAAATTAATAAAAATGCAAATTTGTGGTCTAGTGCGAGTGGACACCCAGGCCTGTTTGCAATACTTAAATCGTGTTGCGTCCCTCGTACTCCCCTGTAATTCAAACCTTGTTTCCTGTCTGTTATTTATTTAAAATACCTTTTTAATAGGGGCATTCTCCAGCCTTATGCATAACCCTATGTGACCATCACTACAGCCCCCTCCCTTTTTTTAGTGGGCTATTCCCACAGCTGATAAGTTGCACCTTTTTACTGCGCTGCACTTACATTTCCACTACACATAGATTAAGACCTTAAGACACCAGGAAGTGGATAGATTGCTGGAGGATGAGGTGGAAAGGGGCCCTGAGATAAAACCATTAGCTCATCAAATCAAGAGGAAGGAGTTTAGAGCCTAGATCCACTGAATGAGCAATCAGACCCTTGGGGAACAAAGCCTTATTTGCTAGATATTATAAAGATTTATATGATGACACACCTTAAACCTTGTACAAAATGAGGGCGTTCCTGGATCAGCTAAAACTCATGCCAGTACCCCCACAATGGGAAGAGAGGCAGATGGCCTCTTTTACGTTGAAATACTTCATAAAGTTCTACCGTCAAATCCACATTATTTACCTTAAACCATTGTAAGATGCACACAATACATTCTTGATAAAATATTACAAATCTTGCATATAAAAAGGTTGCTATTCTGATGCCCTTATCTGTAGCAGGATCAGATGGATTGTCACCTAAATATTACGAAAATCTTCATCTGGCCCTTACATCTCTATTGCAGAGATGTTTACACTCACTTAGGGTACTGGGAACCTCATAGGGACATGGTTGCATGCGCCCATAGTTGTGTTCCAAAACAAAAGAGACCTACTCAGAAATGCATATCCCGAACACCTTTGTCTCTTTTCCCTCTATCATTAAATCTATCCCAGACATATTGCAACCCTAAACAGACAGGCTTCATGAGCTGCAATAACACACACACAGGCTTCTTACAGCCAGTCACTGGTTGATCTTGGCCCTGGATGCAGAGAAAGACGTTGGTTGGGGTGACAATTCCCTTTGATAGTAGACATTCACGAACTATGCAGAGAAACATTGTTCACACTGAGAATAAACGGAGTCTTCGCCAACACTTTTGCGTTGAGATGTGGAACTAGGCAGGGACGCCTGCTTGCCTTTTGTGATTGCCATTATACCCCTGACAGAAACCATTGGAGCCAACCTAGAAATTGCAGGTATATCCGTGGTAGGGGTTGACAACAAGATCTACTTAATTGCAGGTGTCCTCATGTACATTTTAAAACTGGCTGCCACTATCCCAGCACTGCAAGAGATAATCAGACTATTCAGGAAGATTTTAGGGTGTAAAATTATCAGAGCACTTGGCACTGCTCCAGCATTAGATCTTTCATGTATTCACATGCTTGACTATTCCCAGTCCTCAGACTGAGAATCCTTGGTAATTTAAATAATTATAAATGATATTAAAAGTTTTCCTTAAGGAAATGCTACACCCCCAGCACTATGGGGCCTGTGTAGCCTCTCACTTGTGCAGTCCCTCCACCTCCTTTGGTCCTTTTATACCCTAACCAATGGGATGGCAGGGGTTAAGCTCCACCCCAGTCAGCCATCTTCAGATTATTCACTGGTGTTACTTAACAGGGGAATCCTCTTCTGCTCTCTGAGCTTTGTTCAATTTTACCACTTAACATCATATTTTTCTCCACTTCTAGTACTTTTTTTCCTTCGTTGGGACTATGCCTTCACTGGCTTGGTGTTCCTGAGCTCTGGTCACTCTTTGTTCTCATCTAAACCGTTGTGTTGGTCTACCTGGCTGTCACCTCATGGCAAGAGACTGAATTTCAGGCTGCCAAGAAGACCTCCCTCTTCAGGGACTGCCGCAAATGTGGCAAGAGGGTAATCTTAATTAAAGACCTGTACACATTTTGTATTTACTGCCTATACCCTCACAAAATCCAGTCCTGCAAAACTTGTCAGACTTTCTACAAGAAAACTCTGGAGGACAGACATAGAAGACTCCTGCTACACCTAGAAAGTAGGCAAATGTCTTCTGACAAAGAATCTTCAAAAACTGCACCTTCACCTTCCACCAGGCAGACTGAGAAGCAAGCTCCAAAGAGGAGAGCTTCATCAGTGGACAGGGTGAAGTCTCCACCACCCCCACCACCTGTAGGCAAAAATGAGGAGTGAAAAATCCATTCTATGGTCAGAAAAGGTTTCCAAGGTCCTGCAAAAGGAAGATCCTCATAAAAAAGGTAAACCCTTTAAATCTTCCTACTGGGCAGAGCGGTCATCGACGGAGCAATCGTCGACTAAGAAATCCATCACCTCATTGACGAAAACATCTTTGAATGAGTCGTCGACAAAGCACTCTTCAACGAAATACTTGACAAAGACATCGACAGAAACCCAGTCAACAGACAACCAAAAACAGAAAAAGGCTCTGTCAAAGGGCACTCCATCGTCCATGGCAGCGGACTTCGTTGAGGAGTCTCCTGTGCAAGTACTACAGCTCGAGGATGCACTAGTGGCACTAGAATCATAGTCTCCGCAGCTAGGGTGCTTAGGTGGCACAGCAGAGCTGTCCCCTGTAACAGAGATGGCAGAATTGCTCGAGATCATCCTACAGGAGGCGTTTTCAGAGGGGGATGAGCCACAGCAGCCTAAGGAGCAGAGTCCACACTGGCAACCAGTCATGGAGGACACAGCGGATCCCTTCAACCCGGCTCTGATGCAATCTATACACAGAATAATGGAGAAGTTTCAGAGGGGATAGAGGGCAAGGTTGCTTGCCACCCAAGCACATCAAGAGGGCAGACCCTCGCGAAACAGATGTTTGGCAGTTCGCACTTGAAGCATGTCCCCTAGGGACATACTTCAAGTCCCCGCATCCCATACCATTCACCACCTAGACAGCGATCTTAGTTTATCAGTAGTCACCAGAGGCAGCGATTGCAAGACAGTGGGTCACCGAACCCTCAAAGGAGACATTCTCCCTCCCCACCACTTCCCCCCCCCCCCCCCAAAGGACCAGAGGAGGGTTAATTAACAAAAGATACGCCCGACACAGACGATTGGGTATCGGTCGTCATCACAAAGCAGAAAAGGAGCAACTCTCCAGAGGGACCTTTCCCCTCTGGATGCTATTGTCTCGTTCCACTCTATCGTAAAGTCATTGGAAACTTTAAAAATTAACATAGCTTTAGAAGAAAAGGCATCTGTCCTCTGTGCACATAGGGAAAAGAGACGTTGGACAGTAACCGCAATCCCAATATTGGTTACACTTTAAGAAGCGGGGGGAAAAGATTCTGGCCACCCCTCTCTCCATGCCAGCACTGGTGGCAAGGCCATAGAAGAAATATAAGGCTCCTGATTCAGCACCTTTGTGCCAAGAGGTCATACTAAGCCCTACTCCGTGGTTACGGCGGCAGCAAGAAAAAGACTAAAACCTGGCCTCTACTCTCACAGCTCTGCCTGATAAGGAGGCACACAAACATGAGGCAATTGGGAGAAAGGTCTCAGCAGCTTCATTGGCCGTCAGGGCTAGTAATGCCATGGCAATGATGGCCAGGTTGGACAGAAAACTTTGGCTCTGCATGTCACGCCTAGTTAAGCACCTGCCAGACGAGTTCCTGATGGCGGCTAAGGCCATAGTCACAGATGGCGAGGTTGTCTTGAACCACATGATAGACACCTCCGTGTACGCGGCCCATTGCGGCTTTAGACAATTGGCACACGGCAGAGTCTTGCGACGTCAGGCCTGGATGAAAGCCACTAGCTTTAGACTGGAAGTAGAGTCTCAAATATTAGACATGCCGTTTGCCAGCCAGGAACTACTTTGAAAGAAAATCTGAGACCACTTGAAAGGCATCAAGTTGGACACGGACACTGCTAGGGCCATCAGTTCCCTAAGAGACAAAGAGAAGGAATGCTGCCCTTTTTTCGCTCCTTTTGAGGCTGTAGTTCCAAATACAGATCATGCAACAGGTCCTTCCAGGAGCAGGCACCATCTTCAGGCTCCTATCAAATGGGAGGCATATACCAAAAGAATTCCACTAGGTACCAGAACATCCCTCCCACAGGCAGTTCCTTCGGTTCTCTGTCGGCAAACAACACTTCCAATTCAAGATGCTCCCCTTTGACTGAAGACAGCACCGAGAGTCTTCACAAAATGTCTAGCTCCGGTTGCCATCCATCTCATCGATCAGGCAGGCAGGTTTTTCCATAACTAGACTAGCAGCTCTTAAATGGTGTTTCCCTGAAAGTAGCGTAAGAGGCAGTGGAAAGGACAACAATCCTACTTCAAAACCTAGGCATCTTGACCAACAAAGAGAAGTCCTCTCCCATACCAACCCAAACCACCATCTTTCTAGGAAAAGATCTAGATACTCGAGTCCCAAGGGTTTCTCCTGCTTCAGACAGGGTTACGACAATGGAAAATCTCGTCACATGGTTCCAAAGGAAAACAAGCTCCACTGTAAGACAATACAAATCTCTCCTGGGCATGATGTCCTCCTATATTTTCCTTGTGCCCAATTGCATGCTGAAGATGAGACCGCTTCAGGAGGTATTGAAAAGCTCTGTTTAGTTTGAAATGCTTTTATTTTGCACAAACCCCTGTACAGCAAACTGATTTTAAATGTTAGTTAAGCTGATGCACAGTATTGTTGAAGTGATAAGTGTCCAAGAGGAACATGCGCACAGCAGCCTTTACCTGCATTTTATTTTCAAAATGGAATGTTCACAGAATCAAACCCCAGCTGGATCCTGGTTTTTACATGAGAGAAGTATTTATGCATTTTGTTTGTTGGTTTTGAAATGTGCTCCATTGTGTCAGTGATACATTAGCAATGCATTCACAAAGCCAATACATTGTTTTAATATAACACAATATTTGTAAGTGTAGCTGCCTGTTTAATGGCCTTTAGTTCTACATTGTAACTTTTGGGACCCCTCTCCCGACCTTTCAATGCAGTCAATCACCCCCAGATATAAACTGCCTGCACCATAGATGAGAACAAATAATATCCCCGAAAAACTTTTAGCAGCAGCAAAATGGAGAGATCTACTTGAGCCCATTCATGAAGGGACTACAACTATATTCTGGAAACTGATGAAACCTGTGGAACTTTCAACGGGAAGTTCCAGCGGTGGAAGTATCGCCTAAAGCAGATGGCTGGAGCATTTTAAAACAACGTATGCGGAGACTCATCCAAGCATTTATAATATTACACCACTTACGAATGGTATTAAAGTGGGTAACCCACTCACCTTCTCCCAGGAAGAGATTGGCTTGACTCTTGATGTCCAAAAGGGGGAATAGGCGCCTGGAGTGGACAAAATCCCAGTGTATTTTTATGAGAATACATTTGTGATCTGGGTACCTTTTTTCAGAAATTATTTAACGCAATTAATAGTCTCTTAAGGGTGCCAGAGACGTGGACCAAGGCAGAAATTACACCAAGAAGGGGGTAGAGAGGAGCACGCTAACTATAGGCCCATTACCCTTTTGGACTCTGCAGACAAAATCTATGCTAAAACACTCTTAGCCTCCAAGTGGATTGAGGAGACGAGGGCCATTGATTACCGACAAGCAGGGTTTCAATGTGAGCTTTCCACTATTGACCAGTGTTTTGACTCACTTCTTCTTAAAAAATGTTACATTGAAACAGATGCAATCGTGTTTTGTAGATTTAAAGTGTGTTTTTTACGGCATCCCAAGATTTAAATTGTGGGAGAAATTACTATCGATAGTGGTGCCTTGTCACTATTAAAAAGTATTCTGGCCTTATATAGAGGAAATAAAGTTTGTGTAAGATGGAGCCTAGCAGGTGACCTGACCTCACGTTTATCAATGCAGAAAGAGGTGAGACAGGGCTGTGTTCTAGACCCAACCCTCTTCTGTCTATTAATTTGATCTTTGCCACTATTGGCCATTACTGGCACTCTGATTCTGCGAATTGATAACATCCTGTGACTTCTCTTTGATGAGGACACAAACTCAATGCCAAAGACACCCATGGGTCTCTGAAAGCATTCTGCATTGTTTTAAGAGTATGAGTATTGTGGTTTAGAAATTAACAAGAACTAAAACAAAAGCCATGGTTTTTCACTCTCTAAGAGCAAATGGGTGGAAAATTACTATTTTGGTGGATGTTGGCACTCTTGAGCAGGCAAATGCTTATGACTATTTAGGAGTTAGGTGCGAAAGCAAGTGCGCATGGTCTGAACATACTGCCAAATCTGAGCAAACGCTAGAGAGTTAGTAAAGCCTTGTTAGGCAATGCAAAGGTACATGGCGATGGGGCAGTTAGGCCCTCTCCAAAGGCCTATAATCTTAAGGCCAGGGAAGCTGCAAATTACGGTTCAGAGATCTGGGTATTTGTGAGAACCAACAATTTAGGAATACTTGAAAATGCTTTCTTCAGAATAATGCAATGTTTGCCGAAGGGAACGCCTAATGTCCCTACTAGAATGGACATTAACTGCCAAAGTATAAAACACGATGTAGTTCTCAGACCAGTTTTGTATTGGCTACGAGTATGGTCAACTCCAGTGCTTGAGAAACAGAGAGGCACTTATTGATATTTTCTCCCAAGAGGGAGAAAGGACACTTCAGTGGCATTTACATGATAAATTGACTTTCCTCTTCTTGGATCTCGGTCTCTTGTGGGAAGATCCTATGTGCATAAATAACGCATCTAAAATCTAGGTGAAAAAAGCTTATGAAAGCTATATTTAGGACCAAGTGAAAATGCAGGATCAAGAATTTGAGATTGCGCAGACCTATTGGGCAACAACATTAGAGATCGGCAATGAGGCATAAATGGATATTCTTCAACCCAGATATGTAAGATTATATATTACATTTAGGGTGGGAAACTTGGCTGGTTTGATCACTAAAAAAGTATTGGAATCCAAACTATTCAGATCTCTTCTTACATTATCATGAAACCGTAGAAACGGTTCAGACTTGTATGCCAAAAATAACGACAATTGACAATATCTAAAACCTATTATTGTCAATTATGGTGTACGAACTTTGAACGAAGCTTTGCTTCAATGTAAATCAACAACTCGTGAAACGATCTACATCAATGTGGCAGTATACATTTCTAGGCCCTGGCTTTATAGGAAAAAGCATATTTGAACTAGTCGGCCTAGATTTTTTAAACCTTGATTTTAATTAGTAATATAATGGTGTATATGATCTACTGATTTTGAGATATATTTAACAGCATATGACAGCTAGGAAGGACAATACTTTATTCATTTTAGTTTCTATTGTTTCAATGTAAAGTGTTATGAACTGTAGGTTTATAGTCCACATCAATGTTGAAACAAATTAATTTTATGTTGAGAGCGAATAATTACTGGGGTATTAAAAATAAAAATTGTGTCCATTCCCAATGTATAATTTTATGGGAAATCCTCCAAGGAGCATATCATGCAAGTTGAACGCTTGTTATATCAACTGAGCTCTGCACACTTAAGATCTTATCATTTTGTCTGATTGAATTGCAAACTATGAATTTTAGCCCATTGCGCATCATATTTAAATGGCTGATTTTTAGACTGTTGTATGTATTTATCTATTTTGTGCTGTGCTGTTAATATATTGTTGTATACGATTGCATTTGATGTTTTATGGACGATTGTCCCAAATAAACATATCTATAACCCCCGGCTGTCTTGATTCTTGGGGAGGTTGTGTGGACAGGAAGGTTTTTGCTCACAGATGAGCAACGACCCTCACTGCAGGTCAGTAGTGTGTACGACACATCCATTCTGCAGGTCAGTAAACAGAGGGCCCATTGCACTTGGTGCAAGAAAAAGCACTATCCCTAAGCACCAGACCGGTTTACTATTGGACATAAAAAATGTTGTGGGCCTACCCCCAGATTTGCACCAGGGGAAGGGCTCTCAGCAAATCTGGCGTCTGGAAAGATGCGTGGAAACTACCAGTGTCTGTTCCTTTTTCCAGTAGCTACCAGCAGACTTTCCCTGAATGTGCCATCCTTTTTCTAAGCACTTCAGTCCCTCCCTTAACCTCACTCCTTTCTCTGCTCCCGTGCCATCCTCAACACCTCTCACCACCCCCACCCTACTACAAGTATGGCATAGATTGCTTTGTTCCTTCCCTGGAACCTAGTGCAGCCACAACAGAACTAGAAAAGGGACTTGGTAAGGTTTGTTCCCAACTGTTTTCTGGAGCAGGGACAGACGCTTAGTTTGGTGTCAGATAGGACTGGGTAAAGCACACTCAGAAGCCTATGCCCCTATTTGCGGTTACCCGGTCAAGATAAGTGGACACACATATTCACTAGTGGATCGAAGGGAGGAAATCAGCAGGTGGATCACAACGGTTTCAACTTGCAGTTGTAATCCATAGCTTTAGATGTCTTGGTTAATTGCCCTCAGAAACCATAGGCTTTTAATAGTTTTCTTTGAGCCCTTTCCATGCAATTGGTAAACAGTAGTTGATACGACGTCACTTGCATACTGGTTAAAAATTCCTGACAACACAACTGCGAGTGTGGTTTTAAATTGTTGATTGGTTGTAGCTTTAGATTCCTAGAAGTGCACAGGAGATTAGGAGGAGGCTAGGCCTATATTCAACTACATTACTGTTAAGAATGTGGACTGCCTATTCTTTAGCTATACTGTATTTAATGCTTCTATTTTCTCTACAGAGAATAATATACCGGAATGCTAATTAAGAGGGCGTGGTTTGTGTTTCCATTTGAGTAGAGGGTCACTATATATTGCAAATGTAAACACTTGTTTTAGTGTGAAAACTTTAGGGAAGTTATTGGAAGTGAATGTTAATCATTTACAAACAGGTTAAATTGATTTATACATGTAGCAATTACCCACACGTCAGGGGGAGGGGGGGGGGGCTGTGTTCTGTGCAGGGTCTTGTTAGGCCCGAGCAAAGTGATTGCCTCTGCAAACGCTCAATGGCATTACTGGCCGTGTAAACCCACTGACATGCAGCTATTTGCTAGTCACTCCCTAGGACTCCGTCTGGTAGCGAATAGTTCAAATGTTTTTTGTAGAGGGGAGGCTGGCTCTGTGCACCGTGCACGTGCTCAATTACCTGTAGAAAAAAACAGATGGCTGCCACCATACTAAAAAAGGGAGCCAACCCACTGCACATGCTCAGGCCGCCTAATATATAAAAAACTGAGTCAGTCAGCTGGCTCCTAGTTCACAGGATGTCCACCAGATTTCAAGACTCATCTGGGTCTAATGTAGGTTTACTCCCACAACAACCATGACCAAACAGCTGTCTGCTTCTGCGTGGAAAGTCTATTTTTTCTTTATATGCAGATTACTTTTTAAATTGTCTGAAAATCAAATTTAAGCTTAAGATGCATCTATTATAATTAAGACTTCCAGCCAGCTTGAAAACGTGCTTGGTTCATTGTTCAAGGGCATGAAATATATACTTTATGAAATATATTCTGCAATTGCATTCACTCTCCCCTCTTGCTTGTCCTCTTTTTGACTGCTTACTCTCGGTTCTCTCCTCCTCTCCCTTTTCCTATCTCCTTCCCTCCTCCCCTTGCTTTCTTCTATGCACTTACTCTATCAGAATTGTCCCTGGACCTAGTATGATAGCAACCTCGTCTGTCTCCTCCCCCATCCCCTTACATGACCCCCCCCCCGACCACCCTCCAGCATTATCTGAAATGTCGTCAGGCATAGTATGATAGTTGCTTGTTTTGTTCCTCCCCTCCCTTTCTGCACCCCTCTCCCTCTCCTTTTGTTTTTCTCCGGCTCTACCAGAAATGTCATCAGGCCTAGTACAGTAGTCACCTATCTGTTTCCATTTCCTACCCACTCTCCCCCTGCCTTCCTTATCTAGGTCTTAGCTCTTGTACTATCTGAAAATGTCATCAGGCTGAGTACGATAGTTAATTTCACATCCTTACTGTTCATGGCCTGTAAGAATGTCGTTATTTTCCCTTATTCCCCCTTGCCTTGAAGCGCTTTGAAACACATTGGGCCTCATTATAAGTTTGCTGGTCTGGTAGTAACGGCACCGGTAAACTACCGGCGGCGTTACTACCGGACCGGCAAACTTCGAGTTGTGCTCGTGGTTGCCTTTCTGCCCACCAGGTCTGCACAACTCGTCGGATGCACCGGCGCCATTCATGTATGGTGCCGGTGCGTCCGACCTGCCCATGCCCATTGAGCCCTATGGGTCTCAAATGGGGAGTAATGAATACCAGCACCCGCAATGAGGATGGACCGAGTCTGCCGGGGTCGGAATGCCCCCGTACGTCCCCATTGCCGGGTGCCGGTAATTTCACAAGTTTGGCCACGGTCAAACTTCTAACGAGGCCCATTGTGTAAAGGCGCAATATAAATAAACTATCCTATCAGATCAGTGTCTGAGCTCTTCCCACCAACCTCTAACAGTGTAAGAAGATGGCATTGCTGTCATATACTTGGTCTTGCGCTTTTCAAAACTTCTGCTTCTCCCATGTCCGATTACTGAGTCCCACTGCCAAAAATTTAGCACATTTCAGAGCCTCATTATGAATCTCCTAACTAATGTAGGATAGTCCAAACAGGCTTAGAGCTTTTGACAAGCCATTTATGTCAGGCAAGCCTCACATGGAACAGTGGATCAATAACACTGCTGCAGAGATTATTGTGTAACCTCTTAGTTCAAATCCTGTTAGGTCAGTTCGTCTCCAACAGAGATATGTTAATGTTCAGTGATTCAGAATACACACATTTCATCCAGGATGCTCTACTTGTAATGGCTCATAACACACAACTCATCATGACTGCAGTACCTGTGGTTGCTCAGAACACAACTCTTCAGGGCTGCTATGCTTGTAATGGCTCAAAACACACACACTGCATCAGGGCGGCTATACCTGTGAAGGCTCAGAAGTAGAACCTGCACATCCCATGAGGACCACTATACTGGTAATGGCTCAGAACAGACATCTCATTTGGGCTGCTATACTTTTTTATTTCTTCAAACAACTTTTTTTTTTAAATCAACGGATCCTGAGAACAAAGACATATTTTGCTATAAGTGCAACAACATAATGCATTTCTGTGTAGGCAATCTCCTGCAGCCCAGGGCTCGCTAGGTTTCCCCCCAATATGGACCTAAGATAAGTTCCTCCCAAACCAGTTCAAAGCAATGAGAATTGTTGCAACATTGGGGGTTTTGCCACCATGGCAGGGTATTTATCAGCATAGTCAATTAATGGGGCCCAAGCTGAGACGTACTTTGCATAGCGCTGTGATTTTGTCCGCCACCAATATGCCTCAGACCCTGACCAACCACATCTGCGCCACCGGCCCCTCACCGGGTCCGCGGGGTGATCCAGTCCCATAATCTCCTTTATCCTTGCCAGTACTTCCTTCCAATATAGGACCACCTTAGGACAAACCCACACCATGTAAAACAGTGTGCCCATCGCCCCGCATCTCCACCAGTAGGAGGCCGAGTAGCTTTTATCCATGTGGTGTAGTCTCTTAGGAGTGAGCCACCTATAGCAGAATTTGTAGGAGCGTTCCCTCTCTGTGACACACCGGGAGCACTTACGCATTCTTCCCCATATTTGCAGCCATTCCTGTCTTCTATGGGCCCCCCCCGATCCTCTTTCCATTTGGACATGTATGGCAAGCGCGTTATAGGAGCCCCAGTGTCTAGAAACTTGTATAGCCTAGAGACCTCCCCTCCACCCCGCAGTATTGTCCTGTAGGGTCAACTCCAGGGCCGATAAGGCTCTCGTCGCTCCCTCCTTTGTGCGCGGGTGAGATGCCCAGTGCCACAGCGGTGTGTATCTGAGGCGTTCTTGCTCTTGTTTGTTGAATGTGAGTTTGCATTCTTCAAATGATAGTGTATTTCTGTCTTTATACAACTGGCGTACACATTCCAGGACACTCTACCTCCACTTGCTAAAGTCCCCCCTCCGATCCCAGGTTGAAAGCCAGGGTTATTCCACACTGGTGTCATGGGCCCCAGCCCTCTGCCTAACCCCTCTCTGCGGAGTGCCCTACCCATGTAGTTGAGAGTGCACTTGGTTGTAGCGAGTAAGAAAGAGCCCCCCTCCTCACGTAAGGCAGCTGTGCCAGGGCGACCCGTGACTGAGCCTGCTCTATAAGTTTCCATTTTGCCGGTGGGGCACATTCGTACCAGGTAGAGGCGTGGGCAACCTGTGCAGCTAGATTATAACGGAACACGTCCGGGACCCACAAGCCACCCGCTCTTGCAAGTTTCATTTGTACCCTTTTAGATATCCTGGCTCTTTTATTCCCCAAGATGAAGCCTAGGACCTTCCTCTGTAGCCGATGGAGATCTGAGTCCGGAACTCTCACCGCTAGGGCCGGGCTCACATAGAGCAAGCGTGGCACTATATTCATTTTAACTGCCGTTATGCGGCCAAACCATGAGATCTCCTATTTCCCCCATCTCCCTAAGTCACCAGACAGCTCCTCCAGCAGTGGAGGAAAGTTGAGTCTATACACCTCTGTGGGTTTGCTTGGCATGCGAACCCCCAAGTATGGGACATATTCCCGGAACCACTGTATGGGGGCGAGAGCACCTATGAGTTCCCTGGGCCTAAGGGAGACGTCCAGGCCATGTGATTGGTCGTAGTTCACCTTGAACCCAGAGGCTCGGCCAAACTCGTCCAGTTCCCCCATAACCGCTACCAGGGAAGCAGCGGTATCACTCAAGGTGAGCAGGACATCATCAGCGTAGAGGGACACCTTAAAGTCCATGGGTCCCAGCCTCACCCCCTTCATTGACTCCGCTGATCGAATGCAACTGGCGAAAGGTTCCAGGCATAGCGCAAAGATTAACAGGGAGAGCCGGCAGCCCTGCCTTGTGCCTCTGGTGATAGTTAGGTTTGCCAATGTACCCCTGTTCACTCGCAGGTGTGTGGATTGGTTCTGGTAGATTGCCATGACCCATTTAGGAAAATTTTGGCCCGAAACATTTTAGAACCCTTCTCAGATAACCCCAGTCTACTCTATCAAAGGCCTTGTGTGCGTCCAAGGTGATGATCCCCAGGTCCAGGTCCGACCGCACCTCCAACTCCAGCAGCCCCAGAGTCTGTCTTACATTGTCATGTGTGCCCCGTCCTGATATGAATCCCATTTGATCCCCATCTTCCAGACTCGGCAGTACCCCCATCAGTTGGTGGGCCAATATTTTGGTAAGCGTAATGGGTTTGTATGAGTCACACATGGTTCGGTCCTTACCAGGTTTAGGCAGAAGGACCGTTGCCGAATCGCACATGGACTGGGAGACCCTCCCAGAGGACAAGAAAGAGTTAAACAACCCTACCGGGGGGGAACCAGGACACTGCTGAATTTTTTATAAACGCAGTCCGGAAAGCCATCCGGGTCCGGGGCTTTGTTCATTAGTGATTTTATAGCCCATTCAAATTCATCTGCTGTTACTGGTGCTTCAAGATCCCCTGTTCCTCCTGCTTCAGTTTAGGTAGGTGCGACTTCCCCAAGTATCAGGCCTGGGCCTCCTCCAATGAGAGTTCCCCTTTGAGTACTGCCGAAAAGTGAGCCTCCAGAATGTCCTGCTTAGGGCCTTCATCCCGCTGTATCTTCCCTTCCCCATCCCGTAGGGCCTGAATTGAATTCTGAGTCTGGAGCTGTATGGTCACTAACAGTCGATTAGCCCGATCGTCCCTTTGCGTAATAGTACTGCTTGGATTTCATTATTGCATTGGCCGTTCTATCCGCCAGATGCGTTTTCTAGCTGTTTCCGCACCACCCTCAATGCTTGCATTGCCCTACGCGACCCTGACTTCTTGTGTTCCTGTTCCGCTAAGCCCACCTCTTTATCCAACCTCGTCCGGGCAAGCCTCCTTTGTCTCATGTACGCTGCGGTCCCACTAATGAGTTGCCCCCTCACCAATGCTTTCATAGCGTCCCATACAAAATCTGGCTGGGGGCCTGATCCTACATTTTCTTTAAAATAGTTGGAGATGAATTCCCTTATCTCCCCGGTCAGAATAGGATCCCTGAGCACCGGGTCATACAGCTCCCGTGGGCACCTGGGACTCGCAGATCTATCTGCAACAGCCATTGTTACTGCATGGTCGGACAGCGTGCGTGTACCTATCCCCCCCCCCCCCATGGGTACAATTCACCAGGAACCAGTATTAAATCTAATCTTGAGGACCCCCCTGTGAACGTGTGAGTAAAAAAGAAAAATCCCTGGGGGCGTGGCCTGGAGCGCCACGGATGAGGCTGCTCCGTTGATGGCCTCCGTAGGGACCCGCGGCCTCAACTAAGATTTAGCTGGCTCCAGCAACGCCGCTGCTGTTCCTCTGGCAGGAGAAGCTGGCGGAACCACTCCCGCACCCACCGCATCAATTTTAAAGATAGACGCTGCAGGAACGTCAAACGCGGCTGGGAAAGCTTGGCGCGGGTGCCCCACTACAGCGAGCCAAGATGGCGGCCATGACCCAGGCCCCTCATCTCCGCCGCCGCCCAGTGGCTAGACGCCTATAGCACCTCCTGCTCCCTTCCTCCGCTCCGGCCCAGAGTCTCGCTATCGGAGGCTGCTGAAGGAGGCGGCCGCTCCGGACCCCAAGGCAGGCCTCCCGCCTGGAACCTGGGCGCGGGTCCGGGACTGGAGCGGGGACTGGGATCGGCGTTGTCTCCCTCCTTCCACCTTGGACCCCAGCGGAGCCACCCCAAGCCTCCCGACTCTCCTGCCTGCCGGACCCGACGAACGCACTTCAGAGGGAGGCCCTCCTGGAGGAGAGCCTCCGGAGCTCCCCAACCCTCACCCGATCGGTGGCCCGGCTCCCTGGAGGGACGTCTGGGCCCCCGGAGCCCTCCTGCTTCTGGACCGGGTGCGGGGGCGAGGGCTCTTCATCCGCCCCCCGCCCCCTTCACCCACAACTATCGGCGCCGGGGGTCAGCGGGACGACGGCGTCTTCCTCTGAGGAGACCCCGCCTGCAGCCTGAGGCCTCCATCTGCCTCCCGGGACTTCATCTGTCCCCAGCCCCGCGGCCCAGCGCCCCGGAGTTGGTGTCGGGGGCCTGGCCAGGTGGGTGCCCACCCCCCTCTCTCCATTGAAGGATACACGCTGCATGCCTCACGGTTCCGGATCCTACCCTGCCTCCCGCTTGCCCTGAAGTGCGGCCTCCCCAGCCCTCTGCGGCGCAGCCCTCCTCGGGTGGACCCCTACTCTCTGCTGGCCAAATTGGATCCCCCACTACAGTCTCCCTGGCACCAGATTCACAGCCTCTCTCCAGCTTCCTGGGGCGCCCCTGCCCACCAGATACCTCGCCAGCTAAGGAAAGTGGCTCCTACCATCTGGGATTCTGGTTGCCCGAAGCGGGCCACATATCGCTCCTACCCCCCCCCTTGGCTTCTCAACAGCTCTCCTCGACCTCCTCCTGAAGGCATCCCCACGTCTCCTGCCGCCATAATCTCCTGGGGCGCCCCTGCCCACTCCACCTGCCACACCTATCATCCTTGACAGCTGCAGCCCCCCAGGTGCTCCCGGCCAGGGAGCTTGCGGCGTCCCGACCACCCCCGGCGACCTAGCCAGAGGAGGATCCCCGGAGTCTCAGCCCTAGCAAAATGTCGAGACTCACCAAACCAGCCAAAACCGCGGACATTTCCTCCATGCTCCTAGAAACAGCCAAGACAAGGAAACCGGATCCCCCGCCTAAACTCACCCCGCAGAAGCACCCAGAAGAGCAAGGTAATCTCGCCACCAGAGATGACTTGATGGCCTTCATGCGGGACATTAAAGCCGAGATCCGGTCCTGCATGACCGAACTCACCACACGACTAGAACAGACGGACCAACGACTCACGGAAGCAGAACAGAGGATAGGAGAGGTCGAGGACCTGACCCAGAACCACGATGCAACAATAATAGAAATGCGACACGAGATCCAAGCGCTCCAGTCCAGTAACGAGATCCTCGCATTCAAGCAAGAGGACTTAGAAAACAGGGCTTGACGAAATAATCTGCGCATCCGTGGGGTCCCAGCAACGATTCAAGATAAAGAGCTCCCGGAATATATAGGCAACTTTTTCCAGGCTCTCCTCCCACTTGATCACTTGATGTGATCACTAGAGTCCACTTCTATGCTACCAAAGAGGCCATCTCGGTGATAAGCCGCACCAAAGATGAACTGTCATTCATGAGCACCCCCCTGCAAATATACCAAGATCACTCCCCGATCACTATACAGAAAAGAAGAGCTCTCAAGCCCTTGACCCTATTCCTCCAGAGCCAGCAGATCCGCTACCGATGGCTCTTCCCCGCCACTTTACAATTCTCGTACCAGGGAACCCTGCGTAAAATCAGCCATCTGGAGGACGCGAAATCTATTCTACACCCGAGCTCTCCGGAGACCTCACCCAACCCCAGTCCACACCTCCCGCCAGAGGAACCAGATCAATCACCCCAAAGACAGCAACAACCCTGGTCTAAAGCACAGAGACGCCGAAAGATCAAATGATCCAGATGTCTGCTCCCATTGTGCTAAGATCGACCCTGGAGCCAAAACGAAGCATGGCAACGCTGCGGGCCCCGAACGGCCCAGTCCCCTCTCCAAGGAGTATGTCACCTACCCACCCTTGGAGCCGAGCCGATCTCTATGGTTCGACCCCCGCCCTGTTGGCGAGGAAAACTGTTTGGACCCCGTTGGCCATGGTGGTGGCTGCGCAGAAAATCCCGGCCCCCCACACAGTCGGAAGTTCTCCCCCTCGTTTAAGTTCGCCCACCCTTTGGTTGGCCCACTCAGATAAAAAGCTACCCTCCCGTTGGAGGATACAGAAAACCCGGCCGCAGGAGGACTTAGCTAACTTTGAGTCATGAAATGAAGACTGAATACCACCGGCCCCCCCACGAGGAACAGTATCCCACCCCAGAGGGCACCCAGGAAGCCCCCGCGACGATCCAGAAACTGGGGTTCCTAACGCTGAACGTTAGAGGCCTCAACGCCCCACAGAAGCGGAAAGCGATTCTAAAACGCATCCAGAATGACAAGGCCTCCATAGTTTTCCTACAAGAGACACACCTGATCCCAGCGGACTTCACAAGGCTCAGAGATCGGCAATTCCCACTGCAGTTCCTGGCATCGAATGGAGCAAAGAAGGGTGGCACAGCTATCTTAATCGCCAAAGATTTGAAGCCGCAAATCCTGGACTCGAAGCGGGGCCCCGATGGCCGCTTCATGGCGGTGAAATGCCGAATCCTCGGCCAACTATATACGCTGATCTCAGTATATGCTCCGAATCAAGAGCAGGAAGCATTCTACTCGGCCCTGGAACGCACCCTCCTACCGTTTGTTGAGGGTCAGACCATCATCGGGGGAGATTTTAACGGAGTCCCCAACCCATTAGTAGACATATCGCACACCCCAGCCCGCGGAGACTTCGGCTTGGCGATTGCTCTGCTTAAATTGTTCCGAACCTTCGAAGTAGTGGATACCTGGAGGATCCTCCACCCAGAGGAGCACGACTACTCATGCTACTCTTATGTGCACAGAACTTACTCACGCATCAACCTCCTGCTGGCATCTCCGCAGATCCTGTCATACACAGACGATGTCCTCATAGGCCCCAGAATCCATTCAGACCACGCACCCATAATGCTAACGCTAAGAGCTTATAATCCGGACCCGTCCCCAAGACGAAGATGGTCTCTTTATGACCCGATCCTAAATGACATGGCCACCAGAGATGTAATAGCCAAAACAATCAAACAGTTCTTCAAAGACAATAAAAACGAAGATACCTCCCCAGCGAACACATGGGACGCAATGAAGGCAGTGGTGAGAGGGGTTCTGATCTCCCGGGGAGCGGCCTACCATAAACAAAAGCAACGGGTCCGCCGCATCCTAGAAGACAAGGTCCTGGGGGCAGAGACAGCATGTAAGGCTAGAAACTGGTCCCCGAGAACCTACCGAGCCTTGCAGACGGCCCGGAAGAAACTAGAGGCCCATTACGCGGAGGACACAGCCCAGCTGTTAACCAAAACGAAGCAGAGCTACTACGCCAGGGGAAACAAAGCAAATAAATTCCTTGTGGAAAAACTGGCAAGAATCAAGAGAAGGAACACTATAATAGGCCTCCGAGACCCCCAGGGTACAGTCCAATTCGCAAATCGGGATAAGCTGAGAATCGCACAGACCCACGTAACCGAAACCATGTCAGCTACCCAAAAATCCCATGAAGAGCAGTAGTCCTACCTGCGGGAAGCCGCCTTGCCCAAGCTCTCCACCACGAGTACAGAAGAGTTGGAGGCCCCGATTACCAGCGAGGAGATCGACGAGGCTATTAAAAGCTTAAGAACTAGAGCCCCGGGCCCGGATGGTTTCTCGTCCCGATTCTTCAAACTCTTTCGGCCCCAGCTACTAACCCCAATGACGACCCTCTTCAACTCCTTCGCCCCTTCTGGATCAACAACCCCATCAATGAAAGAGTCGATAACAGTATTAGCGCTGAAACCAGGAAAAGACCCCAGCGATATAGCAGCCTATCGACCCATCTCCTTATTAAACCTGGATGCGAATATTTATTCGAAGGTCTTGGCAAACCGATTAGCAAAGCTTCTTCCGGACATCATAGACCCAGACCAGACGGGATTTATTCTAAACAGAGCCACCACAGATAACACACACAGAGTCCTCAACTTGATCGAGATAGCCAGGCAAGGCTCGAAAAAACTTGCCCTGCTAGCCTTGGACGCGACCAAGGCTTTCAACAAAGTGGACTGGTCGTTCCTCCGCCTCACCCTGGAATCGTTCAGCTTTGGGCCCACCTTCTTAAAGCTCACCTTAGCGAACGACCAATCCCCGAACACCCTTCTCCGAGTAAACAGTCTGCTAACTAACCCGATCTCCCTAACATGCGGCACCAGACAGGGCTGCCCCCTCTCCCCCCTACTGTTTGCCATGGTTATGGAATCCTTGGCCCAGCGGATCCGCCTCAACTCCAGAATCAAAGGCCTTCAAGTGGGCCCTACCCAGCACAAGATCGCGCTCTACGCTGATGACGTGATGCTAACCATTACAGACACCTCTCAATCCTTAAGAGCCGCCCTAGCGGAAATTCACAGATTCGGGAAGGTGTCCGGATTTGCCATTAATTTGGTGAAATTGACAGCTCTGGGAATAGGCTTAGATCAGAGAGACAAGGCATCCTTCAGCGCCCAGTGCGCGATCCCACTAAGTGACACCTCCATCCCCTACCTCGGGGTGCAGATCCCCGCTAACCCTGGAGACATCTATCGGATAAACTTCCCGCCCCTGATGAAAACTTTGGAAAAAGACCTAGACGCCTGGCTCAAGCAGGAAATCTCCCTAATAGGTCGTATCACGGCCTGTAAAATGAATTTGTTGCCACGATTCCTATACGCCTGCTCAGCCCTGCCCATCATAATCCCCCGCCCCCAACTACAGAGACTTCAGAGGAAGATATTTGGATTCATATGGAGGGGGAAGAAGGCCCACATTCCACGGAGGACCATGCTATGTGCCCCGGACCAGGGAGGCCTAGGGGTCCCTGACCTCCAAAAATACCAAATGGCGGCGCAGATAGCTCACACCCAGGCTTGGACTATAGCGTCAGGGCACCCCAAATGGATGGACATAGAGCAATCCCAATCACCCCTCCCACTGCGCTTTCTTTTACACCTACCAACCTCGCTGCGCCGGGCGTGGCCAGCGATTCTGTCCTCAACCAAGCAAACGTTGAAGGCATGGGATTGGGCCCGCAAATCCAGAGGTATCCCGAGAGCCCTGGGCCCCTCAGCCCCAGTCTTCCACAATCCGGCGTTCTCACCGGGATCTCCCCCCTCGAACTTTAAGAACTGGATCGCCGGAGGCCTCAGCTCCCTAAGCCAACTATTTGAAGGAACCCAGCCGCTGACATTCGCCCAATGCAAAAGTGCTTTTAACCTCGCAGCGTCAGACAGGTTTTCATACTGCCAAATCAGACACTGGTGCTCACACCCCCCAGACGTGAGAGGCGGCCACCCGGACCCTGGATGCCTTGGAGTTATCGGTGGCAGACCCTCCAGCCGAGGGCGGATTTCGACGCATCGATTATTCCAAGGGAACCTACTGTCAAATACTGACATATATGGCGCAGTGGGAAAAGGACCTAGGGCATCCAATCCAGGATCAAGACTGGACCGATATCTGGTCCCGCACACACTCATCTTCTTTCTGCATCACCAACCGAGAATGCGCACATAAACTGCTCATGAGATGGTATTTCCCACCGCTTCAACTACACCACTTCAATCAGTCGCTGGACCCGCAGTGCTGGCGTCGGTGCGGCTCGCCAGGCTCCTATCTACACATGTGGCGGTCATGCCCGGTGGTGAAGGTCTTCTGGGCCCAATGTATAGCTATCATCACAGACATAACCCAGATCTCGCTGCCACTGGAACCGGAGCCACTACTGCTAGGGACCCCGATTCCAGACAACCTACCCGAAATCGGGCGCACCCGCGGCCCTCATTACACAATTGCTCCTGGCCGCTAAAATCACAATGGCCCGGACATGAAAGGCCCCGGAAGGTCCCTTAACGGTGTTGTGGTGGTTGAAAGTCTGGGACATCTTCATTGCTGAGAAAATTATGGCAGCAAATAGAGGCCTCCTCCATCGTTTCACAAACATTTGGTCGCCGGTGAAAGACTATGACCTACGCTTCCCGGCGCTGACATACAAACCGCGCCTAGTGCAACATGCCCAGCGGGCGGCGGACAGAGAACAGACTCAGTCAATGGAGGAGCAGGCCCCGGAGGATAGCCAGATCCAGGTTTTGAGGACGTAAGCCTGGAGAGGAGGGAGGAAGGCGAATCGAGGTAGGAGGAGGCAGGAGCGAATGAGTCAGGAATCGGACTTAGTGGGCAAAAAGACAGTCCCCAGAAGACTGTCGGGACTAAGAAGTGGGTGTGGGTGTCTGGGGATAAACAATTGTATATTAATGCAGTGATAAAATGTTGACCTGTTATGCTAATGTGTTCTCCTGTACGCCAACCAAAAATAAACAAGTTTAAAAAAAAAAAAGAAAAATCCCTATCATCCCCATGAGTCGGCCTCCATGCGTCCACCAGTCCCAGCTCCCAGAGAAAAGGGCAGAATGCTGTGGAGTGCTTAAAGTCTAGTTTGGTGGGCGGGAGTGTTTTGTCTACCATAGGATTTGGGACAAGGTTAAAGTCTCCCCCAGCAGAATCTGCCCTTCCGCGAATTATAGTATTTTGGATATGAGACCTTCCAAGAAGCCATCCTGACCTGCATTTGGGGCATACAGGGATACCAGGGTGAATGCACGGCCCCAGAGTAGCCCCTTGACACAGATTTATCCCTAGTGGATCTCGGAGGACCTTAGGTTTTGTGATTGGGATTTGCCTGTTTATGAGAACAGCTACCCCCCTCTTTTTCTCTCCCCCTCCCCACCGAGGCGTAATACTGGTGCAGGAATTCCCCATTTTTCATGCGCACCTCATCCTGGGCCATCAGATGAGTCTCCTGGAGGAACACAATAGATAATGACATAACCCTCAATTTCCTCCGGATTTACCTCTTATTTGGGGAGTTCAGACCCTGGACCTTCCATTTCTCCAATGTTATGGTGTCCTCGCCCCCGTTTAGGTCAGTTACCTCCGTCCCCATGAAGCTCTGGTTTCTAGATGGTTTTCCACTGCCCCCACATATGTGTCTCTACCTTTACTTCCCCAAAGCGATAATGTCTGTCTCACAAACAACTTTTCAACCTTCAATAAATCCCTTTCTCCACCCCCTACCCCAACCAAGCTCCAATCTGAGCTTCTAACAAACATTGGGTACATACGTCGAGGACCCGACTTTGGGAGCAGAAGAGGTCTACAACCTCCTTTAGCCTCCCTCCCAAGCTCCAGCTTACCGTTGCTTCCCTGGTGTTGGGGCTTTCCCCACTCCGCCCTGCTCATCCCTGACCCCCCGGACCCTGAGTTGAAATGCCCTGGATTCCCACCCTTCAGCACTTCTTGTTTGGTGCCCTCGGGCGCCTTCCTCGGCCCACCTTGCACCATTTCTGCTTGGACCCGATTCCAACCCTCCATCAGGTTGCCCCTCTCCCCCCAAAGCTTCACCACTCGGGTTGTCCGGATTCAGCAAGCCTTCCGCCTCTGCCATGGCGCGCACCACCCAGCCCTTCCCTGGTAGGTGAAATGAAGGGCAGGGAGGAACCCCCACCGATATGTTATCTCTTTCGTGCGCAACCATTCCGACAGTGGATGTAGTGCTTTCCGTTTCATTAGAGTTGCAGCAGCCACATCCTGGTATAGGGAGAGCGTCATGTTGCGAAAGGTGATGGTAGGTGTAGACCTGGCCGCTGTCATTATGCGCTCCTTAAGTTGGTAGAAATGGACTCGGGTCAGAACCTCTGCCGGTCTGTCCTGTGTTGGGGCCATGCAGGATCTAGTGCTGTGCTGGATGTTGTTCCTACAGAAACGATTCTTGCCATCATCCAGTTTCTCCTCCATGGCGCTGCAGCGCACTTCCAGGGACTCCAAGTGCTTGGAGCATTTTTCTACCGCATATGTTTGCTCGCAGAGTGTGTCCTCCACCTCTGACACCCTGTGTTCCGCTTCTGCGACCCTCGTATCCAGGGCCAAGATTTGTGGGAGAGTTCCTCCCTGCTTTTATGTATTTCCTTCTGGATTTCGGCTAGCAGGTCCTGCAGATCCACCTTTATAGACATTTGCATGAACATGGCGGGCAAGGGGTCTGTGTTGTGGACCTGTGCTGCAACCACCTCTGTGTGTCCGCTTCTGTCCGCTGTCTGCAGCATGTTTGAGATGACGCCCTGTTTTCCACTCTTTGGGGTTTTGGCCATTGCTGTCTGCAGGCCAGGTCGGGAGCACCATCAACTGGGCAACCGCCTGGTCAATTTCACTTCTCTGGCTGGGCTAAGGGCCTCTCCGGCACAGGTGTTCCTCTCACCCCTTGGTACAGGATCTTCTTTGTGCACCTTGTCTGTGGCAGTTAGCTCATTGGAATTATTGAGTCTAGTCCCTCCGCCTCTTGTGCTGCTGCGGGCTAATTTCAAAGTCCCATATAGCCGCTAAACTGTGCAGGTCGCAGCTCACCCACCCCCTCACCCCCATGCCTCGCTTGCTTGGTCCTAGCTTTAGGCTGCTATTGGCAACTTTGTGGTTCCATTGGACAGCAGAGCTGTGTCCCTTGACTGTGGCCAGTATCACAGTGGAGCTGTTGGGTCCGGTGCTCCAGCCTCTCCAACTGTTATGGGTTGATTTTACGGTGCCATTTGGCAGCTAAGCCATTCAGGGTATTGCCGTCACTTGCTTGATGCTGGCTTCAGGCTGCAATGAGTCAATTACATGGTTCCTTTGGGTCACTGAGTTTTATAGGTTTTTGCACATCTCACAGATGCGTCACTTGCTTGCTCCTAGCTTCAGGCTGCTGTTGTGGGTCACTTTTGTGCTTCCATTGGGCAGCTGAGCGGTACAGGTTAATGTTCTCGCTCCATCCGACGCTTCATTCGCCTGGCTCCAGACTGCCGCTGCAAGGTGAGGGGACCTCCGTGCTACCTCACGCTCACCTCCCGCCTGTGCGCTCCATTTCAGGCTTCCGCCCCCGCCACTATCCCTTGCCAGGCCAGCAAAGCCTGGCCCGTGGCTCACTGTATAACCGAGGGAGTGGAGGGTGGAGGGGGATTTCACGTTGCCTTCTGTCGGCCAGGCACACCCCCGCATAGCACTCCTCACTGTTTTGGTCTGTTGCTCAGATCCCGCTCTCCTCTCTCCACCAGCTTTCCGCCTCAGCGCCAAACACAGCGCTCCGGCGGCTCACTGCCAACGCGGCCAATTTTGCCCTCCAGCTGGGCACGGTGCTCGCCTGGCGATCCGCCTCCGCCTGGCTCCTCTCACTCTTGCTGGTGCACCAGGCGCCCTCACCACGCCAGCAGCGGCTCCAGCCCAGCACGGTAATTGGAGCTGCGTGCACCAGCAGCTTGTCCCTCACTCCATTGTTGTGTGTGCGACTGCCATTTTTGGCCTGCCACGCAGCTCCTCCAAGGCGGTACTCAGCCGGCGAACGTGGGCACCCACAGGTCCCGCAGACCTATCAAAATATAGCTGTAGTGAAGCTGGGATGCATTCCGCCGTTGTCTTCCGGAATAAGTGCCCCAGGAGGGATGATTATCCGCCTCCTCTGCCCCCTCGACGCTAGAGACTCTTAGGTGGCCATCTTGCTGATGGCGCGCCAAGTCACCCTCCCCCCCACCCCCCACAGGCTGCTATACTTGTAATGGCTCAGAACACACAACTCTTTAGGGCTGCTATACTTGTATGGCTGATGCACCAAAAGTAGGTACACAACCGATAGCATGTTTACTCTATGCGGATGATCTTGTGCTTCTATCACAAACCTCTAAAGGTCTTCAAAACCTGCTGCACAAACTGGATGATTATGCCCAAAACAATAACCTAATGATTAATTTGGAAAAAACACATATAGTATAATGTGGAAAACACATCAGACCGAAATCAAACAACTTTTCCTGGAAAATGCAGAATTGCAAACTTCTAGTGGTTCCCCAATACAAATATCTGTGAGTAAACATCAATAGTCTATCAAATGATGATCTATATTTAATCAGCTTAGATTCAAAACTAGCAAACCTTACATCACAAGCCAAAATCCTACTCTACAAATATGGTAAATGTACTTGCAGTCATATTATGACATTCTATCAACAAAAAGTAGTGGCCATTACCACCTACTGTTCGGAAACAAAGGCCCCGAGAGAACAAAAATTCTGGGACAAACTCGAAGCTAGTTTTTGGAAGCAACTATTTAAATGACCAAAATGCACACCCACAATTGAGTTTGAATTAGGGGTGCTATCATTGTATGTCCAAGTCTTATGGAAAATATTCTGTTTGCTGAGAAAATGCTTATTTGGAAATAACACAAATATCTGAAGTGTTTTGGCTTTCTATTTACTAACATCCACACACGAGATCCCGAGAAAATGGCGAAACTTTATATTAGATGCTCTTGCCGATGCAAACATCTCTATTGAGTTACTAATTTCAAATCCAGTAAGAGCAAAAACAAACTGTATCAACACGACTGGATATGTACACAGGACAAATGTAGCACTCAGATTTTAACCCAGCACTGTTGGTTCTCAAGACATTTCGTAACATGGCTGATTACTTAATCAGGAGTCCCATGCATCATTTTAAAAATCAGTACTTAAGATTTAGATTAAATCTATGGCCGACAAATGACATATTGGCTAGGCGAGGTATCATCGGTAAGGACCAGAAATGTTGTTGATTTTGCATTAACAAAGGTAAAGGAGAAACGTTGCAACATATAGGGCCTCATTACACGGAAGGCGGTGAGCCATGGCGCTATTAGCGCCATGGCTCATGCCGGTAAAATACCGGCACCGCCTTGGCGGAAAGGGGATTTACCGCCCCATTCCAAGGTTGGAGGGGCGGTAAATCCCCCTTCCGCCATTGCCCTTCCCCATTCCCATTTCTGCCCCATAGGGCTCTATGGGAATGGGGAAGGCGCTAATTACGGCACCGCAATTTTGCGGTGCCGTAATTAGCTCCGAGGTCCCTTAGCGGGTTGGTTTTTAACGCCTGCAAAAAGCAGGCGTTAAAGCACCAACCCGCTAAGGGACCTCGTAGTAAGGCGGTAATGGTTAACGGTCACCGTTACCATTAAAGGTGGCCGTTAACCATTACCGCCTTCCGTGTAATGAGGCCCATAGTTGTCAAATGTTCCGCTTTAGTTTCAAAGCGTGTTTTTTTTCAAGGCATTACTAAAAACCTATCGTCCCTTATCTGTCAGTGAGATCTGGCAAAATATATTTAGCTCTCCAAGAATGGCAGTTAGAATTGCGACAGTACATTATCTGGATTCCTTGTTTCAACATTAATAATGTAAAGCATCTCTTTTCCCTAATGGGATCGATGACAGAAGGTAGTAGGAGATCAAAAGCTATATATATTCCACAAAATGTGGGTGCGCAAAACTCCTATGGATTACCATTTAACATAATAGAGCAAATTGTATGGTATCATTGCCAACCTTACATTTTTAATTTAGCCTTCATTAATAAGTAACTGAACCTCTGTTGTTGTTCTTATGTAGGAAAATTATCATTATGAATGTTTTTCTTTTTAACCGGTCTGAATTGTTATTCTTGGTGTTATATTTTTTTGTAAATATTTTTCTGTTTTCTCTCTTTTAAATCGGTTCTTTTAAAAATACCTCTCCGTGGCGTGGCTTGGAGCCATGGTAGTCGGACGTGCTCTGTGAGAGCTCCCGGCTGGTGTCAAATCGCCACTGAAAATGCCCGCGTGAACGCCAGATCTACTCGATCCACTCGACAGCGATCGAAAGCTGAGATGCTGCGGCATGCCTGGGCTGCATAACGAAGCCCCACCGATGCGGATTGCATAGATCCGCCGCCTGCGACACACCAAGAGGGTGCGAGGGACGGAACAAGATGGCGGCCTCTTCCCCAGCCCGGCGCTGGGTTCGGGGCCGGGGGGCTGGTGTTGGAGCACCCCGGAGGCGGGACCGGGCTGGCGGGATTCAGTGACTTGGCCACCACATCACCCCTGAGGCTCGCCGGCTCCCTCCTGGGGCCCGGCTGCACCCGACGGGGAGTCCGGCTCTCGGAGCCCCTCCCCCACCTCTCCTGCTCCGGGGATCGGAGATCGGCAGGATCGGCGGCCCGCAGTTCCATACCAGCCCCGCACCCCGACTACTCGGCCTGGACCGTGGTGCCTGAGCGCGGGGCTGGGTGTCCGGGGGCCCCCCCGCCTCCTCCTCCCTCCTCCCGGATAATTACATCGGCGGCTCCCGTCTGCCTCCGGTCTCCTGTGGGGGCAGTCCAGCAGCAAATCGAGCCGACCCGGAGGACAGCTAGCCGCGGCGGGTCATCTGGGGACCCGGCCTCCAGGCCGGCAACCTCGCGGAACGTTCCGGGGGGCCTCCGGCTGTGAGCCCGGACAGAAGCCGCAATCTAACAGCCGCCCAGGGGCTGCAACCAATTCGCTACTCACCGTGCCCCCTCCTGCTTCATCCTCCGGCCACCGCCATCGGAGGGATCCGGCTCCTCAACAGCTCCCACCCTTTCCTCGCCACTTTCAGCCACGCCGGCGCCTGGATCTGCCCGCTGCAGTGTGGACGGGGCCCACTCGCCTCGGGGCCACGAAGGCCCCCATCATCCAGCATACCTCCCAGGGGGGGGGGCTCATCTCCGGAAGCAAGGTGAACCTGGCAACTGACGACCCCCCTCCTCGCACAGCATTGGAGGCACAACAAGGTCCCCCCCTCGGTGCCCTGAGGCAGCAGTTGGGAGACCCGGTTCCGGGGGTCTCTCCACGCTCCCAACCCTGCGGGTTGAGTCCGTGCCGGGGCTCCCCTCAGCTTCTGCTCCACGCCTCTGGGCCCCTGGACTCCCTCTCGCCACACGCTTCTGGCTCACCTCCAGAGAGGGGAGGCAGCCTTCCTAAGCTACTGCCACAAGGTAAGGCGGCACCTGCCGCATCCCGCCCTGCCTGGACGCTCTGCTGCCCTCCGGGCCTGGCTGGTTGCCCCTCCGCCTCTGTCTTAGCTGCAGGGGCGGCTTCGGGCTGCCATGTCCAAATCAGGTAAAGCCGCCAAGCAGACGGATATTTCTACACTATTAACTATGCCTATTGGGGGGGAAAAAAGCAAGAGGGGTGAACGCATTGACGCTGGGGAACGGCCTCCCCAAGGACCAAGCATCACAGGCGGTCACGAAAGCAGACCTCCATGACCTTCTATCGGCCCTCACCAGGGAATTCCAGAAGGGCACTGAAGAAGTTAAGACCCAAATTGCCCAGTTGGATAAGAGAGTGGGGGAGGTGGAAGCAAGAACCGAGGAGATTGAGACTACATTGTGTGAGCAGAACTTTGAGATCAGAGAGGGGGCGGACAGGGTTAGGGCCCTGGAGTGCAGGTGCGAGGCGCTGGAAGCTAGACAAGAGGATGCCGAAAACCGCTCGAGGCGGAATAACATCAGAATCCGGGGGATCCCGGCTGCAGTCCCGGAGAAGGATCTCTCATCCTATGTTTCCGATCTCCTCCGCCACATTATCACCCTCCCAGATAACTCCCCCCTGGAGCTGGACAGAGTACACAGGGCTAGACTCAGGCAGAGGCCCAGCGGGGTGGCTGATGTCCTGGTTCATTTCTATAAGCTCAAGGAGGAGATCATGCAGGAGGCCAGGGCCATGGGTCAGATCCACTTCCGCGACTCGGAGATTGCCCTGTTTCAGGATTTAGCTGCTTCTACCCTAGCCAAACGAAGAGCTCTCAAACCCATGACTGATTGGCTACGAGAACGCAAGATCCCCTACCGCTGGAGCTTCCCTTCAGGCCTCTCCTTCACTTGGGAGGGTAAGACTCAGCAAATTCCATCTCCACGGGTAGCGGCAGCATTTATGAACCCGGACTCGGAGGAGGAGGTCCCAAGGGGCCCGGCCCGCTCTCCCGAAGGGGCTTGGGGGGGGGGCCCTTCGCCCCTGGTCCCGGGTGGTCGGGCGACGCAGGATGCGAGGCCCTCTTGCAAAGGGGAAAAACACCAACACCCATTGAGAGCCCGATCGCCCCAGTTCCAAGCTTATCCTCTCCGGGGCCCTGCAGCGGCCGCCTGTCCGCCCTCTGGGAGTCTAGATGTCAATCCTATAGCCTCACAATTATCTGGCCCATCTGGGTTGCTGTTGAACGATCCTCTAACCTTACAGGCTTGTGGGCCGAGGCAGTCTGCAGAGCGCTCTCTTGAGCTACAAGATCTTCACCACTACAGCATGAGACCCCTTGGTCTCCGACACAGATGGCGTCTGTGGCCCAGCCGACAGCCCTGTTGGTAGAAGGCTGGCCTGGATACCTTTATTTGTTTGCTGTTTTAAGTTATGTTTTAGTTTATGTTGTTGGTTCTCCTTGGTCAGGGGGAAAAGGGGAGCTGGAGCTTGGGCTCGAGCGGGAGGCGTGGGGGAAACGAAGGTCAAAAATACAAGCTGTCGGAGCGCCCTCCTCCCTGCTCGGTAGCCCCAAGGCAGCGGCGAAGGGTCCTATCAGTTCTGAGGGGGCTCCAGCTCCACAATCCAAAAGATGCAGCATAAAGTTGTTATCAAACCCACCCAACAATGCCTCAGCCGGATAAGGAACTCTCAATCTTGACCTGGAACGTCCAGGGTCTGAACTCCCCCCGGAAAAGAAAGTCCGTGGAGCATAGGCTTGCCCAACTGGCACCCGACATTATTTGCTTGCAGGAGACTCATCTCCTCAGAAGCGACGAACGCTGCATAACCTTTCAACGCTACACCAAAAGATTCTTCGCCTCAGCGGATCTCAAAAAGAGAGGGGGTTGCCATCCTGCTAAGCCGGGACTTACCATTAACCAATATAACCACCATACGGGACCCAGAGGGTCGTTATCTCCTGCTAAAAGGCCTCTTGGTAGAACTTCCCATCACCATCGCCGCTATATACTGCCCAAACACCGGGCAAAGCAAATTCCTTCGGAACCTCCTACCAACACTTGCTGCCTTCACTGAAGGTCGCGTATTTATAGGGGGCGACTTCAACTTGACCCCCGACCCAAACCTGGATAAATCGCTCCCTCCATCGAACGAGGATTTTAGCAAGGCCCTGGCCATGGCAGAATTCTTAAGGGAAACCGACACCATAGATGTGTGGAGATTGGCCAACAGGGGAAAAAGGGACTACACTTTTTTCTCCCACGTGCACCTGGGTCACTCACGGATCTATCTTCTTCTCATCTCAAGCGCCCTCATTCCCTGCGTCGAATCCATCCAAATCGGGCTCAGAGCCCTCTCGGATCATGCTCCAGTCACATTGAACCTGAGGGTATCATGCCTCCCGGAGCCGCCCCAGAGGCAATGGAAACTGCAAGAGAACATTCTATCGGACATCGCAATCAGAACGGAAATTGCGGAAACCCTTAAAAATTATTTCAGGGAAAATACCACCAAAGACTCCTCGTTGGCCACGATTTGGGACGCCATGAAACCTGTCATTAGGGGCACGGCAAACGACTGCACAGCTCGACTCAGACGTCTTGGCAAGCTACAAGACACACTTGAAGTAGAGGTGGCAGAAGCGGAAAACATCCTTAAACGAGGCCCGAACAGGAAAGCTAGCCGCATGCTCCAGATGGCGAAACGTTCCCTAGAAATGCATCTGGCCGACAAAGCGGCCAGGGCTCTAACATACACCAAACAGTTTTATTATGTGCACAGCAACAAAGCAAACCGGCTCCTGGTCCACAAATTAAAAAAGCTACAAACAAGAAACCTCATCCATAGCCTCGCGGATGCACAAGGGACTCTTCGTTACTCCCATCAAAGAGAAAATGGAAATCATGGTTTCTCATCACAGAACGATTATGTCGGGGGTCCCCACGTCCGAAGCAGCACAAGCCAAATACCTAGCCGAAGCGCAAATAGCCGTCTCATGCCCGCAACTCGAGGCCCTGGAGGCCCCCTTCTCGGCAGAAGAAGTTAGTGAAACCATAACCAAACTGAAAAATTCAACCCCTGGTCCAGATGGGCTTACCGCCCAATTCTATAAAACATTTTCATACATCCTATCTCCCCACCTGGCCACCCTATTCAACTCATTCCTATCCTCAGGCACGACCACCCCCTCTATGGAAGAATCAATAACGGTGCTACTGCCGAAGCCTGGAAAGGACCGGAGCCAGTGCGCCTCCTACAGACCTATCTCCCTTCTGAACTATGACGCAAACATTTTTACCAAAACCCTAGCGAACAGGTTGGCCCCCTTTCTTCCGTCTATTATCCACCCGGACCAGACGGGATTCATACCCGGCCGCAGTACCCATGATAACATAAGAAGAACCATCAACGTCATCGAATCTGCCAATAGAAGGGGGCAGGCACTGATGATACTATCCTTGGATGCACACAAAGCTTTTGATATGCTTGACTGGGGCTACATCCGAAACTCACTCTCACATTTTGGCTTCGGCCCAAACTTCATAAAATGGACATTAGCAAACTATCAGCACCCCTCCACCAGCCTCAGAATGAATGGAGTCAGGTCCGAAATGATCAAAATCTCAAGAGGCACTAGACAGGGTTGTCCCCTGTCCCCTCTGGTATTCGCCCTCTCCATGGAGCCATTCGCGATCAGAGTTCGCCACAATGCAAGGATCCAAGGTCTGGCAATCAAGTCCCAAACATATAAAGCCGCCCTTTACGCCGATGATGTCCTCCTCACCTTAACCAAACCAGAGGAATCCATGAAGGCCCTATGGAAGGAACTACTAGAATTCGGGGAAGCCTCGGGCTTTAAGGTTAACCTCACCAAGTCTACAGCATTAAGCATCAATCTACCTAGCCAGCTAGTATCGGGCCTGGAGAAAGAATATCAGATCCCTTGGGCCAAAAAGAACCTCCCGTATCTGGGGGTCCAGCTTCCCGGCGCTTCCAGTAGATTATATAAAGCCAACTTTCCGGCACTCCTGAAAGAACTCAGAGGCGATCTCATACGCTGGCAAAAGCAGGAGATCTCATGGTTCGGAAGAATCACGGCCTTGAAGATGAACCTCATCCCTAGACTCCTTTACCGGCTTGCTGGAGAGGATGCCCGGACAAAGGCACACTCATCTGTTCTGGTCATGTCCCAAGGCTACTCAATTCTGGAAAACAGTGCTGGATCACATCAATAAAATCACAGGACTTACTATCCCATGGGACCCGGGCATCGTTCTATTGGGATCAAGCGGGGAGGGCCAATTCCCCCTCTCCGGGCACAGAGCAGAGCTATGCTCCCACCTGTTAACGGCCGCAAAAATCTCCATAGCTAGGCTGTGGAAAAACCCAGAGGGCCCGGCAGTACAAATGTGGTGGACAAAATGCTGGGACATAATTGCAGCGGAAAAAATTACGGCCCTTCTGTTCGGAAACAGAGACAAATTCTCCCAAACATGGGCTCCCTTTTTGGACTCCACCCAGAAATTCCCAGGTCTGGCACGACAACCCCCCTCCCTACGATGGATGGACAAAACCGAATAAACACAAAGGGGACAAAGCAGAGCAGAGGTACAGATTGGCCCAGGGTCCGGACTGCTAATGAACTCAGGAATGATGCTCCAATGCCCGAATAATCTATCGCTCACCGCAATCTAAGAACGACTCAGTACCTAAAGCCCATACTAGGATCCCTTTCCGCCCACATGCAATCCATCACTGCCCATCAGGGTTAGACTAAACGCTTGCTTCGACCCATGAACTGCCCTCTGACCTGTTATGATTGTTTTGTTATGAAGGACATTGTCCTTGTTGTTCTACTACTTGCACCGCTAAACTCAATCACGCTGCGCGCAGCGCTCTTTATGTATTCGCAAACAGTTGATGCAATGTATGTACAAAACCAATAAAAATATATTCGGGAAAAAAAAAAATACCTCTCCGTGATTGAGCACTGTATATGATTTCATGGATATATATCACATTTTGCATAAAACATGTTTTAAGTGTGTACATGCTTTTATGATGATGCTAAGTTTTGTATCTTTTTGAAAGGTTGAAATATGTTCAGCCAACCAAAATAAAAAATTAAAAGAATGGCTCAGAATACACACCTCATTGAGGCTGCTATACGTGTAATGGCTCAGAACACACATCTCATATGGGCTCTTGTACCTGTAATGCTGTGGTCTCTAACCAGTAGATCGTGAGCTACTGGTAGCTCGCTTGAGGCTTTCCCAGTAGCTCTTTCATCAGACCCCAAAATGAGCACTGTGTGTTTATATTGGTGTCTGAAGTCCCTGGGACTTTTCCCCTTGCCCCCTCCCACTCCTCTTCCTGTAAAGTAAACCGTCAAAAGCTGTGTGCACAGTGAGAGGAGGGACTGCATCTGGGCTTGAAGGGCTTGGGAAGCCTCCCAACATGGGGTTAACTATCAATAACAAAAGTAAATGGGAAATGTGTGTTGTGGTCATTGTCACCAAGTGGTGCAAATGATGGCAGATTAGAAAGGGCTTGGGTGCATAAATCTGTATGCTGTGTAAAAAAAAAAAAAACACAAATAAAAAAATATCTGGGGCTGTGATTCCTGCAGGGAGAGGCAGCGATCCTGTGAGCTGTTCACATTGATACTGCCTCCTTCATAAAAAGGGAGCAGGGTGGCATGTCACCGTCCATTCTGAATAAGTCACCTCTCGTTACAACATACCCTTTGCTCAAAATGTTAATTTAAAGACTCATATGTGTGCACGCTATAAGTCATCACTATAAAACTGAATGTTATTTTAGACCTGCCATTTACACTATTTATTACCTATAACTGGATCACATGGTTTCCCAAATGTTCATTTTTCAATCTTACCAATTATTGATATAACAACGTTTAAGGGTAATTAACAATGTAGGCTTTGGCTTACTTTTCCTTGGCTGACTTCTGTGACCTAGTGAGCAATGTTTATGAATTGGGGATATGCTAAACTGGCAGTGGATTGTATTTTTGACAAAGCAGAATGTGGTATGTGTTGGATTTTGTTTTAAAGCCTTATAACACATTTATTGTAAAACTAGTCAGATTGCAGACTCCTCATCCAACAAAAGGCAAAAGATGTACCATTTCCATCCAGAGTGGTAAACCATGTTCTTATTTTAATCCAGTGTAAAAAGAAAATGTGCGTCTTTAATTTACGGTGCCCAAGTTAAAGTGGGAATAAAAAAATTAACATTGCTAGGAATTTTGCAGTAATGCACACAAATTATGAAAATAATTTTCCAAAAGGAATTTGTCTGCGATTCTAAAAAACTAGGTAAACTAAATGCTTCAACCCAAAAGCTGTTACAGAGCTGCCCTTCAAAAGGTGCTAATTATTTGATGAAAAACAAATGACCGATCCTGGCGTAGATGCCAAGAGAAAGTGCTCGACCTAGCGGGACAGCTAGCGAAAATCATGGACTTGGCCGAACGAGCAAGAGATACAGGGGAAGAAGTGGACCCAGAGGTGCTCTCTAACTGGGCCCAAAGAGCAGTTTGCCACCTAGGTAACACCAATTGCGCCATCTCATCCAAGCGCAGAAGAGAACTGCTCCTCAAAACAGACCCCCCAAATTAGGCGATGTAGCGACCTATGAGGCAGGTGAAGCAGCCCAAGGACTGCTACTTGGAGAGACCTTCGGGAAGGAAATGGGGAGGTTTGTAGGAACCTACACCTCCTTGGAGAAGGCTCAAGCCTCAATAAATAAAATATTCCCCGGAAGAGTTTTTGCTGGGACCGGTCCGTACTGAGGCCGAGTGACCGGTCGCTACCAAGCCCCAAGGAGGCCTCAGAACAACAACACGGCCCACTTTTGGGAAAACAGGCAGCAGGATGCCCTCTTTCTCCCAAGAGGCCATTTCCCAAGAGGAAGGCGAAGCAGAGGACAGACCTTCCCCACAGGTGAGACAGCACGCATACCCACCTGAGATTTTGGGGGACCTAGCACGTGCTTTCCAGCGACACCTGTGTCTTGCAGACAGTCAGAGGTCTGCAGTTAGAATCTACAGAGATACCCACACAATCCCACCACCCCCCACCCCTTATACTCAGCGCAGGCAGAAAGGGAGACACTACACACAGAGCTGCTGAGTGGTGAGCAAAGGGGCGATAGAGCCTTGCATTACAACCCCGAGATTTATAAGCAATATGTTCTTAGTACACAGGAAGGATGAAGTAAGGCTGTAATAAATCTGGGAGAGATGAACAGTTGGGTGATGTACCACCATTTCAAGATGGAGGGAATCCATTAGCTCAGAGATACCCTCAGGCAGGGTGACTGGATCATGAGTCGATTTGAAAGATGCATATCTCACGATAGCAGTCCAAGAGGAATATCGCTCTTTTCTAGCGTTCGACTGGGGCAGGCGATTTTGGCAATTTGCAACAATGACGTTTGGGCAGACTCAGCACCATGAGCATTCACGAAACTCATGAGGCCCATAGCTGCAGCAATCCAAGATAAAGGGATAAGATTGATTATATATCTGAATGACATTTTGCTGATGGCAAACAGCAGGGAGACACTTCTGTATCAGACAAAGTGGGTGACAAATCTCCTGACATCACTAGGGTTCTTAGTAAATCAAGAGAAGTCAGAAGTGATACCAGCGAAGAGGATAGAGTTCCTAGGGTTCATCATAGACACCAGGACGTCTACACTAGAATTACCGGCCAGGAAAATAAAGGATATAAAGAGAGAGATAAAGAATTGCCTCAGCAAAACCATGATCTCTCTGCAGACGATAGCGAGAATAGTGAGTCTACTAGCAGCATCGATCCAAGCAATATTCCCAGGGCCCCTACACAATCAATCCCTTCAACGGCTGAAAATAAAACACTAACAGCAGGGCTTACAGTACCATCAGCTAATACCTCTAGATATAGAGTCGAAGACGGAGCTGGAATGGTGGTTACAGAATATGGATGCCTGGAACGCGAAAGCCAAATTTGGCAATCAGCCTGATCTGGTGATGGAATCAGACGCGAGCAGGCTGGGGAGCTCGCTGCGGGGAGCTGGAGACAGGGGGCAAGTGGAGTTTGGAAGAACTCAAACTACACATCAACTGTCTAGAACTATTAGCCTGGTCGTTTGCGACCAAGGCATTTATGAAAGACAGTGAATTTGTGTATCCTGCTGAAAATGGACAACATATCTGCGGTCAGACACATCAATCATTTAGGAGAGACTAAGTCCAGATTGTTAGCGGAACTAGCCAAGGACTTCTGGCACTTCTGCCTAGAGTCAGGGACATCAGTATTAGCAGAATACCTACCAGGGTCGCTAAATCTAGTAGAGGACTGGAACTCCAGACACCCAGTAGACTCCAGCGACTGGATGCTAGACAAAGAGATCTTTCGGCAGATAGAAGAGATATGGGGACCAGCACATACAGATCTGTTTGCGTCCAGACTGAACTCTCAAAAGAGCAACTACTTCAGCTGGAGACTGGATCCGACAGCAGCAGGAGTAGATGCATTTCTGCAAGATTGGAGAGGAGAGATGCACTACGCCTTCCTGCCATTTGTTATGATGAACAGAGTGCTAACGAGAGTGCACAGGGAGAGAGCGACATTGATCGTAGTGGCCCCAATATGGAAATAGCCAGTATGGGTTCCTATGTTGATGTAGCTAATGACCAATTACCCGAGTATACTACCACCAGTAGACAGTCTGCTCACAGACCCAGTTGGGTCATATCCTCTGAGAGTGAGAGGGACTTTCCGGCTAATGGCGTGCAGGATAGCAGGAGACGCTGGAATCTCCCTGGGATTTCGGCGCAGGCTACTCGCCTCATCGTGGAATCTTAGGCACCATCAACTAGAAAGAGCTGCAATGCAGCTTTGAATAGATGGTCACGGTAGTGCAGAAGGATAAGTCTTCATCCCGTTTCAGCCCCTTTAGTAGAGATATTACATTTCCTAGTGAACTGCTCCAAGACGGGAAGGCTTATAGAACTATTGGTGTATACAGATCAGCGATATCAGGGGGCCACATACCCATAGAGGGATTGCCCATAGGGGAGAACGTAGCAGTAATAACATTGCTTAAAGGAATAACATTAAGGAAACTGCCACAGCCAAAGTATGAATCATTATGGAATGTTTCAGTAGTACTCAAGCTATTGGCCAGCTAGCCAGGGAACAAGTACCTGTCACTTAAGCAACTGTCAGGGAAACTGGCAATGCTGTTACGCCTAGTGTCATGTAGAAGAGAAGCGGACGTCAGAGCATTAGACGTAAATTGGAAAGTGTACGGACCAGAAGGAGTGACCTTCACTCTAGCCAGAAGAACAAAGACAAGTTCGGCCGTGATAGCCTACCCCTAACTGCAAGAACACCATAAGTGGTGGGTAGCTGCCTCCATAGAAGAATATGAACATTGGACAGCAAAAATTAGGCCAATGGGGACGACTCAATTACTTATAGCGTGTAGAAAACCTCACAGAGCGGTAGCGAAGACCACTTTAGCAAGATGGGTCAGAGAAGAAATGCAGTTAGCAGGAATAAATATGGCAAAGTTCGGAGTGCATTCTGTTAGGGGTGCGATGGCTTCAAAAGCGCTAGCACAGGGCGCGATGTTGCAAGATATCCTACGAGCGGCCGACTGGGCCAGTGATACTACCTATAGAACATTCTATTTTAAGCCTGTACATTCAGTTGCAGATACAGTGATGACAAGCTTTGAACAAGCATAATGCTCTCCTCCTTTTTGACAGAATGAAGATTACCCCTGCTAATAGCGCAGGGAGTCTTGATTCTATTAAAGACAAGGAGGTGAGCATTACTTTCCCGCCCTAGATACACAGGAGAGTAATGTTCATTATAACAATGTACTCACAAATATTTTTCTCGCAGAATAGGGTGTGTATCCGCCTACCTGACACGCTTTGTTGTATCTTTCATTAGGAGATGACCAGAAGAACAGTTGAGCTAAATTGTTGAGAAACACGAGCTGTAGAGAGCATGACCACCAGTTATAGTGCAGAAGAATTGCTGATCAGGACAGTGGAGAGAGCAGAAACCATGGTTGAACTAGTTGCCAGTTCAGTTCAAGTTGGAGTACAGTTAAAGAGCAGTCAAGAAGAGGGAGAGAACAGGAAGTGCAAGGACTAAGGTCACGTGGCTTAGACATAGGGACTACAGATGGCCTGGGACACAACGGGAAATGTAGTTTTGACTTGACAAGGTGTTTTTTTTTTAAATGTGTTTTTCTCAAGATGGAAAGTTACAAACGTGTTTATTCTTGAAACTGCTGGAGACAGGAATAAATGGAAGATGAAGCATAATGCTTGCCTCCTTGTCTTTAATAGAATCAAGACTCCCTGCGCTATTAGAAGGGGTAATCTTCATTATTGATCAGTTTGTGCAAACGTAGGTTTTGATATTTTCCATTAGCGGAGGTAAATTGGTAGTGAAGTTGGTTTCTTGTTTGAGAGACTTTGCCTATAACTTTAGTGGTTACATTTCTAATTTCCCTCAACGTCCGTTTATTTTACATTTTTACATTTATAGCAGCGCACATAGCCCTGAGGCATCTATGCGCTAGCTATAGTTACAAGAATGTAACAGTGAGGTACAAGACATGGAGACATCTAAGACCTACCCCACTTACTGGGTCCATATTAAAGCACTGTGGGCAAGCAGGAACACAGCAAAGCATACATGGGAACAGTAGAGCTGTAGGCCGCAATGGGTTGTTGCTTCAGTAGTGAAGAATGTGAGATATACGAAACGTGCAGTGAGGCAGGCCACATGGCGCACGCTGGCAAAGCCGTATCTGTTGGAATGGGGGCTACATCGACTTTGTTCGCCATTGGATGCTGACCTCAGCAAAGAATAGTGTTTCATCAGAGCGCCCTCACCGATGGTGAGGGTGACAGTGAGTCCATGCCGGGCAGCACCTCGGGCTGCAGGTACTCAAGTTGTGCATGTGCCTTGGACAGCCAATGATGCTTGGTAAGCGCTGTGAAAGACAGGTGCAGCAAACTCAGCGTGAGCAGTGGTGTCAACCCTGCTGTGGATATAGTCAGAAGGAGGGGTGGGGGGAATAAGGTGGGAGGATGGTGGCAGTGTTGCTGGTAAGTCAGTGTTAGGCAGCAGTAGGCTGGCTTGCCTGCAAAGGGGAGCGTCGAGGGCAGGTGGTCTCTGGCAAGGTTTGTCTTGATATGAGAGGGAGAGGGGTGGCTGACGGAAGGGTGTAAAGCCCCTTCATGGCCAGACAGGACAAGACAGGCATTGACTTTAGATGTGGTCCTTTGGAGGTGGGGGGCTTTGGCTGCCGGCTCGTGCTATTGTTCCCCATAAGGCCGGTGGGCAGCCAATTGCAGCACAGATGGTTGCATCATTAACAGAGGCTGGCTGTCGGATTTGGGTGTCTGTGGTGCTCTACCTGCTCCTTGGAGGTCACTGGTGCAGCAGGCACCTTTGTTGTCTCGCCCAGGGATTTCTTGTCCCCGCTACTCTCCAGAGCAGGATTTGTGCCACACTTTCCCTTTAGCAACAAAGCACTAATCAGCCTGCCCAAACATCAGATGCAAGACAAGTGGAAAGGGGGGGAGGTTTTCAGAATTTGATGGGACAGGGGGGGATGATCCGCGACATCCAAGTTAAACTGAGCATTACAGGAAGCTCCAGTCATTAGAGACAGTGCAGCCCTATGGAAAGACTCCATGCATTTACCAGACTTAAATGGTGAGATTCTCCCAAAGAGGATTGCATCTCTCTCTACTCTCCCTCCTGGGCGCTCTACTCTATTCCCTTAATCTGTTTTTTGAGTAAAAACAAATAAAAATGGCCCTTCAGGCAGACAGTGCCTGGAGGACACCACAGGAGGTGTGGTGGTCTCCCCTGCCTGATTCTCATCATCTAAGCCATCCAGAGGGAGTCAATTCCCTAATTTAATGTTAAAGTCTGCACAATTATCTGTCTTCAACCTACATCCAAGATTGCAAATCCGTTCTTGTTAACTTCAAACTCAGGAACTAAATCAATGTATTTTTCCTACTGATATGTAGACCCTCCACATACAATCCAAGCTTTGTAGAGAAATACTGAGCCTAGCAATGGAACACGAGAACATCATACAATCCAAGCTTCGTAGAGAAATACTCAGCCTAGCAATGGAACACGAGAATATCATCATACTAAGATTTTAACATCTGGTTTGCAAGAGAAAACAAAACATCAGCCATTTTCCACAGTGCTTTGTTGGTAGGCCTTCATCTCTTTCAAATTGTCAACGGAGCCACTCATCTAGCCAGACATACTCTAGACTTCTGCAGAGAAGGACTTGTAACTACCACCACCTCATGCTCTTGATCTGGAGCGACCACCACATGATCCATTTTACAATCAACATTTCAAATCGCCCACTGGCCACACTTAAAAGCCTACCAGTCATAGCCAATAAAACCTGGAAAAACCTTAACAATGCCAGATACTTTTTTTCAAATAACTCTATATCTGGGTGACAAATGCCCGGACATGCTGACATCCATGAAACAGTTCAACACATCACCATGTTGCTGCCACTCTTTTTTTTGTTTTTTTTTTTACTCCTGAACTTAATATACTTAAGAAAACAAGCTGAAAGTTTGAAAAAGCCTGGAGAAAACACTACCACCCGAACTGCCAAAGCCAAGTACCAACAGCACATTCCTCTAAACAAAGAAGCAGTGTTAAAAGCCAGATACGTTCTCTGCACTGAAAGATTCAGAATAGCAGTCAACCCATAGACAAGATTTTACAAATTCAACTGGATGAAAAGCCCTATTTCATGCACCACATCATAACTTCGCAAACGCTTTGCAACGGCATCTCGGATAATCAACAGTAACCATCATGCCACCAAATACAGCTACCCTAGATCTTACTAGATACAGAAAACCCAGCAACACCAACATAACTCAATTACTTCCGAGCAATTTCCACAGAAACCTTCCACAAACAAATTAAAGAGTGCAATAAGACCTGATAACCCAATGACCCTTGCCCACGAGATGTACAAAAATCTACTCCACAAAGGACCCTAAACCCACAATTTCTATAATGTGTTGCACCGATCACTGGAAACAGGCTTTTAACGCTTTCTGCATTAATCCTCTTTCAAAGAATGCTGTGGGAAGATATGAGCGTGCCAACTAACACTAGGTCCATATCCAACCTGCCCCAATCCCGAAGAGCTACATATACAAAGAAATCCATGAGCATGCAGAATCAAATGGAGTAAAAGACCAGTCCCAGGTAGGTGTCAAACCAATGAAAGGAGCAGAATCTGCACTTCGAATGGATTGTGTCATCCCCCATATTATGAGATCTTTGTTTCCAGCTTCAGCTGCTTTGGAAAACAAATTCTTCTCAGCAGAGGACGCTGTGCATCAAGAAGGCCGACTCGATGTCCCTCGAGGGCCTCCATTTCGGTTGATGTCATCGTCAAGTAGATATACCACACGCAGCACCCAATGGCTTCAGTTTTGTTTTTCCGCAGATGCAATTGTTTCGATAATTTCGTCGCGCTTCAGTTTTCCACAAAAAACGTTTCGAGATGGCCTTGTCTTCAACTCCTACTACTCCGAAGACAGGCTTTAAAAAGTGCCTAAAATGCAGAGCCAAAATGTTAATTACGGACCCGCATAAAATATGCATCTGGTGCCTGGGCAAGGAGCACAAAACCGCTGACCGTCGATCCCGTCAGTCGATGAAAGTTTAGGCCTTATAAGAGCGAAAAGCTAAACTGTCAGTGAGTAGGATTTTCCCCAAATCCTTGTCCACTTCTTTGAAAATTTGGGTCATCTCACGAGTCGAGAGATTCATCTCCTCACAAAAATAGGCTGGCGAAACGATCCCATTCAAGGAGCAGACACTCCTCTTCGTCATCAAAAAAAAATCGAAGAGAAGGCATAGATCACCCTCTTCTTCCTCAGATAAATCTTGGAAAAGAGCATAGTCTCCTGACAAAATCCTCCTCCAAAGATGAGTGGGACCTCTTTAGAAAGAGAATGTTTAAAATCTTCAAAGAACAGGTCTCGTCCCCCTTGAAACATATGAAAAGTGTCATGATCTCTGCTTCCAAAAGATCAGGACTTGCCCGACTCCCTTGGAAGCAGACCCATAACCCCGGTTCCGAGTGCCAGCCAGTCCCAATTGGGACCTTTTGGACCCTGTCCTGGCGCCAGTGGCACCAGGCTCATAAAGATGCCCAGTCCCAGCGCTGGAAGTGCCGGGCTCATAATGCTTGGGTGGACTTACCTGCAGCAGACCATGCTGCTTACTTACCTGCCAGTTGAACCCCTGATCCTCTTCTGTTTGGGACTACTTTTCCTGTTGGGTGGGGCAGGAGCAACTCCCTAGGTTCAGAACACTGGAACTCTTCTGGAAAGCAGGAACTCTTTTCTTACCTAGGCGTGGCTGTGGAAGGAGACACCTAAGCACTACAGGAGGCTATTTAAACCACACCCGATGGATGAATCTTGCTTTGCGTTATTCTGCATTCTCTGCAGCAGAACGCTCATCGTGTCTTCTGCTTCTGATCCTGGAATCCAGTCTTCAGCAGCACCTGTAAAGACAAAGAAAGAACAGGTTAGCACTACGGTCTTCAGTGGCAGCGCATCTCTTACCTGGTCCATCGGCTGTCACCAACGCCTCGCGCTGCATTCCGGCATCTGAAAGACAAAGGCTTACCTACTCTTCGCATGCTCCGGAGGTCTTTGCACTGCATTCCGGCATCTGAAAGACAAAAGCTTACCAGCTCTTTGCACGCTCCGGAGGCCTTCGGCGCTGCATCCCGCATCTGAAAGACAAAAGAAGGTGCATTTAAAGACATTGGGCAACTTTATTACTCACGTGCCATTACTCCTTCCCACGCCGAATCCAGTGGGTATTCCAGCACCCTTCAGCTTCTCTAAAGCTCCGAACTTGTACCTGCAAGATAAAAGGGACAGTCAGTGCGCATCGTGAATCAGGCTACAAGCGCTTACTTACGTGCTTCCAGGCGCTTCTATTCCTCACGCGGGTTCGATCCTCAACTCTCATCAGCCCGCCATCCGCCATCGCCGGAACCCTGCAAAACAAGAGATATCATTACAAAAGACTTTTAAGACATTTGAAGTGCCCAGAACTTACCGTTCGTGCAGTTAACGACAGACAGCAGTCCTCTGAGGTCAAGAGGCCTGCACCCTTATCCAGTGAAGAAACTGGTTACGGCACCCTGCCCCGAGGCAGATGGAGAGCTCGGCGTTCACTTACCTAAGTTGAGGGTGTTAACCTTTGGGGTTCTACAGGAGAAGAGAAAGGGAAGAGGAGAGAGGCACCCAATAACCCCAGTTCATTAATCCCATATTTTCTATCTGCAGACATCTTACTCTTCGAGTCAGACATACAGTGCACAGAGGTCCAGCCCAAAGAGCCAACCGTGTGTTACACATCACCTTTGAAGATACGGCATTCACCCAGTCAAGACCGGCGCCTCTGCGGGAATCAGGTGAGCGTTACAGAACGCAAAGCCTATCGCAAAACTCCCACCCAGGCGCTATGGAAACCTCGGATACCGACCAGCTAGCCCAGTTACTTGGGGAACTAAGAGCAGAAGTGCATGCAGCCCGTGAGGAAACGAATGCTCTAAGAAGGGAACTGATTATTTCCAAGGAGCGAACAGACGATCTCGCTAGACAATTGCTACAGTCACAAGCCGGACAAACTCCGTTACCCGCATCAGGGGCAAATCTTCCTTCAACATCCTCTACGAACCCAGTGCAGATCAACCTACCTGGGAATGTACCTCTGGCTCCGCCCGAACGATTTTCTGGTGACCCAAAGAGGTTTGCAGTATTTATTAATCAGTGCCGGTTGCACTTCTTATGCCGGCCAGCAGCCTTTCCAACTGATCAAGCTAAGGTAGCTTTCGTGCTTTCGTACCTTAGTGGCAATGCGGCAGACTGGTCGATCCCTCTAGTTAATCAAGATGATCCGGTTCTCCATGATTTTCAAGCTTTTCAGCTCAGTATGGAAAAACTGTTTGCAAGACATTCACAGGGGCAGGCCTTGGACAATGAGCTCCTTTCATTGCGACAGGGTAATCAAGACCTTTTGGCTTATATTGCGTCTTTCAACAGACTGATAGTGGAAACTCGATGGCCTGAGGACAAAAGGATTACGCTGTTTTATAGAGGTCTACGTGGAGAGCTCAAAGATGTGTTAGCCCAAGTAGTGAATCCCCCGCAAGACTGTTCGGACTATATTGACTTAGTCGTTCAAATTGACCACAGACTGCAGAACAGGAAGGCCGATCGTTCCAAGTTTGATGCTCGAGTATTTTCCAAACCACCAACTCCTACCAAAGGAGTAGACTCCGGGGAACCCATGCAAATAGGGGGCCTGAAAGGACCACTAACACAAAAGGAGCGGGAAAGGAGAAAACAGCTGCAATTATGCCTCTATTGCGGAAACTTGGGGCACTTTCTTCAAGACTGTCCGGTGAAACCAGCCAAGAAGGCAGTAGGACCTGCAGTTACCAGGGTCACAAACTCTGAGCAGGGAAACGACCTCGCCCGACAAGAATAGAGGTCCTCTTGCCGAGCGTTAAAACCAGTTCCGTGACCTCGCATTTCGTGATACCTATGGTCCTCATTAGCCCTGAACATCCGGATCGATTACATGCGATTGAAGCTTACGTCGACAGCGGTGCCATCGGCAATTATGTGGATCAGGAAATGGTTTTGAGGATGAATCTGACTCTTTGTCCAAAGGCTGTAAAGGACGTCATTACTACGGTGGATGGTACGGAGATAGCCTCCGGACCAGTAACACATACCACCCAAGCAGTGACGCTAGTAAGTCAAGATGGACACCATGAGAAGATCGTGTTCGATGTGATCAAGGCCCCTCAGTTCCAGATTATTCTAGGAATTCCTTGGTTAGAGAAGCACAATCCTCAGATCGATTGGCGAGCAAGAACGGTTCAGTTTCCAGAATGTGTCTCTACTTGTCACCCTCGACCTGGTGTTGCACTGGCAGCAATTTCCTCGGAGGCTCCCCAGTTACCTCCTGAATACCTAGAATTCCAAGATGTTTTCCGGAAGGATCAGGCTAACTCTCTACCTCCTCATAGGTCTTATGACTGCCAGATAGACCTGATACCTGGATCTACTCCTCCTTGTAGTAGAATTTATGCCCTCACCGAGCCTGAGAATCTTCACCTCCGACAATACCTGGATCAATACCTAGCGAATGGGTTTATTCGTCCTTCCAAGTCCCCTGCTTCCTCAGCTTTGTTCTTCGTTCCAAAAAAAGAAGGGGACCTTAGAGCTTGTATAGATTATCGCGCCCTGAACCAGATCACCGTTAAAAATAGATATCCGTTACCTTTGATCCCTGAACTCCTGGACCAAGTCAGAAAAGCATGCATATATACAAAGCTGGATCTTAGAGGAGCCTACCACTTGGTACGAGTAAAAGAGGGCGATGAATGGAAGACGGCCTTCCGCACCAAGTATGGGCTATTTGAATATCAGGTCATGCCCTTCGGACTTTGCAATGCCCCGGCCGCCTTTCAATATTTTATGAACGATGTCCTCAGAGAGCTCATAGATGTGTGTGTTGTTGTTTACATTGACGACATCCTCGTTTATTCTTCATCGGAAACTGAACATCGGAAACACGTGAAAATGGTCCTCGAGAGATTGCGTCAACACAAACTTTTCGCTAAGTTGGAAAAATGTGTTTTCAACGTGTCTGAAGTTGAATTCTTGGGATTCATATTATCACCTGGCGGAGTGCGTATGGATTCAAAGAAGGTCGATGCAATTCTCAAATGGCCATCGCCATCCTCTGTAAAAGGTGTTCAAAGCATGTTAGGCTTCGCTAACTTTTACCACAGGTTTATCCCCGAATTCTCTCGAATAGTCCAGCCCATCACCGCCTTGTTAAAGAAAAACAAACGTTTTGAATGGTCTACCGAGGCGGAACAAGCTTTCCAGAATTTGAAGACTAGATTTATCTCTGCACCGATCTTAAAACATCCTCGCCCAGAACTCCCCTACATCGTTGAAACTGATGCTTCGAGCCTTGCCATGGGGGCAGTTCTATCACAAAAGGACCCAGTAACCAATCAGTTGCATCCCGTGGCATTTTGGTCCCGCAAATTCTCGCCTCCTGAAATCAATTACACTATTACTGATAAGGAACTTCTAGCTATCAAGTCCGCCTTTAAGGCTTGGCGGCATTATCTTCTGGGGGCCCGACACACCGTTACTGTGATTACTGATCACCGAAACATGCAATATTTGAAAACCGCAAAAGCTCAATCTTCTAGGCAACTCCGTTGGGCACTATTCTTTGCCGAGTTTGACTTCATAATTACCTATCGACCTGGTACAAAAAACGGTAAAGCTGATGCCCTTTCTCGGATGGGAGTGGAAGAACATTTGATCAATCCTAAACCTGTACCTATCATTCCCGAACAAAGAATTCTAGGTGTAATCGCCACACAATCCATAGAGGAAGTTAAGGATAAAGCCAGGCTACTGGTAACTCCAGCAGACATACAGAATTGGCATCTGAAGGGAAAGGACTTAACGGTGAAGGACAACCTATTATATTTCCAAGAACGGTTATACATGCCCAGCACAGATTTACAGAAAAAGGTAATCTCTTGTTATCACGATTCTTTAATGGAAGGACATCCCGGTATAACCAAGACCTCGGAAAAGATCAAGCGCTACTTCTGGTGGCCGTCTTGGAAAAAAGATATCAGAGACTTTATAATGTCCTGTGGAGTATGCACCCAAAACAAGAGTCAAAAGGAAAAACCAGCCGGCCTCTTACGCCCTATTGACATCCCGCCTCGCCCTTGGCATACGCTTTCTATGGACTTCATCACCGATCTACCTCCATGCTCCGGATACAATACGATCCTAGTAATCGTGGACCTATTCTCCAAGATGGCGCATTTCATTCCACTCAAAGGCTTACCAACAGCAGCAACTCTGGCCCGAGAATTTCTCGAAAACATCGTCCGACTGCACGGTTTTCCTTCAGTTCTAATTTCGGATCGAGGTAGTCAATTTATTTCTCATTTTTGGCGAAGTTGCTGTCGGTCGGCTCAAATTGATGTGAGACTTTCGACCAGCCACCACCCTCAAACCGACGGACAAACCGAGAGGACCAATCAAACTCTGGAACAGTATTTGCGCTGCATGCTACAACAAACTGAAAAAACTTGGAAAGATATCCTTTGGATAGCCGAATATGCCTACAATAACTCTGTCCACTCGGGAACTGGGAAGACCCTGTTTTTTCTTTTATACGGTAGTCACCCTCGAACCTCGGAGTTGGAGCCACTCCAAGATCTTGGAACACCAGCAGTAGACCACCTGCATTCTACAATCACCCAAGCCTTTAAGGAAGCCGTTTCTCACCTTCAAAGGGCTAAAGAACAATACAAGAAAGGAGCAGACCAACATCGGAAGGAAGCCCCCCAATATCAAGTAGGAGATCAAGTCTGGTTATCCACCAAATATCTACCTCTAAAAGGACCACGCACATTCAACCCAAGATACCTTGGTCCCTATTCCATCACTACCATAGTAAATCCAGTAGCGGTCAAGTTGGACTTGCCCCCTCACATGAAGATACATCCGGTCTTCCACGTCTCTCTATTAAAACCCGTGCAACCTCAAACCCGACTAACTACATCTCCAAAACCTATTCTAGTTGATGGAGAACTCGAGTTTGAAGTCAAAAGCATCCTGGATTCCAAGATCTCCAAATCTAAACTATTTTACCTGATTGACTGGAAAGGCTACGGTCCCCAAGAAAGATCCTGGGAACCTGCAGGATATGTCCACACGCCTCGTCTAATCAAAAGATTTCATCGAACATTTCCTAACAAGCCCAACCCCCCGGAGAAGCCCGGCTTGGGAGGGGCCTTGAGGGGGAGTGCTGTCATGATCTCTGCTTCCAAAAGATCAGGACTTGCCCGACTCCCTTGGAAGCAACCCATAACCCCGGTTCCGAGTGCCAGCCAGTCCCAATTGGGACCTTTTGGACCCTGTCCTGGCGCCAGTGGCACCAGGCTCATAAAGATGCCCAGTCCCAGCGCTGGAAGCGCCGGGCTCATAATGCTTGGGTGGACTTACCTGCAGCAGACCATGCTGCTTACTTACCTGCCAGTTGAACCCCTGATCCTCTTCTGTTTGGGACTACTTTTCCTGTTGGGTGGGGCAGGAGCCACTCCCTAGGTTCAGAACACTGGAACTCTTCTGGAAAGCAGGAACTCTTTTCTTACCTAGGCGTGGCTGTGAAAGGAGACACCTAAGCACTACAGGAGGCTATTTAAACCACACCCGATGGATGAATCTTGCTTTGCGTTATTCTGCATTCTCTGCAGCAGAACGCTCATCGTGTCTTCTGCTTCTGATCCTGGGCCTAAGGGAACAAAGGCTTACCATCCTGGAATCCAGTCTTCAGCAGCACCTGTAAAGACAAAGAAAGAACAGGTTAGCACTACGGTCTTCAGTGGCAGCGCATCTCTTACCTCGTCCATCGGCTGTCACCAACGCCTCGCGCTGCATTCCGGCATCTGAAAGACAAAGGCTTACCTACTCTTCGCATGCTCCGGAGGTCTTCGCACTGCATTCCGGCATCTGAAAGACAAAAGCTTACCAGCTCTTTGCACGCTCCGGAGGCCTTCGGCGCTGCATCCCGCATCTGAAAGACAAAAGAAGGTGCGTTTAAAGACATTGGGCAACTTTATTACTCACGTGCCATTACTCCTTCCCACGCCGAATCCAGTGGGTATTCCAGCACCCTTCAGCTTCTCTAAAACTCCGAACTTGTACCTGCAAGATAAAAGGGACAGTTAGTGCGCATCGTGAATCAGGCTACAAGCGCTTACTTATGTGCTTCCAGGCGCTTCTATTCCTCACGCGGGTTCGATCCTCAACTCTCATCAGCCCGCCATCCGCCATCGCCGGAACCCTGCAAAACAAGAGATATCATTACAAAAGACTTTTAAGACATTTGAAGTGCCCAGAACTTACCGTTCGTGCAGTTAACGACAGACAGCAGTCCTCTGAGGTCAAGAGGCCTGCACCCTTATCCAGTGAAGAAACTGGTTACGGCACCCTGCCCCGAGGCAGATGGAGAGCTCGGCGTTCACTTACCTAAGGTGAGGGTGTTAACCTTTGGGGTTCTACAGGAGAAGAGAAAGGGAAGAGGAGAGAGGCACCCAATAACCCCAGTTCATTAATCCCATATTTTCTATCTGCAGACATCTTACTCTTCGAGTCAGACATACAGTGCACAGAGGTCCAGCCCAAAGAGCCAAGCGTGTGTTACACATCACCTTTGAAGATACGGCATTCACCCAGTCAAGACCGGCGCCTCTGCGGGAATCAGGTGAGCGTTACAAAAAGTGCCCATGCTACGGTCGATGACAAGCATAAGGCCAAGGCAAAACCCTGCGCAACCCTCGATTCTGGGTAATAAGCCTAAATCTTCTCGAGAGTCTTCAAGTACTCAACCAGATTAGTAATCGGTGAAGAAACAGTTGAATCGAGGGTCGAGTCCCTCGACGCACCAGTCCAAGGACAAATCGTCAATGCCATTGATGCCACGAATGTCGACGCCATAGGCGCCGATGCAAAAAACATTGATGCTGGCTGTGCATTCATCAATGTCTTTGCCTCAAAAAAGTCAAGAAAAAGAAAAGGTTTTTAATCCTCTACCTAAAAAGGATTTTTTCGGGTACTTATCCTCAATATATGAAGGCTATGAAACTACAGATGAAACCCCTCCATATGGTCTTCAATTGGATACTCCTAATATTCATAGATACTAATGTCCCTGAATGCTTCTATTCAGATGCGACCAGGGTTAGGGAGCTACATGACACCCTACAGACACCTCTCCAGAGCTAGATGTTGGGAAACCGGACCCGGCTGATCTTGCGGATGCATAATACAGAAGCCTGGTGTCCAGAGCTGTAGAGTTCCTAGGATGGAGTAGACCAGCTCCTTCATTTGAGCAAGATGACCTTACAGACATATTAGACAAAGGTCCTCAATATGACCCTATACTGTTTCATGTGGCATTCCAAAAAAGGGTTGTGGCAAACTGGGAGGCTCCAGAGTCCAGTCCTGCAGTAAATAAAAATCTCACAAAAAAAATACAGGCCATCCTGCAGCCACCCTGGCTACCTGCCAACACATCTGACTTTGGTAGTGCAAGCAGCTACACCCGCCTCTAAGCAAGCTGCTTATCCAACCATACGCCCTGATAGGGATGATAGATGCATTGATTTGTGGGCAAAGAAAGGCTTTTCTGCTAGCAGCATGGCTTTAAAGTCTGCTAACTCTACATGTGCTCTTGCAAAATTCACATTCATCCTGTGAGTCTGTGCAGCTATGGTGGCTGATCATATTCCTGAAGGTGAGGAAAGCGACTGATAAAGGATGGCAAGGATGCCAGGTGTGAGTCTCTGCAATCAGGTCTGGACACTGATGACAGCATCAGCAGGGCCATAGTGGCAAGCACTGTCATACGCAGATTTGCGTGGTTGAGGAAGTCAGAGTTTGCAAGTGATGTACAATCTAAACTCCTTAACACGCCCTTTGACGGCTCTCGTTTATTTGGTAATAAGGCTGACTTAAGCCTTAAGAAGCTGCAGACCTCAAACGCGGCAGCTAAGTCCCTAGGTGCTGCTATCAGACAGCCACAGCCGTTTGACCCCGCAAATCATCTTGGAGGGTTAGGTCCTTTAACTATTACTCCTCAGTTGGAAGAGCGAGAGGCAGGCTGGTCAAAGAGGATTCCCTCGTGGTGGACGAGGGAGAGGTGCAAAGCCCACCCAAGGAGCGGCATCTTTACCATCAGCTGCTGCTTCAGCTTCAGCTGCCTCAAGGCCTCTCTGAGGTCTTGACTCACGACACCCTGGTGGGAGGCAGACTGTCACAGCAGCTGAAAGAATGGTGAGGTATTACTTCAGATGCATGGCCACTAGAAACAGTAGCCCAAGGTTACTGCCTCCCCTTCATACAGAAACCTCAGGATCATCCACCGGGAAACCATTCGCTAAATATTCCAGACCCATTCCTGTTGTGGGAAATGTTGACCCAGTTAGAGAACCAGTACCTATGATGGAGAGGAACAAAGGATGGTATTCTCTCTATTTCCTAATCCCCAAGAAGGACGGAGGACTGAGACCTATCTTGGACTTGAGATACTTGAACAAGTTCCTCAGGAAGGACAAGTTCAAGATGATCACACTTTCTCAGATCCTTCAGGCCCTCCAGCTCCAGGATTTGATGGTATCATTGGACCTTCAGGATGCTTACTTTCATGTGCCAATCCATCACAAGCACATGAAGGTACCTGGTTTCGCCATTGGTGGTTCTCACTATCAGTTTCAAGTTCTACCATTCGGTGTACACTCCGCATTGGGGGTTTTCACCAAGTTAATGGCGGTGGTGGCAGCGAGTTTCAGGAGAGGGGGGATGCATGTCTAACCCTACCTGGACGATTGGTTGATCAGGGCATGTTCCGCCGAACAAGCCATGGAACATCTCTGCGTAACCTGCCATTCCCTTCACAGACTGGGCTTCTCTCTCAATTACAAGACGTCCCTCATGATACCATCTCAAAGACTCCAGTTCATTGGAGAAGTCCTGGATGCATCCCTGGGAAAAGTCTCGCCATCAGAGGCGATGGCTCAACACATTCTGCAGATGGTAACCAAATTCCAGAATGCCCAATGTCTTCTGGCCTTCAACATTTTGAGGTTGCTCGGCCTCCTGCCATCCTGCATTTTCCTGGTGCCAGAGGCTTGCTTGAGAATGAGATCTCTTCAATGGGCTCTCAGAAAACAGTGGTCTCAATTCTCAGGCAGGATGCCAGACCTACTTCAGGTTCAGAGCATGGTCGCACAGGATATCCTGTGGTGGGCTTGCAAGGACAACATTCTGATGGGAGAACCTTTTTGGCCACCATGGCCGAAGATAACAGTAGTAACAGATTCCTCACTCATGGGGTGGGGCGCACATGTCAACAATTTAACAATCAGCGGTCATTGGTCGCCATCAGATTCCAAACTACACATCATCCTTTTGGAACTGAGGGTATTCAGACGGGCGCTGAAGGCTTTTCTGCCCTCTCTATGGGGAAAGAATGTCCTGAAACTGGTGGCAACACAGTGGCCATGTACTACCTCAACAAAGGAGGTGGTGTTGGGTCACTACCACTGTGCAGAGAGGCAACGCAGCTGTGGTTCTAGGCAATTCAAGAAAGAATCTTCCTGTCAGCTGTTCACCTAGCTGGGTAGGAGAACATGGCGGTGGATGCTCTGAGCAGGCAGAGCCCGGTTTCCCACAAGTGGGAACTAGCCCAGGAAGTCCTTCAAGAGATTTTCACCCTTTGGGGAACCCCTCAAGTGAGTCTATTCGCAGCCATTGTAAACCGGAAGTGCGAACTGTTCTGCTCCAGGGAATTTCCCCCAAGAGGAGCTGTAGGAGGCACATTCGAAGTGGACTGGGATTTTCCACTCCTGTATGCATTTCCTTCAGTCCCTGCCATTCCTCACGTGATCAGGAGGCTGAGCAAGTTTGGGAAATCCATGATCCTAATTGCCCCAGATTGGGCCAGGAGGACATGGTACCCGGACCTTTGGACATGTCCATCTGCCTTCCAATTCGTCTTCCACAAAGAGATGACCTTCTCTCGTGAGAGGAGTGTCGGGTTCGCCATCCAGAGGTCAAGACACTCAGCCTTCACGCATGGTTTCTGAGAGGCTGAGATACAAGGATTTGGGACCTCCCAGATAACGTAATGGAGATTTTGCTTTCGGCCAGAAGCCCAGCCACAAAGTCCTTATACCGCTGCTGTTGGAGCAAGTTCTGCAGCTGGAGTGGAAAGAAAGATGTGGACCCCTTTCAATGTGATACACCTACAGTGTTTTTCGTTTCTATTGCATTTGGCACATCTGGGGCTCCACATTGGAACAATCGAGGGTTATTTAGCAGCTTTTTCCATATTCAAGCACACCTCGAAGAGGCATCCTACTTCAAAATACCCTTAATAACTCAATTTCTTAAAGGACTCCCAAATCTGTTTCCTCCTACACCTTTCCAAATCCTAACTTGGGACCTTAATTTGGTTTGAAAGTTTTTGACGTTTGCTCTTCTCGAGCCACTCCGTTCATGCCCCTTCTGGTTGCAAACTTACAAAACTATTTTGTTAGTAGCGATAACATCAGCCCGCAGGGTGAGTGAGTTGCAGGCCTTATCCTGTAAAGCTCAGTTTAGCACCTTTTTAGAAGGATAAGATTGTCCTTAAGGTCAAACCCTCTTTTCTACCTAAGATTGTATTGGATTACCATTTAGCACAGAAAATTGTGCTCCCAGTCTTCTATCCTCTGCCTCATCCTGTCAAGGAAGAGGAAAGATTTCATAGACTTGATCATAGATTTGATCCAAGGAGAGCTCTAAGCTTTTATGTTTTCAAGAATGGCAAAGTTGCGACAGCACAACCAACTTTTCATTGGTTATGCAGGACACCAACTAAGTCTGTAAGTTACCAAACAAACTCTATCCAGATGGATCATACTAGCTATTTCTGAGTGCTACAGGATAGCTAGGAAAGATCCCCCAGAAGGCTTAAGGGCTCATTCCAATAGGGGCATGGCAGCTTCCTCTGCCCTTCAGAGGGGAGTTCCGATAAAGGATATCTGCGAGGGAGCTACATATTGTTGTTTAGACACCTCTAACAATGAAGTAAGATTTGGTAAGGCAGTTTTATGCTCCATTATTGACAAACATTAGCTCTCAAATTCTTTCTCCCTCCTCCAAAAGAACTTATTACTGCTTTGGGAGTCTATAATAAGATGAGCACTACGTGGGAGGACATCCATTCGAAGAACAAGTTACTTACCCCTGGTAACGTTCTTTCGACTGGATGTTCCTCCCACGTATTCCTCATGGCCCTCCCAACCTACCCCACTGTAGAATTTCCAAGCTTTAGATTTAATGCTCTTTTAAGGTCTGATAAATTAAAGGCACGTCTCAATGTCAGTAATTCTGCATATGGGGGCGAAAAAACAGGCACTGCGCGTGGTATATGTAATCGACGATGTCGTCGATTACCAGCTCCTCCTACATTCTCAGGCCACCCCCTCCACCTGTCTGAACTCTGTATGTGTCTACCCTGGACCTGCTAGCCTCCTGGCCTTAAGAGTGCTACGCCTTATTACCATCTGCTCCTCTGGTACTTATTACCGTCTGCTCCTCTGATACCTCTGGTGCCCTCCACCACCTACCAGCCTCCTCCCCTTTCAGGAATACTCCAACAGGCCGCCTCACGACCTACTGACCATCTCCTTGCTCTCTTTTACTCCCTGTTATGCTCCTTTTTTCAGTCCGGCCCCACTCCCCTTCCGTCCCCTCTTACCCCTGCTCTCTCCCCCCTCAAAATTCTCTGCCTTTACATCATGGCCATCTCCTCTCTCAACCTCCCCGCCACCTGCCATACCCACTCAGCCCAGCTCCCAAACACCTCATTCCAACGCTGCAACCTCATCTACCCTCAAATCACTAATACTTCCAATGCCTTTGATGTTGCACTCTGGAACACCAGATCAATGTGCAACAAAACCACAGCTGTTCTTGACCTTTTCTTACGCCTCAACCTTCAATTTCTCTCTAACACAGAAACCTGGATCCCGCCCCACAACACCTCCATTCCTGCTTCCCTCACCTCATCCTCATCTTCTTTTGAACACGTCCCTCGCTCATCAGGCCACGGAGGTGGTGTAGGCCTTCTCTTTCATCCTCACTTTACCTCCTCTCCCTCTCCTACTTCTCTACCTACTCTTCCTTCCTTCCTTTGAATTCATGTACAAAATCTTTAATTCTCCTCATACTATTTCATTCCTCATCATCTACTGCCCCCCTGGCCCCGTCGGCTCCTTCTATGAGGACATTGACCATCTCCTTAGCCCCATTGCCCTGAGCCCCACTCCACTACTTGTACTTAGCGACTTCAATCTCCATCTCTTTTCTAACCCTGCCTCCTCTCCTCTCATACCCATCCTTGACTCCTACCTTCTTTCCCCCTCCCATCCCCTCCTACTCATCAATATGGCTCCACTATCGACCTCATCTTTACCCCTTCTCTCACCGCTTCTCCTATTTCTACTCTACACAGCTATCTATCTGACCACTCCTTACTCTCTTTTTCCCTCAAGCCCCCCCTAACTCCTTCTCTTCCCTCCCCTCCATCCTCCACCCTCTTCTTCCGGCGTGACCTACGCAACTTCAACCCTTCTCTATTCCTGGCATTCTGCTCCTCTCCCCCCCCCCCTCGCACTTCTCTTTTCTCTCAGCCATCAAAGCCTCGTCCACCTTAACTTCCTCTCTCACTTCTACTCTTGATCATCTTTACCCCCTCTCCTCGTTCCGCCCTTCTCGCCTACCTGCTCAACCTTGGCTCTCATCTCATCTCTCCTCCATGCGCCGCCTTCTCAGGCGCCTTGAACGTCTCTGGCTCAAACACCCCACCCCCTCTAACCAAGCAGCATACTTCTCCTATCATACCCTCTACGACTCCTGCCTTAACTCCGCTAAACGCACCTACTTCTCTGACCTTCTCCAGTCTGTCCTCTCACCCTCGCCGCATCTTTCAAACCTTATCCCGACTTCTCTCTCTAGCTACTCCTGATCCTTCCATCGCCTCGCCCCTCTCTGCTTCTGATCTTGCGTCCTTTTCTAACAAAGTCCTCAATCTCCGCCAAACTATCCTCTCCTCCCCTTCTTACTCTCCTCCTCCACCTCCTCTCCCACCCATCCTCTCAACCACGGCGTCCCCCAAAGTTCTTTCCTTGGCCCCTTTCTCTTCTCATTTTACACTTCCTTCTTAGGTCCCATCATCTCCTCATTTGGTGTCTCACACCATTTCTACGCTGATGATACCCAGCTCTTCCTCTCCTTCTCCTCTTTCTCTCCCGACATCCACCATAAACTCTCTTCTTGCCTCTCTGCTATTAAATCCTGGATGTCCTCTCACTTCCTTACTCTTAAGGCTGATAAAACTGAAGTCCTTTTCTTCCATGCTTACACACTCCCTCCCCTCCCCCTTTCATTATCTTTCCCCCCCTCCCAACTCTCCTCCTCTCCCCATGCCCATAACGTTGGTCTTCACACTGACCCCCCACCTCTTCCTATCTCACCACATTTCTCTTACTGCCAGATCTTGCCGCTTTCACCTTTACAACATTTGTAAAATTCGACCCTTCCTAACCTTTCACGCAACTAAACTCTTAATCACCTCCCTCATCTTCTCCAGACTTTTCTACTGCTCCTCTCTTTTCTTTGGACTCCCCTCCTCTCACCTCTCCCCGCTCAAATCTGTCTACCACTCTGCCATCCGCTCCCTCACCTCACAACTCCATCTCCTCTTCTCTCACCTCTCTAGGCTATCTTTCATTTCACTCCCAGCTCAAATTCAAGTTCCTCTGTCTAGTCTTCAAATCCCTCTATGGTCGTGCCGCCCCACCCATCCTCCCTCCTCACTTGCTATACCGCTTCTCGTTCTCTTCGCTCTGCCGATCTTTTCCTACTCTCTCCTCCTCCACCACCCTGCGCCCCTTCCCGCTTCTGCTCTTTCCAACTACTCGCTCCTTTCCACTGGAACCGCCTCCCCCTCCCCATCTGCTCTACTCCCTCCTACCCTACCTTCCCCACTACTCTAAAGTCATATCTCTTCCATTCACCTCCCTAACACCTTGTGCTTCCTCTCTTATCTCTGCTACTACCTCTACTCATACTTCCTACTCCCTCTCACACCTTGGTCCCTCTCTACTCTCGCCTTACCTCATCAATAATGTTAAATTGTTCCTTGTACTGTTTTCTGGTTGTGATTCAATTGTTAATGAATGCTTGTTGTAATTTGCGTGTTCCTCTTGTAAAGCACTTTGGATTAAAGCGCTATATAAATTTAATAAAATAAAAATACAAAAAAGAAAGTCAACCCAGATAGAGGCCCTCGAGGGACACCGGGTCGGCCGTCTCCACGCACAGCGCCCTCTGCTGAGAAGAAATATTTTTCCGAAACAGCTTACGCTGGAAATGAAGATATCAAAAGATGAAGAATACGTGGGAGGAACATCCAGTCGAAAGAACATTGCCATGGGTAAGTAACTTGTTCTTCTTTCCATCTGGGATGACCTAAAAATCAAAGCTGGGCCAAAATGGCGGACTGAGCGGATGCAAGGAGACTGCTCCTCCACAACATCTGGACCATAGAACGCCACAAGGAGACCAAACCCTCCATCATACTATGGACGAGATGAGAAGCATAGACAACCCTGGTGAAAGAGGGGTAAACAGTGGCACAAAGGAAAAAGGGCAGCAGGCAGAAAGAACAAAGGGGTGTGTCACAGAAGCCTGGTGACGTGTCTAGCAATGGCTGTGGAAGGCTGGCATGGGTGCCCGCAGAGATGCAGTTGTTCAAATAGTCAGAGACTCTGAAAGGAAGTCAGAGAAGGTTATGGATCACTAAAAAGGAGGGTGATGGAAGGATCCATGAGGACGAGGGAGATTTAGTTCAGGACAGTTCGGAGCAACTCCCTCACCAGATGTCTCCTTGTTAGGCAGAATTATATGCAATACCCTTTGGGAATAACACACACAATTGACTAAAAGTGACAGTACAATTTCACCTTTGGTACAAGCCTGTACTACACAGTTAAAGTGGTAGCAGTGGCTGAGCAGCCAGACTTATCTCAAGAGTAAGTGAGCAGTATCAAATAGTTACACAAAGGACAGCAATTACTATGATTCAGGCAAACACTGACTCAAGGTTTCCAAGTAAAAGAATATACATTTATTTCACTCTTCAGTTGTTTAACATTACACTTTTATAAGCAGTCTAAAAATCACACTCTTAATACACCACACCACACCACTTCCCTTAAATTCCAGACAAGTTAAGCTCACAAAATGAAGGGGGAGCAAAATGGCACTCCAGCAATTTAAAAGGGAGGGAAAGACAGAAGTTAACAGAAATTGAATCACACCAACAGGTAAGTACAACAAGAGAGACTGCAATGATAAAATAAGATAGAAAAGGCTTAGGGCCAAAGTCAATAGTTCAAAAGTCTTTTGCTCAAGATAATACAGTTCAGTGTAGGTCGCGGTAAAGTTTGTGCCATGGATTCCGGACGAGGTTGGTTGGTTGGTAGAAAAGTTAGTTCAAAGAGAAGAGAGGGACACGCCCTTGGATTGGAGAAAGATTTCAAACACTTTCACCGCGGCAGAACGAAACGAACAACCGGATTTGCACAGTACCTTAAAACGGAGAGGGAGCTGTAGCTGAGGCAGACGTTCCTGGTAGTTCCTGCAGGCTCACGGTTCCTGAAGCGACTGTCGGACTGATCAGAAGTAGGAAGACTGGAGGGTCCTGCACTACCCAGGGAAGAAACCAGCAGCAGAGCAAAGCAACGAATAAAAGGTGCTCTCCTTAAAACCCAAGCAGGGTCCAACCTTCCTGGCTATCTGGCCCACTGTAGATCTGTACAGCGAATTCGACCAGAGTAGGGGTCCTGACATGCAGTTTGGGAGAACTGGTTGGTCCCACCAGCTCAAGGGAAGAAGTTTCCTGGAGGATCTTCTCTGTCGTCGGATTCTGAAGATTCGGACCTGCAGCAGGAATTCACCGGGCGGGTCAGTCGTTGTGGGGGTCCTCTTCCATCAGCTCCTCGTGGGTTCTTTCGTTCCAGTGGCGACTCTGCTCTTCCAGTCCCAGAGACCTGCTCTTTATGCAGTTTCCCCCCCCCCTTCATACAGCCTGGCTGTCAATCGCACAGCAAGGTGGCTGTCCTGGCAAGGACAGTCACCCAGCCAATCAAACAGGAGTGCGACTTGGGTTACCAAGGGAACCCATGGCAGGGGTCCTAAAACCCCTCCCTCACATCCTGCCTACCCAGACTTTCAGACGCCTCAAGGAAGGCTCCTGTGCAGAAGCCCGCGAAAAGACGGTGAACAAAGGGACCCAACCTGGTTTGGAGCGCAGAATAAAACACGAGAAAGACATTTACAAAAATAAATGGTGAATAAACCCAGCCGGAACCGTAATAAAACATATATGGTCAAGCGAGTTTATGTTTGAGGCTAATATAATAGCTTAAAACAATACCATGGTTATTTAAGATAACCGCAGTATAAAAAATAGGGTAGATACCACTGCCACCAGCCAAGTCTTAGTGTAAAGGGAGCGAAACAATGCTCCAAGAGACACAGACAAAAAGGGATAAGAATTAACCCTTTCCAGTGCTCCATGTAAGATGGGGTGTATTGGGTCTGTGGTTAAAGTGACTATTATAAAGTTAATGGCAACTTTATCTTTTCTGGGCGGCAGTAGTCAGCCCCAGAAAATGGAGTCAGTGGGAAGTCAGAAAGACAACCTTGTGTCACTGCACTGAAGGTCCAGTGTAACACACATGAAAAATATGGTGCCATGGAGTAGGTGAGGCTCCAGCGCCCAAGATCACACAAAAAGTTGAAATACACACAGCAAAACACATGTAAGCGTGGGAAAAAGGGTCACACACTTACCAGGTGAAAAAAATAAACCCTAGAAATCCAGCAAAGCTGCTGAGGGACTCAGTAGGTAAGGGATATTAGTCATTTATGAGAATTCTCCCTAACACTCCTCGAGATAAACATCTGGATAACCAACAGCCTAAAACAAAACAAAATAAAAATCATGCTCATCCCATACCACAACAGTGAACTGTAAGCACTTCTTCCCTGTCCCATAGAAATAGGTACAGACCAGAAACGTCAAGCGTGATAGCAAAAATCTGTGAATCTTCATGCACCGTTGACTCCCACTAGAAGCACAAGTTAACGCTATAGTACGCAATGGTTCTACCTTTAATGGGATGCATCTTTCCATACCTTAGCTTGCCACACATGAACCTCACAATAATGCCACCGATATTATCAAGAATCGAATGTGCAAACAGCCTATACCAAGTCTGACGGGGCGGCCTGCCACAAAGAACCATTTTGACTCGGGTAGTAAGTCAAAGGGTCTTCATTGATGATCTACAAATAGATTGGCTCTAAATTCTTTTAAAAGTCTCTGTTGGGTTTTCCGGGTTCTCTTGGGAGGTTTGATGCTAAGGCCGGCACGTCTATCATCTTCCCCGGTCTTTCCCATTTCTCTATCACATGTGTCCTTTTGTTTTTAAAAAAAAGTGTTTGTTTTGTAACAAAGCATACAACATATCAACGTAAACCCCCCATCCCTCTCATCCCCTCCCTTCTCCAGCCTCTCCCCTCTACCCCCTCCCCCCCTCCTGTTTCCTCCAACTCAGAAAGTCCCTAGTACAGTTACATGTCCTGTTTCGTCCGGTGTCCATGCCTCTTGTTCATTACATTTGTGGGCACCTTGCTGATCTATCCAACTCCCCACCTTTATAAAAATCTGTGTTTTCACAGGAGGGAAGGTCTTCTAGTGACGACTGTATATCATTAAGGAGTCTGCTCCAGGGGTGTTGCTACAAGTCCATTTAGGAGGACATGTGTTCAGAGGAGCAACTGCTGATCCTGCTGTGATCTGAATATAACTATGCACTCAGACAGCTGAAATGGACTGAAATTGGAGACACAAGCACATAAAACAGCAGGGTACGGCTGGATGTGCATTCCGTACTGAGAAACAACGTGGTTTACAAATACTGAGCTCTGAGGAGATTGCTGTGGGTCGTGGATAAAGGACCCAAGATGGCGACCTATGGAAGACAAAGGGACTGAACACGAATATAAATGTAGGTGCCCAGAACACTGCGGTCTGAGGCGAGGAGAACAGCACGAGAGGAGCGAGCGCTGCCACCGAGCTACGAAGCTGGGACTTCCAAGGATGTGCGGACTACTAATAATATGTCCTGAAGTGAACCGCGATTAAGCTGTCGGACTGCACCGTGTCTGGACAGTGCGAACAGGGATCGAGAGGGGGGCAGAGTGTTGTGATTAACTTTGCATTCATCTGGTGCAAGTGACTAGAATCTTGAGATGGAATGCAGGGCTTAGAATGTTTATCTATGAGTGAGTTCCAGGTTTGTTAGTTGCAAGGATGTAAGCCCTGAGAGAGGATGCCGGTGGGTGTCCTATGTCCCCTTTTACTTACCTGACTCTAAGAACTGTATTTGGTGTACCTAAACTTAATTAAATAAGTTAACAGTTCACTGGAGTGTCAGAGTCAATTGTGGCCAAACCCTGAACTCAACACTGGCGACGAGGATGGAGCTGGCTGTGCTGGGGGGACAGCACCAAAGGGAGACACCCACCGCCCCCCTAAGAGAAGTGATCCTTTCTCAGGTAAGAGCGCTGGATGGCTGTGAGGCACTGCAAGTGCAGTGAGGGCAATTGAGGCCCAGACAGAGGTGGCAATAAAGGCCCAGACAGAGGCGCTACGAAGGCACTGGAATAACAGAGCAGCTATGGATGTAAAGGTGCTGCATGAGGCAGTGGAGAGGTTCTGCCAGGGCAGTGAGGCGCTACAATGGGCAATGAGATGTTGCAGAGGCAGTGAGGCGCTGCATGAAGAGGTGCTGCAAGGGCAGTTAGGCGCTGCAACAGGCAGTAAAGAGGCGCTGCAGAGACAGTGAAGCGCTGCTATGGGCAGTGAGATGCTACAGAGGCAGTGAGGCGCTGCATGAAGAAGTGCTGCAAGGGCAGTGAGGTGCTGCAACAGGCAGTGAAGATGCGTTGCAGGGGCAGTGAGGTGCTGCGTGAGGCAGTGAAGAGGTGCTGCGTGAGGCAGTGAAGAGGTGCTGCATGAGGCAGTGAAGAGATTCTGCAAGGGCAGTGAGGCACTGCAAGATGCAGTTAAGAGTCGCTGCAGAGGAAGTGAGACGCTGCAAGAGGCAGTTAAGAGGTGCTGCAGAGACAGCAAGGCGCTGTATCGCACAGTGAGGTTCTGCAAATGTTAAGAGGCGCTGCAGATATGAATAGGAGCTTTGGTCGTTTTGCTGAAGTGAAGAGGTGCTTTAGTAGTGGCAAGTTAGCCCATATGTAAAGGTGCTGCGAGGGCAGTGATACCCAGCAAGAGGCAGTCAAGAGGCGCTGCAAGAGGCAGTGAGTGGTCGCTGCAGAGGCTGTGAAGTGCTGCATGGTGCAGTGAAGAGGTGAGGCGCTTCGAGGGCAGTGAAGTGCTGCACGGGGCAGTGAAGAGGCACTGCATAGGGAGTGAAGAGGCACTTCAGTGACAAGGGTGTGCCGCAAAGGGCAGTGGGGACAAGAAGTTCTAGTGTTGGAAGGTACAACGGTCTGCTGTAAAGTGCAGTGGGCTCTGTGAGACTTATGGTTATTAGAAGGAGCTGTGAGGTTCATTGGAGCAGCAAGGTTCATTCATTCAATGGCATGGTGAAGTTCAAGGTAGCAGTCTCTCATAAAGCATTTAAGAGAATTGAGACTGTACAAACATTCAGAAGAGCTGGAAGTTGTTAACGGATCTAGGAGGGGCCTGGGGCCCATGGACTGTGCAAACATCTGTTGCGCCAAGGCTACAAGCTATTGGTCATAGTGAAGGCAGTTGAGATCACTGACAAAGTTATCCGATGTCAGCGCTTACCTTTGACTGGAACCGAAGGTTGCTGCGGTTGGCTTGAGTGGAGTCCTGGAGTTCGGCATGAGTGCTGCAGCGGGAGGCCTGACTCAGTTATGAAGTTTGATGGGGATGGGAGCTCTGTGTTCCTCCGTTACTCTCTATGCAATGGTGAAGTAGGAGAGAATGCAGAGGTGCTGGCGATTAGAGTTGAGATACTAGAGCTGATATATATTAGTTTATTAAAGTGATGTTGTAGGTACATGTCGCTCTCTTTAATTGAGTTATGTAGTTTAACATATTTCTCTCCACAGGAGGACTTTTGATATTTTTATGCATGAATAGATTTTGAAGTGGTGACAGGGTCTAAACCTTTTGGAGTTGGTTGTGGTTATATATGAAATGCTTTGAATAATCTTTTGTTTTTCAGGTGGGACTTTACTGGACAAATCTTTTGATGAAATATTGATCTTGCCACCGATACTTTACTGTTCTTGTTGTTGTCCCTATAGGGGAAAGATGTGTTGTGAATAACTTTGCATTCATCTGGTGCAAGTGACTAGAATCTTGAGATGGAATGCAGGGCTTAGAATGTTTATCTATGAGTGAGTTCCAGGTTTGTTAGTTGCAAGGATGTAAGCCCTGAGAGAGGATGCCGGTGGGTGTCCTATGTCCCCTTTTACTTACCTGACTCTAAGAACTGTATTTGGTGTACCTAAACTTAAGTAAATAAGTTAACAGTTCACTGGAGTGTCAGAGTCATTTGTGGCCGGACCCTGAATTCAACACTGGCGACGAAGTCCATCCATGCATAAAAATGTCAAAAGTCCTCCTGTGGAGAGAAATATGTTAAACTACATAACTCAATTAAAGAGAGAGACATGTACCTACAACATCACTCTAACAAACTAATATATATCAGCTCTAGTATCTCAACTCTAATCGCCAGCACCTCTGCATTCTCTCCTACTTCAACAACAAGAACAGTAAAGTATCGGTGGCAAGATCAATATTTCATCAAAAGAGGTCAGACCCTGGCCCGGGGTGGCTCGGAATCCCCTTATTGTGAGCTGGAAGCAGAATACGGCAGCGGCGATTGGGAAGCGCAGTTTATGGCATCGAAACACTCCCGGATACCATGTAGCAGCTGATAATAAAGAGGAACAACAATCTTGTCTGCACTGGGAACGGCGGTGCATCGTGTGATCCTGCAACAGATGCCTACATAATAGTTAGAATGTTGCAAAGCAAGACACGGATGCGAGCGTAGGAGCAAGACAAACAAACTGGCGGATTGCAGCCTTAGATGATGTGCAACCGGGGGAAGACATAATTCAACTTATGCCCACAGGTCAGCTGGTTTCTGCACTCGCCGACGTAGCCACGAAAAAACACGGCACCGGTGCTGCATGGGCGCACGGCAAGATCGGACAGACGCTACAGAGGGTGAACCGCAGGGAAACTCGCACACAACGAGTGTGCAACAGCACCCTTGTGGCAAAGGAGAGGGAAATGATTTTCAGCTGCTTGGCAGGATCCTACAGAACAGGCCTGTCCCGGCCATGACAAGTAAGGACCGCATGAGAGTCTGGGGTCCATGATACAACCCTCTAGTGGCACAAGAAGACACCTGAGGAACAGTGGTGCACTGTGGGCGAATGAACACGCACTAAATGGGGATCCACAAGTAGAGGCACTACCGGGTGGGGATTATGCCCTAAAACTGATGCCCAGAGAAGGTAGTGTGAGCAAATCAGCGACCCAGGCACAAGGTGCAGTGGCCAAGAGACAAGGCACAGTGGTGGAGTACAGGAAGGAGCTCATACGGCCGCTGACAGGCACAGGGCATACCAAGTGGACAAGGCACGGAGACAGTGCCACGACAACAGAGCAAATAGTGAACAATATAGAGGGCTGGCCGGCGCAGTGCTACAGTCAAGAGGTAGGGATCCCCTGGAAGCGGAAATGGCGTCTAAAGCGGGCAAAATCAAAGGGAAACAGCCAACAATGGAGAATTTCACCAAATTGACTCAGGCTACGGAGGTTGTAAGACTCAAGAAGCAAGGCAGGCAGGGAGAAGTGACCCCGACATGGAACAATGTTTGTTTGTTTATTTGTTTTTTTATTTATAATGCGCACCAGACCCGTGGGTATTAGGGCGCAGAAGAAGGAAAAGAGGATTGTTCAGCTTAGGTTACATTGCTGTGCGTTGCAGTACAAAATAATAATAAACAGTGTTGGCCTATATCATACAAATGAGCAAAAGGTAGCAAAGAGCATCAAGCAACAGTTATATACAATATATACAGATACATATATACAGTTATACGCAGTATTGGAAAGTAGTGTGGTAGAAGGTTATATGTCGTGCTCCTTAATCCATTGGATGAGGTTAGATCTGAAGCGTAGGTAGGGCATGTCTTCTCTCAAAGAGGGTGGGAGTGAGTTCCACTTTTGGGCAGCTTTGACCGGGAAGCTACTACCACCAGTCTTCATACGTTTGAATCTAGGCACTTGAAGTAGGTTAGTATTAGCTGTTCTAGAAGGGCGATTAGTGGATTGTCTCCGGAATCTGGAAGTAAGGTACTGGGGGCGGCCATATGTAAGCATTTATGAGTTAGGGAGGCTGATTTGAGGAAGATTTTATCTTTGGTGGAGAGCCAGTTGTTGGATCTTCTAAAGTCAGATATGTGAACTTTCTTGGGAATGTTGAGGGCTGCTCTTAAAGCATTATTTTGTATTTTGAATGGCTTAGCTGCTCTAATTAGCTTACACGTGCAGGCGGTGGCAGCGGCCATGGAGTTTACTTGTTTTTTGAAGGTGAGAGTGGAGTCAAGGTAAAAGCCAAGAGTTTTCACTTCCTTGGCTACTGGGATATTGTTATTATCTATGGTGAAGTTAGAATATAGATGGCCTAATTTATTGAGATTAGCCGTGGTGCCCAGAATGAGGAGTTCCGTTTTATCATCATTCAGGCATAGTCCATGAGAGGCCATCCATGCCTGGATGATGAGATATACTCTGTTCACAAAGGCCAAATCCTAGTCGTAATCTCCCGTCAACGGGATGAGGATCTGTGTATCATCTGCATAGTTAGTGTAGGTGATACCCAGGCCATCTAGATCATCAAAAAGGAGCTTCGTGAAGATGTTGTACAGAGTGGGCAAAACACATAAGCCCTGAGGCACACCTCAAGTGATAGGAATAGGGACTGTGGCTGCTGAAGGTGCGAAGACCTGCATGGTTCTATTATCTAAGAAGGATTGAATCCAGCCTATGGCTTCTTGTGAGAAGTGAGTGGCTGAGTCTAAGTGGTGGCAGAGAGTCTTATGATCAACCAAGTCAAATGCCGCTGAGAAGTCGAGCAGCAGAAGTAGTGCTGTGTTACCATTGTCTCTCAGGGTGTCTATTTGTGCTTTAAGGTCAATCAGTGCAGTTTCCGTTCCGTGTTGCGGTCTAAAGCCTGACTGACGTACTCTTAGGAGGTGGTTGCATTCCAAATATTGTTGAATTTGGAGGTACGCTACCTTGTCCAGAATTTTAAGCAGGAATGGCACTGTCGTAATGGGACGATAATTTGTGGGAATGGTCGGGTCAAGTGTTTGTTTTTTTAGAAGTGGGAGGACCCACGATTGTTTCAAATTGTTGGGAATGGTGTCGAAAGAGAATGAGGCATTTATGAGTTTGGTTATGAATGGGGAAAGGTCCCTTGCAGCATCCTTTATGATTTGTGCAGGGCAAGGGTCGCCGTGGCAGTTAGAACGTTTGAGAGTTAAGATAACGTTAACAGCTTCTAGAATGGACACTTTCTTAAAGTTTAAAGGGGATTAGGTATTTCGGACAGGGTGGGAGGTGAGGTGTTCGAAGGCACAGGGGCTTTAATATTGTTGGAGTTAGAGGCGAGGAGGAGGGATTCTTTTGTGTTGTTAATTTTTGCCTGCAAGGTCGTTATTTATTAGAGCGCTCTGAATGCTAGTGCACCAGGTTTTGACCTTAAGGCAGGTGTCAGGGGCTTGGATAGGTGTTTCCAATTCTTTAAGGATTGTGAATAGTTCTTTTGTATTAGAATTAGCTTAGGTGATGTGCAAATTGTAGGATTCTTGTTTAACAAGGATTATTTCTTTTTTGTATAGGGAGGCTAGTTTGGTGAGGTTGTTTTTGTAGTTGCAGAAGGGTTTAATGTCCATATCTGTTCACATTTACGTTTTTCAAGTCTAATGACTTTTAGGTGGGGAGAGAACCATGAATTAACATGTTTTTTTCTGTTTCCATTTTCTAATTTTCAAAGGTGCTATGGTGTCCAAGGTGGATAACGTTACCTTGTTGTATTCTTCGACCAAGGTAGATGGGTCTGCAGAGTCAGGGAGAGAATTCAAGGTCGGGATGATCAGAGGAATAAGTTTGTCAGCTGTAATGTTCTTTTTGTTCCTTGTAGGAATAGCAGGGGCTATACTGATGGTATGATATGGGGCTGTGGCTTCAAGGGCGAAAGAGATCACGTGATGGTCAGACCAGGTCAAAGGTGTTATGGCATTAATTAATGTTACACAATGGTGTACCGCTATCCAATCAAGGGTTCTGCCCTTAGTGTGAGTGGTGCCGGTTACCTTTTGGGCAAAGCCTAATTCCTCAATGGAATCGTTGATCTGTGTGGCATTAGGATCTGAGGGGTCTTTGTAGCCAAGATTAAAATCTCCTAGGAGAAGACTTGGTGATGTATTTTTGAGGTTATCCGAAAGGATGTTAGTGGGATCTTCTTCAAAGGATCCTAGAGGGCCTGGAGGTCTGTAGATAAGGTGGATAGATAAAGTTTGAGTAGTTGAGGTAGTAAGTTTGGTGGTCAGGAGTTTGCAAGAGTCTACCTTTAGTGGAGTAGCAAGTCTCAGTGCTAGGCTAGTTTTTGCAATTATGGCTAGGCCACTGCCTCGAGAGGAAGTGCGGTCTATTCTTAGAAGAGTGTAGTCCTCAGGAATAGCTAGCATAATTGCTGGGCCGGCTGCTGAATGCAGCCAGGATTCCGTAATGGCGAGGAAGTCAATTTTTTCAGTTGTGATAAGGTCGGCTATTTCTGTGGCATGTGCCACCAGAGACCAGGAATTTATTAAGGCTCCTCTTATACCTGGCAGTGTAGGCTCAGTGGGAGGTATTGCAGTATTGTGGGGGGGGGGTTAGGGCAAGTGGTAGGGTCTCGAGAGAGTCGGCTGTTGAGCTGGAGTGGGTGCTGTGTGTGAGTCAAGTTATGCAGAGATATTTTGGTATTAGGCTGGGCACTTTTTAGGTTTCTAGACAGGTTGTTAGAGAGGAGGTCTAGAGATTTGGCTGTGGGTTTATACATTTAGGGGAGACTGGCACGAAGTTTGAGGTTTCTTTGAGAGAGATTACATGGTCTAGTGATCATATCATTTAGGTTTTTGGGATCGTTCGGGGGTATCTCAGACGCCAGGGAGGGCAGAGAGTGAGGCATGTTGACCTCTATTGTGATGAGTAAGTGTAGGATAGTCCTCAATAGGACTGTATAAGTAGCTGGCAAATACATAGTTTATGTGAGGTGGGCTAGCTAATGGTAGGGGTACCATATATAAGGAGTAAGCTCAGAATTGGCGCAAGTACCTGTATTTAAAGTGGGCGAGCAGAAAGCGGTGCGATCAACAAATCCTTGATGCCATAGCGGAGTTGAAAAAATCATGGGAATGTAAGATAGACACAGCCATCGCAGAATTGAGGCTCTCGCTGGAACAAAAAATGGACACGGTCGGTGTGGATGTCAACCTTCTACGACAAGATGTTAGAACGCTGGCGGAGCGCACAGGTCCACTAGAAAAGGATGTGAAGGCTAACACAGGTACCTGCACCATGAACGCCAAGGAGTCTCCATACTAAAACAACGAGTGCGCAACCTGGAAAACAGGCCGGAGGAGGCAGACGGGCGAGCGTGCAGGAATAATATACTCATCGTGGGGATCGGATGGAGAAGAAGGCTCGGATCTGAGATTATGTCGAGACTATGCTGCTACAGGAGATAGACCGTGGGGCACTCACCCAGGGATTCACTGTAGAGAGGGCGCACAGGGCCCATGCCAGGAGACCACCTCCGGGGGCCCCTCGCCGGCCACTCATTGCCAAGATATTGAACTATAAAGACAGGGAGAAGATACTGGAGCACTTCCGCAAAGGAGGGACCATAAGTAGAGGATCGGCGACCATCACAGCGTACCCAGACTACACCTTTTTGGTACAGAGACAGCGGCTGAACTATATGTCCATTAAAAGGAGGCTATGAGTGGCTGGATATAAATACATGTTGCTGTACCCAGCGAAATTGAAGGTGATGCAGAATAACAGGGCGCATTTCTACAAATCCCCGGAAGAGGCGATGGCATGGCTGAACGCGCGGAACTGCCCGGCAGGAGCAGACGACCAGACAGAGAGCAGACCGGATAAGTGACCCAGGGTTTCTCTGAGACGTACTTTCAACTGAGCGGGGGTGGTGATGTTTATATACAGTTATGACATGAACTTTTGGACTAGAATATAAAAAACGATTACGGGAAGGTTAAGAAGATTTGTGCACAGAAGAGTTTTAAGATGCAAGAGCGTGTAGTAAACTGCGAGACAAATGCGGGAGACAATGAGGGAACACGTTATCACCCCCCCAGTAGTTAGTTTAGTTGTACTAGTAGAGCGGTATACCCCTGCAGAGCTCTGAGTATCAGCTGAATCCGAGAAAGGGACTAGATGCGGGGTAGCCTGAGATCCAAGGAAGAAGCTGGGCAACAGTATGGGACGGGTTGGGAGGGGGGGAGTTGGGGTGTTTGAAGTGAGGGAGGGAAAGGGAGTTTGGGAGTTATAAAGGGGCGAGCCTACAGTCACAAGCCACAGAAAACAATGAGGAGGGTGAGAGCAGAGATGGGGGGGGGGGAGTTGGAAACAGTTAGGATGGGGGACCTGAAAATAATAGAAGAGACAGAAAATAGACATTGCACTTTTACAGGAAACTCATCTGACCAGGGAAAAACAGGGAGTGGTAACAAGAAAATGGAAAGAGAAAACCCTAGGGGAAACATACTCGGCTTATGCCAGATGAGTCATAACATGGATAGCGTCACACGTCCCGTTTGATATTACAGTCCACTGTAGATAAAGTCGGGAGAATGGTGCTGATAAGGGGGATGGTGGAGAATAAAGAAGTGAGCATCATCAATGTTTAAGAGTCTATATACCAAGATGGGCCCCTACATGGACGGGACAGTCATATGGGAGGGGACTTTAGCTGTACCTTGGACCCGAGGCTAGACAGATCGGATGAGAAGGTCGAAAGGCCCGCCCCAGCATTGAAGGCCCTGGGTGCCCTGTTACAGGATTTTCGGCTGGTGGATGTGTGGAGAATGCACCACCCGCAGGATAAGGAATACTCACATTATTCTGCCCCATAACACCTGTACACCAGACTAGATTATATATTTATTGGACCGAATCTAATGAAAGAAGTGATGCAAGCAGAATATAAGGCTATGGTCCTCTCGGATCACGCACCGCAGATAGTAACATGGCAGTACTTACCTCCCAGGGCGAGAGTCCCGACATGGAGGCATTAAAAGACACAATGTTCAGAGAAGACCTGAGAAAGGAAATAAAGGAGTGTTTTGAACATAATACTGGCAGTGTAGAATCGGCTGAGACGCTGTGGGAGGCATTCAAGGTAGTAGCGAGGGGAGCGGCAATATCAAAATCGAAAGGGATGCAAGGTGGCATAATACGGGAATTACACAACGCTGAGAGGTTAGAAACAATAATGTGGGAGGGTACGAGATCCTCTGAGGAGGCCGAGACCATATACCAATTACAGGAAGAATGCAGGAACCACTGGGAGAGGCTATGTAACTTAAACTATAAAAAATATGTGGAGAGACAGCATACTGAAGGAGACAAGCCAGGCCAGTTATTAGCCTGGTTATATAAAAGTGAGACCCCAGACAAACCATCAGGGCAATGCGAGGTGTGGATGGGCAGACACAGGATACCCAGGAAGGAGTAAAGAAATGTTTTTTGAATACTATAAGGCACTATATGCTGACAACACAGAGGGTGAAGAAATAGATGTGCAGGGAGCATTAACAGAGATTACTCTCCTCCACTTGAGGCGGCAAAGAAAGAGAGAACCTAGAGGTTCCAATAATGCTAGAAGAGCTAGCACAAGTGATCAAGTCACTGCCTACTAATAAGACCCCGGGGGCAGAAGGACTCCCGAGTGAGTTTTACAAAGCGTATAGGACGGAACTACTCCCCCCGCTGCTGGCAATGTTAAACGAGGCATTTAGCACGAGCGCATTGCCTGAGTCCCTACAGGAAGCAATCATTATTCTGCTCCTTAAGCCCAACAAATCGGACACAGAATGTGGCTCCTGTAGGCCGCTCTCGATGCTCAATCAAGATAGCAAAATACTCATGGCAGTAATAGCAAATAGGTTGAGACCAGTTATAAATAAACTCATACACTCGGGTCAAACCGGGTATGTCCCACACAGAAGCATATCTGACAACCTGAGAATACTTCATCATGTTATAGAGCAGGCATGGGGTAGCTCCCTGGAGGCAGCAATAATCTCACAAGATGCAGTGAAAGCCTTTGACTCGGTCAAATGGCCTTGGCTACTGGCGGTTTTGAAGGAATATGGAATCAGGCTGTATATATCAAGTGGGTCTAATTGCTGTCCAACAAACCACTGGCTAGAGTCAGAAAGGGAGCCACCATATCAGAAAAGTAGCAACTGAGTAGAGGCACCAGACAGGGATGTCCATGGCCCACAATGCTTTTCATTTTAGCGTTGGAGCCCCTAGCAGCGTACTTGAGGCAGCAATATGGAGAAGTAGGAATCGGCACTAAGGGAGGACAACATTTGATATCGATGTACGCAAATGACATGTTGCTGCACCTGAATATATTTTGGAGGTTATGGATAGATACGCGAGGCTGACTGGCATAACAGTAAATCCAAAAAAGTACAGCATATTTCCCCTAGGTAGATGCATAGAAATGCCACAACATAAACTGCTGGTTCTACAGATAAAGTGGGAAACGGAGACGATCAGATATTTGGGAATAGATGTATATCACAATACTGAAGTTGAGCATAAGCAAAATACAGAAAAAGGCAGTGTCTAAAATTGAAAATAGCATGTCATTCTGGGCAAAGCTAACTTTGACCATGATCGGTAGAGTGGCACTGTTAAAGATGGTGGTACTTCCCAGCTTATTACACTATTTTGCGAACATACCATACATGATACCCAAACGATTTTTCGCTCGAGTACAGAGTAGAGCATATGCAGGTTTTGTTTTTTACAGCACAACTCCAGAAACAGAATAGCGTGGAAGCTACAAAACCAGTATGAACTGGGAGGCATTAGATTGCCCAATTTTGAAGTTTATCACCTGGCTAGTCAACGCCAATATGTGCCAAGGTGTCTATCAGAGGACCCTACACTTGAGTCTAAACTGTTGGGGGCCAAATGCACCCCTTATTTCTTGAATGAATGGATTTGGTTGCCAAAATTGCAGTGTGGTGGGAAGTAGATTGCTAGACCCAGGGGGGAAGATATGGGGTAGAGCATGCTAGTTAATGGGAAACTCGTTTCTGAGTTCCCCACAGATAGCACTGGTGGCACTGGAGGGAGTGGATGTGCAAATGAGGAGGAGCATCAGAAGACAGTGGGAACTGATGGGCATAGTGACCATGGGGGATGTGTGGCAGGATGGGAAAGTGAAGGAGTATGATACATTGGTGGAAGACACAGGATTACATCAAGGACAATATATCACATATGCTAGGCTGGTGAAGATGATAAAAAGTACGTGGCCCGAGGCAGTGTTGGCCCGTCAGCCCCGAGGCTGTCATAGAAAAGGTTTATGATGTATCAGATGGGGGCCAGGAGGTCTCCCAGATATACGAGCTACTGATGTCTAAGGTCAAGAAAGAAGTAATCTAGAAGTAGACTAGTCTAGACTGGGAAGAGGAGGTGGGACAATCAATGGGAGACGGACTGTGGGTCAAGGTGCAGGGATACTCTGGAGGAAGCTTGCCCTCCAAGAGAAGAAGGAGGAGGAACACCTGCAGATATAAGTTGAGGAAGGTTGAACTGTTTGGTAGGCTTGGTGGGGAGGGGTGTCGAAGGAGGGGGAGGAAAATACGACATGAGACTGTCCATGTGAATTGACATGCATATTTGTTGCTAAACTGTATGGTGATCATGTTGGAATCAATAAAAAAAAATTAAAGAAAAAGGAGTCCACTCCAGTGAAGATCCACACCTTCGGAAACCTCTTCTGTGCACTGCTCCTTTACCATGCCTCTCTCTGCGTTGGCCCACTTTAGTATGTCCTGGAGCCATTGTTATAGCAGCGGCCCTTTAGGGTTCTTCCATGATACGGCCATGCAGTGCTTTGCTAAAACCAGTAGGAAGGCTGCTATTGTATTAGAGCGTCTAGGTTCTGTTCTTTCCCCCCCAGGAGTAGCCCCAACAAGCCCGGGGCGTACACTCTAGTTCCCTCCCCAAAAGGGCATTGAGCCGGTTAACAACTGCCTGCCAGTACCTAGCTATCTGAGGGCATCCCCAGACCATATGCCAAAAATGGTCTGACTCCCCTTTACATATTGGGCCTGTGTGTTGGATCTCTGCATTCATCATGTGCAAATCCTGCTGCGTAACATAGACCCGGTGTACCACATTAAATTTAATCAGTTTGAGGTGAGCGTTGTGTGAGGCTTTTGGGATGGTAGCACAGACTTTGGACCATGTTTTCCCTTCTAGTAGCAATCCCAGGTTCCGCCTCTGAGTAACTCCTTCTCAGTGTGTCCAGGGACACCCTACGCCTACCCCCAGCCCATGAGAATTCCGATAGCAGGCTATCCAACCTCCCAAACAAGGGAGGTCTGATCAAGAAAGGGATAATGACAAAGAAATATAAGAACCGCGGGAGAATGATCATTTTACAAACTATTTTCCCCATGAGAGAGAGGTAGCCTGCCCCAAAATGTCATGCTGTCTACCAAACTGGACACCTACCTCACATTGAATTGAAAGGTATCTGCAGTATCATGGTGCACTTGTACCCCTAGGTACTTGAACGACTCCGTCTACGACTGTCCCCCCCATCACTGGTAAGTCGGACCATACCACCCCCCTCAGGGATCCCAACGGGAATGCCATCGACTTGCTCCTGTTTACTGCGAACTCCTAGACCAGGCATCCGTAACATCTGGCTATTTTTGCTGCCTTACTCTAGTGGTGTTTCCCCTAGGACGTCCACCGACTAACTCACTGAGGATTTTCTAACTTTCCCTGGCCTATCCAACTTAGTGTTATAGGGTAGTTAGGGATGGTGCCTTCTTGCACCCAGTGTCACTCTCACTTCTCTCACACCTGCTTGTACCTGATCCTTTACAATACTGGTCTCTTAAGATGTTCTACTCCCACTGTACTACTGTCCCTCCGATCGCACCCTCTGCCTTGCCACCTCCACCCTTTGATCAGTCTTTCTCACTTTTCAACTCTATTACTTCTTACTGTCGCTACCTCCATTCCCTTCCTCCCACTCTACTTCCTTTCCTCTTACTATTCTTCTTTTACTCTCTCTCTCTACTTACCACTAGCTACTCCTATTCTTCCACTCACTGTCACTCTTACTTCTCTTCCCCTACAGCTACTCCCTTTACTTCCTACTACTGTCAATCTAATTATATATTCTACTCACTTATGTGCACTATCACCCTCAACTACACCTGCTACCTATTATCTCTACTCCCACCTAATACTACTTTCACCATTAGTACCACTCCGCTACTCATACTCTACCTCTACTCCACACACTCTCCACTCTCACACACAAACACTCCACAGACCCCCTCCTTATAATAGCCTCCAGACTCCTTTCAATGTCACCTCCTCTGGTCTCTCGGATGTCCTTCACTAGCTGCTGTCCTCACCAACGAACCCACACTCAGCCACTCATGCACACCTACTTAAAGGGGAAGTTCACTCAGAATGTTTATTGGCCCAATTGACCAGGCATGTATGTTTGCACATACATCGATCGATCGTAAAAAAATGCCAATGCATCTTGCCTTAGTCTTTCTTACATTTACAGGTGCAAAACTAACGGGTCGGTGTAAAGACTGGAGGGGGTTATCTGAACTCCTGCCCGCCCTCTATATGGCAGAGTAGAAGCACAAAGCACCCCAGCCAAAGTTCTCTATATGGTAGCTATGGACGAGCAACCAAGTCTTAAGCTCTCGGGAGGTGATGCAGGCTGATTCTTAAGTACAGTGTAGTCTTCCCAAAAAGGAATGTCCACACACTTTTGTGTGCTAACACAGTTGTTTATACATAAATGAGGTTCAAGATAAAAACATCAATAATCAACACACTTTGTACTCTGGCAATTCTAATATGACAAATATATACAATGTCTATGTGATACCACTCTTAACTATTGACTCCTTTAAAATGCACCCACTGATGACAGTTTCTGATGGCATACAAATCAAACAGTAATGTGTATCAGCATAGGACATAGGAAGGAATGCAAGCTAGGTTAAACAATGGCAGAAGGTTTCTCTTGCTACTAAGAAACAGTTCTGTGTGAGGATCCTCCGACGTGGGCAACCTGTAATAAAGTGTATTAACAAGCCCAGTCCATTAATGTTAAAATAGTCTTGTTTCCTTGTCAAAATGTTCCACTACCCCAATGTACCTGAGTTAGCAGAGTATCTTTGACAGTTCGTCGATGTATCCCTCAAGGGTGGACTCCCTTTAAAGCAGAATCCACAGGGCATCGAGATTCTTTGAAGAAATGGGAACACTAGCGTCGAGACGGCAGCTTTGGCCTTCGCGGTGCACATTGACGATCGTTTGAGGACGTTCTGGGAAGATGAGGCATGCAGTGCATATCGATGCAAAGAGTTCAGTGCTGCCAAGAGGATTCAGTGATGAGCATAGGCCCGGCAGTGGGCGTCAGGTGTCTGCATTGGCGTCGACGATCAGGTCTCGACCACTGCTGGATCTTCACTCGTCAGCGTCTTTGTGGACCTCAGGTGGCGGGAAACCCACCAGCGGATTCTCCTCGGTCGTCAGCGACCTCGACTTTCTCTGGCGGGACAAAACGATTGACGGTGATGGCAAGGGAACCCTTGGTTTAAATGTTCTTAGTCAATGGGGAAGCATTGCGGCTCCGGTCATCGAGCAGCACAGCATCAAGCTGTCCCCGCTTCTTGGCAACACGACTCGACATGCTTCCAGCGGTCACGGAAATCCTCTGAATCCCGGTCGACTGTGATGGACGTCGGCGGCCTCAATGTCCTAGTGCTTTACTTCAATGTTTCTCGGCGGACCCGATCTCCAGTGGGACTGACTTCCAGGGTGCCTTGATGAAGACCAGCTTCTGCACGATGTTCCCTCATAGCTCGAGGAGAGGTCTCCTAAACAGGTCTTCTCTTGGATCAGTCCTTGACAGACACAACAGCTTTCGGATTTCGTCGACGGAGAGCAGCAGCAAACCTTCTTCTTCCAGCTGGGCTTCGAGGATAAGCAGCTTCAAGTTTCAACTTCAGCTTCTAAACAATTCTGGTATGTGCGAGATCCCCAGAATTACAGTTCTGTCTCTCATTCACACTGCCGAGGCTAGCTCAGGCAGCCAATAATTCAGAATGGCATTCATGCAGGCAGGCAGCCAATCAGGCTCACAGTGCATTCATGCCATTCACTTCCACCCAGACACCCATAACAATGAATGTGGATTGGGGCAAGCACCCAGCCTTTCAGCACACCACACTGCATTTGCAGCAGTTTTAGGCAGGGCTGTCTCATTCTTTGTGTGTCACACAAAGATACAAGACACCCATAACATGAAGTGCATATTGGTCACACACTCCATTCACACATGTCCCACCCCAAAGGTTTACTCACAACATACAGTCACTGGGAAGGCTCCAGCCAGTCTGGACTGGCTTTCCTCACAATATCATATATGGTTCTTCCACCCAACAGCGAGTCAGGAGAAGGGACAGAGTCAGGGCCTTTCCTAGTACTTTGGGAAAACAATGTAACCGGTAGTAGAAACCAAGAGGCCACAGGGGCCATCTTGTCTCGTATCAGTATTCCACTGATTCCCATGGCAGGGCCTGGGTATCACAAAATGGAGGATATCCGGAGCACCTGTCAAATTCAGCATGCAGCTGCCACCAGCCATACCCTGCTCTGTGGGCCACACACAAGTGCCCAAAAACATACACTAGGGGCACAGGGTTGTACCCCCACCCATGGGTGCCATAAGGGTATCCCAAGGGTCTCTGTTCACCACAACCAAAAAGAGGAAGAGCTGCACTGCCAGGAGTCCCACATGGACTCATGTGCTGAAAACAACACAGAACACACATGATAAGGGAGTACAGGACAAGGACATGGAGGCCCTGTCCCTCCAATGCATTACCTGCATCAGTGTCACCTCCCTCCCCAGACTGAGGTTAGGGTGGGATAATCTCCCACAACATTGCCAACCTTGGGGAGCGTGGCTAAACAGCCATGTAGAGAGACGTGTCTTCACTGGAGCTCCTCCGGATCCTTGAAAGATCCTGATGAAAATCATGTGAGAAACTGCTGCGACCATCCCATAATGCAAGCACCTCGTATGGGAAGCGTTCAGGCACACGGAGCTGTATTGTGGCATCCACCCATGGAATAACTTCAGAGTTTGAGGCCGCAGAAGATCCTGTAGCCCGCCGGTGACTATGGAAAAGATGGCCACCGCCTAATAGCCAAGGAAGAACAAAGGGCGCAGACCGTCCAAGTGCCCGGCCGCGGAACCCTCTGCAGTTCTTTACAACGGGCACCGAGAGTGGAATCGACGTGCTGTGGCATACAGTCCGTGCGTGCACTGGCTTTGGGACTGCAGTGGGGACGTCCCCGCAGCCTCGAAATAATTTGTGGCAAGACGCGGCAGATGCAGCGGGGAGACCCAGCCGGCGAAGAAACGATGTGGCCCAGGCTTCAAAGAAAGGCGGGGACGGACCGCCTAGGTTGCAAGCCGAAGTGCGATCTTCATACCGCCGGTGATACTAAGTATCAGAGGCTGCCTCCCTTGTACAGGACTGCGGAGCTTGAACAGCTTCAGGCGAGGAGCAGTTTGGTGGAACGGAGGATGCGGGAGATGGACATGTCCCCAGAACGGAAAGTTCAATGATATCCCGTGCAGTGTCGGTCCATAATGCAGGGATCTTGTATGGGATACTTCTGGGCATGTGGAGCTGTATAGTGGCATCCACCCACTGAATAAGTTTGGTGTTGAGGCTGCGGAAGATTTTGCAGCCTGTCGGTGTCTATGAACAAGATGGCTGTGGCCCAGTAGCCATGGAAAGTGAAAGGGCGCAGACCATCCGAGTGTCTGGCCGCGGATCCCTCTGCAGCTCTCCTCAACGGGGGTGCCCGAGACAGTGTATGGCGTCGGCCGCGGGCACCGAGACTGATTTCGTGCCTGCCGGTTCTATCAGCGTCCTATGGTTTGCAGTCTGCGTATGCACCGACTTCGGGACTGCGGTTGGGACGTTCCCGCAGCCTCGAAGTAGCCTGAGGCAGGACACGGCAGACGAAGTGAGGAGGCCCAGCCTACGAAAATATATAAAGGGGCCCTGGCCTGAGAGAAGGGTGAGGATGGACCGACCAGATGGAACGCCGAAGTGCGAGTCACGCACCGGTGGTGATGCTAAGTATCGGAGGCTGCCTCTCATGTACAAGATAGCAGAGCCCGAATAGCTTTGGGCGTATGACGTGGAGCAGCTTGTCTGAACGACGTGTGTGAAAGACAGACAGGCTGTGAATGGTAGCCAGAGGGTACCGAACCTGAGAGGGCATATATGAGCCCCTGGGGGAGGCCAAGGAGCGCAAGCTGGCGATCGTGGACGGAGAAGCCAGCAAGGGGCACAGACAGCGCACCCTGGCCCATGGCGAAGTGGGGCTGCACCCAAGCTGGGGCACTGAGGCATTAAGCGGCCCAAACTGAGCACAGGAATACGCCGTGGAGGGCGAACAGGGGCTGGGCCCGATGGTACCTCACAGCAAGCTGCTGGAGTGAGACAGTGAAGGCGGATAACCTTGGGGCATTTGCTGGCCCACAGTCAGCATCGGGCGGCCTCCTTGACCAAAGGGCGTGAGGAAGACACCTGAGGCAAGAGCCCAGGCCAGACAGCCTTGGGGCTCACGGAGCACCGGAGGGAGATTGAAAGAAACATAGTGGAGGCTGGGGGAGCGATACAGCGTGGGCGCCGGTACGTGGGAGGACCCAATCCATTCTAGGTGTGGGATGAGCGATAAGGACACACCTGAACACAGTCAACACGCCCTGGATACGCCTAGAGTGACCCGGCGACGCACAGACTTTTGCGTGAGAGGTGGCGCTGCTGGCCCACACCTAAACAGCATCGCATGATGTCCAACAAAACAGGCAGACCCAAAAGCAAACAGCCCACGCTGGAGGCCTATGCCAAGACGCCTACAGGTGCAGAGGACGGTAAAAGCAATGACACCACCGCTGCAGGGGCGGAGACACCGGGCACGATCCAGGAAGTGCTGGCAGCGATTGCAGACTTGAAAATTGCTTGGCAGACCAAATTGGGCCTGGCAATGAATGATTTGAAAGTGGGTCTGGATCTCAAGATCGGAGCGGTCCGAAGAGGAAGTTAATCTGCAGAGACAGGATGTGCGGACGCTTGCGGAGCGCACGGGAAACCTGGAAAAGGAGATGACCCCAAACACGGCGGCATGCACCGGCCACGGATCGGAGCTCCATGCCCTCATGCAGTGTGTGGGCAACCTAGAGAACAGGGCGGAGGAGTCAGAAGGGCGTGCCAGACGCAATAACGTTCGTATTGTTGGCCTGCCGGAAGGAATGGAGGGGCCTAACCCAACAGAATATGTAGAATCCATGCTTCTGCAGGAAATAACTGGCGGTGCACTATCCCACGGGATTGCAGTTGAGAGGGCGCACAGAGCCTTGACAAGGAGACCGCCCCCAGGAGCCCCCCCCCGTGGCCGCTGATCGCAAAGATCTTGATTGGGAGAAGATACTCAAATTCTTCCGGAAGGGAGGAACGATAGAAAGGGGGCCGGCAAATATCACGGCGTACCCGGACTACCCGCTGTACGTACAGCACAGCAGGATGAACTTCGGGCGGTGAAAAGGAGGTTGAGAGAGGCTGGCCACCGATACATGTTGCTCTACCCGGCCAAACTGAAAGTGTTCTACAAGAACAAAACACTGTTTTTTGAGACACCGGAGGATGCTATGGATTGGCTGGACAGGGTCGCCCTCAGGAACCGGATATCCAGATGGGAGCCGTAGAAGATAAGTAGCACGCAGCTGGGCCATCCCAGGCGACATAACATAAGACATTGGGACTAGAATTTAGTATCACATAAAGCTGGTGGGGAATGTGTTGTAACAAATATAGGCTGGCAAGATCAGTTAGATGCTACAATGCTACTTAGATTAAAGACATTGGGACTTGAATATAGTGTTTAATAAAGATTGTGGGGAATGCGTTGCAGCATATATGTGCTGATAGGATCCGTTGGATGTAACTATTCCAATCAGATGAGTGGGAGCTCCAGGGAGACTACCCCTTAGTTATACACTTAGTTAGGTCACTGTTAGATCGGTGACACCCCGCGGGGTCCTAGTCCTCGGTCACGAGACAAGACCAGACGCGGGTGGGCCTGAGATCCAGGGATGGAGCTGGGCATTTGTTGGGGCTGGGTAGGGTGGGGGGAGGGGAAGGGTTGTGTGCAGTGGGGTAGAGTTGGCGAGAGGGTAGGGGCACAGTTGTTGGGGTTGGGAGGGATAAGAGGCGGACTACGGGCCATCAGGGAAGACATAGGAAGTGAGAGTGGATGGGGAGGACATCGAGTAGATGGCATCGGGTAATCTCAGAGTGGCGACCTGGAATGTGCAGGGTCTCAATAGTTATCTAAAACGCAACAAAGTGATGATGTACCTAAAGAGGATGCGTATTGACATAGCCTTGCTACAGGAGACCCACCGCACCAGGGAGAAGCTGGAGGTGGTCAGAAGAAAATGGAAAGGTAATGTCATAGGTGCCACATACTCTGCATATGCAAGAGGGGTAATCACATGGGAGGCACTGCACGTGCCGTTTCAGATGCTCGACTATAGACCCAGAGGGCAGAATGGTGGTGGTGGCGGGACTCCTGGAGAACAGGGAGGTGAATATCATAAATTTGTATGCCCCTAACCACAATACAGCGGCATATTTCAGGTCCCTATATAGTAAAATTAGCCCCCTGGTAGGTGGTGTGATGGTGTGGGGAGGGGATTTCAATTGCACTGTGAACCCCAGGATGGATAGGTCAGATGACAAATCAGGGAAGCTGGCGCTATTCAGCTAAAACATTGCGGACACTGTTGATAGACCTAGGTCTTGAGGACGTATGGAGAAAGCTGCACCCAATGGATAGGCAATATTCGCACTATGCAGCGCCACATGACCTGCATACGAGGCTGGATTATGTGTTTGCTGATGCTGAGATAGCGGGAGAAATGGTGGGGGTGGAATACAAGGGCCGGGTATTATCCAACCATTCGCCCTTGGTCGTAGAGTGGCGACATCAACCCCACTGAGCGCGTATCCCGACATGGAGGCTCAGAACTGAGGCTTTACAGGATGTGGGATTTCGAGAGGATCCGAGGGAGACCATTGAGGAATACTTTGAGATCAACACGGGCAGTGTACACTCTGTGGGAACAGTATGGGAGGCATTTAAGGTGGTGGTGCGTGGAGTAGCTATATCAAAATCCAAAGGGCGGGGGCGTGGCTATCTGGCCATGGAATAGGACGTGCTGCGTGAGGAGCTCCTGATGATCCGACTTAATTTTTGCTAAAGTTACCCATTGAAACTGTAACGAGCGCCTAGAACTTTGGGGATCAGGTGTCGGAAGCTGCACGCCAAGTGGAGTTCGTGGGAGAAGTTCATGGTCCCGGGGAATCGTGAGATATACATGTTTTTGTTGGTACGGCTGTGTGGCCGCTTCGGCGCCAAGATGGCGGCTAACAAAGGAGAGGCCTCCGAGGAGAAACGAAACTGATTCCCCGGAACTGCGGGACATGGCTGCGGAAGATTGCCTGGAGGAAGAGTACAATAGGGAAATATGGCAGAGTGCCCAGTCTGGCATACGCTAATGGAGCCTCGGCGATCTGACTGCACGAGGAGATAACATTGGATGCTTGGGCGACAAGGCCTACGGAAGTTGAATGAGGAGTGTGAGGCCATAGCCCACCCGTAGGACAATTCAAAGTGCCATCTCGAATGTGAGTTAGGAGACCTGGGAGCCAGTATTGTCGGACCAAGGACAGTGCAGCAGCTGCACCAAGGTGGAGTCGTACAGGGGTGGAGGGCAGCGCCATGTCGGCGAAAGGGTTGAGAGTCAAGACTAAGCAACCCACGATGGAGGCTTTTACGAAAAAGCAGCGGACCCCCTCAACATCGGTGCAGAGCATGGTCGTGACCCCCGCGGAAGACTCCCCCGAAGGGGATAAGCACCAGATCCTGGAAGCTATAACGGGACTGAGTGCTAAATGGGATTTGGCAATGGCGGACCTACGCACAGCTCTAGAGAACAAGATTGATGCCGTAGGTACAGAACTCACCCTGCTACGTCAAGATGTCAGGGTGCTTGCAGAAAGAACCAGTGGTCTGGAAAGTGGGGTGAAGATTAATACCGACGTTAGCACGAGCAATGCGAAGGAGATTCATGTCTTAAAACAACAGGTCGCCAACCTGGAAAATCATGTGGAAGAGGCAGAAGGAAGGGCGAGGAGGAACAACATTCGTGTGGTTGGCCTTTCGGAGGGGGAAGAAGGCCAAGACCCCACAAACTATGTGGAAAACATGATCCTACAAGGGATCGGAGCAGGGAATCTTTCGCAAGGATTTACGGTAGAGAGGGCCCATCGCGCCCTAATGAGGAAACCCCGACCGGGGGCCCAGCCAAGACCGATCATCGCGAGGATCCTGAATTACAGGGACAGAGAAAAGATCCTCAAATATTTTCGTAAGGGCGGTACGATAGAGAGAGCATCCACCAACATCACAGCATACCCAGACTATACGATACTGGTGCAAAGGCAGAGGTATAGTTACGTCGCCGTCAAAAGAAGGCTGAATGAAATATATGCTGCTGTATCCGGCACGATTGAAGGTGCTACATAAGAACAAAGCGCTATTTTTGATACCCCGAAGGATGTTGTCACATGGCTGGACCTGCAGGGCTGCCCGGAACAAGAAGCGGATCGGCAGGAGCATACCGAATGAAGATTTTGTAATACGGACATTGTGAGGGTGAGTGGGAGGAGGACCCTGATTGTACAGAGAAATTGTAACTGGCTGAACTTTGAGCACAATCCGAGCCTGGTGCTCGACCTGGACTGGAATATAGTGAGTGTAACTGTAATTGGTAACTGTCTAGCATCTGTATGCGTACTGTTTCGTAAAAGGAGCAACAGAACGTGGACGACCTACCCCAATAGATTATTAGTTTCAGCGGCCATTAGGGCGGCTTTACCCTACTGAGCCCTGAGTAGAAGCTTGTGCTAGGCAGGGCTAGATGTGGGGGTGCCTGAGATCTAGGAATGGAGCTGGCAACGGTTGGGGTGGGTATTGTTGGGGAAGGGATGGGTGGGAAGAAGGTGGGGGGATGGGAAGTTGGGTGTGTGTGTGGCTATGGGGAGTTTAAGTTTTGTTTCGAGCCTATTTAGAGGAATCAGCATGTTGTACTTGCGGTGCATGAGGGGGCAGAATTGGCGGACGATTGGGGGGGTGCTTACCAACGACCTATGGGGGACCTCCGGATAATAACATGGAACGTCAGGGGCCTTAACAGTTATCTGAAAAGAAATAAAATCATGATGTATCTGAAAAGGCAGAAAATAGATATTGCACTACTACAGGAGACGTACTTGACGCGAGAGAAGTTGGACCTGGTTAAGAGAAAGTGGAGAGGGACTGTAGTGGGCTCGCCATACTCTGCATACGCCTGGGGTGTGTTAATCTGGGTGGCACCGCATGTCCCGTTCAAATCGATACAAGAGGTAGTTGAAACTGATGGAAGGATGGCTATATTGCGAGGGCTGGTGGAGAGCAGGGAGGTATGTATAGTAAACACGTATGCCCCCAACCAAAACACAGCAGCATATTCCAGAGCCCTGTGTACCAACCTTAGTACGTGTATAGGGAGCGCGGTGATCTGGGGTGGGGACTTTAATTGTGTGTTGAATCCTGTGATGGACAGATCTGATGGCGGGGTGGGTAAACCTAGCCCGGTGGCGAGAGCGTTGCAGACACTGCTAATTGATTTTGGCTTTACAGATGCGTGAAGGATGAAACATCCCACTGAGAGGCAATACTCGCACTATTCAGCCCCGCTTCAACCGCACACTAGGCTCGATTATGTCTTTGCTAGAGCAGATGTGATGTCTGAGATTTCTCAAATCGAATATAAGGCTAGGGTCCTCTCAGATCACTTGCCCCTGACCCTTGGATGGCAATATTGCCCCCCGAGGGCGAAGATCCCTAGATGGCGCCTCCGAGCAGAGGCGCTTAAAGATCCAGTCTTTAGGGAAGATATAAGGGAAGAGATTACTAACTTCTTTGAGGAGAATACTGGGAGTGTTGATTCCGCTGGCACATTATGGGAAGCTTTTAAGGTGGTGATGCGGGGGGCGGCCATTGCCAAGTCAAGAGGGTTACAGGGTGGGGTCTTGGCTGACCTACAGAGGACAGAAACTGAGCTAGAAACGGCATTGAAGAGCGGTGACGTAGGCACGGAGCTGGTACTCCAACTACAGCAACAATGTGCAGGGCATTGGGAAAGACTCTGCAATCTCAATTATAGGAAATATGTTGAGAGGCAGCACGCGGGGGGAGATAAGACAGGCCGCCTTTTGGCCTGGCTATACAAAAGCTAGACCCCTAGGCCTCCGATTAGGACCATTATTAGGGAGGACAGGGATGAGGTGGCCACGCAAGAGGGGGTTAACAAAGAATTTGCGGATTATTACAGAGTGCTGTACGGAGATGATGAGATGGGTGACCAACGCAGGATAATTGAAACGTTAGAAGACATAGGGCTGCCCAAGATAAGTGAAGAAGAGAGGGTGGAGCTAGATGAGCCAATCACGTTAGAGGAGTTCTAGGCGGTTGTGAAGCAGTTGCCTACCTGTAAGACCCCGGGAGCAGATGGGTTCCCCAGAGAATTCTATAAAGTATACAGAGAGGAAATTCTCCCCCCAATGCTGGACATGCTTAATGAAGCGTTTGAGATAGGACGGTTGCCTGAGTCGCTCAGAGAGGCGATCATAATACCGCTGCCCAAGCCCAATAAACCGGAGCATAGATGTGGTTCCTACAGGCCTTTGTCGATGCTAAATCAGGACAGCAAGATTCTAACGGCTGTCCCAGCAAATCGATTCCAGAAAGTGATTGGTAGACTCATATATCCTGATCAAACGGGTTATGTCCCAAACAGGAATATAACACACAACCATAGGCGACTTCACCGGGTGATCGAATGGGGTAGCAGGAACGAAGGTGAGATGGCGAAAGTGTCTCTAGATGCAGTTAAAGCTTTTGATTCGGTCAAGTGGTCATGGCTATTGGCTGCTTTGGAAGGGTATGGAATGGGGCTGGGCTATATAAGGTGGGCTAAGATGTTGTATAGTGAGCCGCTTGCCAGGGTCTGAACTGGAGCGGTGATATCCGAAAGGTGGCAACTTGCTAGAGGCACCAGACAAGGGTGCCCCTGGTCCCCGATGCTTTACATTTTAGCCCTGGAGCCTCTGGCAATATGCCTTAGGGCACAGTATGATGCGATAGGCATTGAGGTAGGAGGGGAACGACACTTGATATCCTTGTACGCAGATGATTTGTTACTGTACTTGCAATACCCAGAAGAAAATCTCTTATACATACTTGAAGTGATGGAAAGGTATGCAGAGTTGTTGGGTATATCGGTGAAATCCCAAAAGTCTGTCATATTCCCGCTAGGTAGCTATAAGGGGATCCCTGTAGATAGACTACTGGTGCTACAGGTACCATGGGCAACTAGCTCTTTTCGTTACTTGGGCGTAGATGTATATCACACAGTGGAAGAAGAACAGACATAATACGTAAGTAGCCATTGGGAAAATTAGGAACAGCATGCAGTTCTGGGCAAAGCTGCCCTTGGTGATGATGGGGTGGGGGGGATATGCTCAAGATGGTAGTTCTGCCCAGGCTCCTGCATTACTTTAGTAATATCCCATACATGATACCCAAGAAGTTTTTCAGTAAATTGAACAGCATGTGTAGGGACTTCCTGTGGCATGGAACCCGAAATAGAGTGGTGTTTTAGAAATTGCAGAACTTTTATGAAAACGGAGGTATCAGACTGCCTCATTTTGAGGTTTACTATTTGGCGGAACAGCTACAATATGTGGCTAAGTGGCTTCCTGATGAAGTGACCCCTGAGCACAGGGTGCTTGGACAGGACTGCGCCCCGTTTTATTTGAAAGAAATGATTTGGCTGCCTGAAACCGAAATGAGGGGGCGTCCTGCGATGTTGAGGCTTGGGTGGAAAATTTGGCGTAGGGCTTGTCGTTTGATCGAAGTCCCATGCCCGTGCCTTCCGCAGATACCGCTGGTTGCATTGACAGGAGGGGATAATCAGCTGAGGGTGATTATTAGGACCTACTGGGAATCGGTAGGGCTGGCAACTCTAGGCAATGTTTGGCAAGAGGGGTCCATTAACGAGTTTATAGAACTCAACGAAGAGGCGGGGCTACACACGGGCCAATATGTCACATACATTAGGTTGGTGCGGATGATTAAGAACACCTGGCCAGGGACAGTTTTGATAGAAGAACCAGATGCAGTTTTGGGAGCAATATATGATATATCCGAAGGAGGGCATGAGATCTCGAGACTGTATTAGATGGTGATGGCTAAGGTGGGGAAAGATTTGACACATCTGAGACTGGACTGGGAGGCGGAAGTGGGGGCCCCGATGGAGGATGGGGTGTGGGAGCGTGCCCTGGGCTATCACAAAAAAGTGTCTAGAAATGCCAGATTAAAACAAATACAGCTGTATGTAACGCATAGGACATACATGACCCCCTTGAGGATATCTAAGTTCCGAAACGCTGGAAGACAAGTGTGTCCTAAATGTAACCTAGAAAACGCTGACATGACACACATGTTTTGGTCGTGCCCGATCATTAGGTGTTTTTGGGGAGAAGTGGCGCAGAAACTGGCTGATAAGGGGGTTACTCTTGTTACAGACACGGCCTGGGCCTGCTTACTAGGCAGGTTCTCTAGGCCACGGAAACTCAAGCATATTGAGAAACTGCGAAATCTGGCGTATGTGCTTGCAAAACGTAGGATCGCCATGGGATGGAAGAAATGCCACAAGCCTAAGGTGGATGTATGGTGGAAAGACTTGCAGAAATGGGCGGAGGCTGAAACGGTGGCATGGCAAGAAGCGAGTAGCCGGGCTGGAGAAGGGGAGGTGGGGCACCCTGTTGGCTTGGAAATCGCTAATAGCAGAATTGTTTGGAGTAATATCAGATCCAACAGACTCCGAAGAGAACGAAACCCGGCCGCATGTGCCAGACATTGAATGAGATTGACAAATAGGCTCATGGGGTGAGGGAGGGGTGGTGGGAGCAGTGATTAAGATAAATTGATGTGTAATGGAACTATTATGATTATGCTGCTTGTTTGGTTTGTGTTGTTTTGTTTGCATAAAATTAATAAAAGAAATTAAAAAAAAAAAAAATCCAAAGGGCTCCACGCGGGTATTGAACGGGAACTGCAGGAGACAGAAAGAGAGCTGGAGGGCCTTACACAGAGCGAGGGGCCCACCCGAGAGAACAGCGTCAAGATAAGGGACTTACAGTTAGCCTGTGGCGAACTCTGGGATAGATTATGCAAATTAAACTATAAAAAATATACGGAGAGGCTACATGCAGGGGGGGATAAGCCAGGTAGATTATTGGCTTGGTTATACAAAAATGAAACCCCACGCTCAGTGATTAGAGAGGTCAGGAACGAGGTAGGTCAAATCTGTAATACCAGTAAGGGGTAAATGAAGAGTTCCTCAAGTATTACAGACGATTATATGAGGACACAGGAGAAGATGCGAGTCAATAAATGCTGGAAATAATTGAGGATATAGGGCTGCCTACCTTAGATGATCTAGAACGCACAGATCTCGACGCCCCCATCACCTCGGACGAACTGGAGGCGGTGATTCAACACCTGCCTACATGTAAAGTGCCCAGGTCGGATGGGTTACCCAGCGAGTTTTATAAAACGTATAAACAGGAGCTACTCCAGCCGTTGCTGGCCATGTTGAATGAAGCCTATGAGCGGGGGGAACTGCCGGCGTCCCTCTGCGAGGCAGTGATAATCCCACTCCTAAAACCAGGCAAGCCGGACGTGGAATGCAGATCCTATAGGCCCTTGTCCATGCTCAATCAGGATAGCAAAATCCTTACGGCAGTGCTAGCCAACAGGTTAAAGAAGGTAATAGGTAAGTTGATACACCCGGATCAAACGGGTTACATCCCTGTTAGAAATATCACAGACAACCACAGGAGGCTGCACCATATCATTGACCAAACCGAGGAAGACCCGGGCGAGCTGGCCATCATGTCACTGGACGCAGTCAAAGCCTTTGATTCAGTGCGATGGCCGTGGTTGAAAGCGATCCTGAAAGGATACGGAATGGGACCAGGATATATCAGATGGGTTCAGATTTTATATAGCTCCCCGATTGCAAGAGTTAAAACCGGAACCACAATTTCAGATAAATGGCAACTCAGTAGAGGGACCAGACAGGGATGCCCCTGGTCACCCATGTTATACATCCTGGCATTAGAGCCGCTGGCAATATGCCTGCGGCAACAATACGGGGAGGTGGGGATCCGTACTACAGGGGGCACACACCTGATGTCGCTGTACGCGGATGATATGCTTCTCTATTTGCGCTACCTGGAGGAGAACCTCCAATATGTGCTGGAGGTGATCGATCGTTACGCCACCCTCTTTGGCATATCGGTGAACCCCCAGAAGTCTAGCCTGTTCGCCTTGGGAAGGTACAAGAGCACCCCATTGGAGAGGCTGCCCATCTTGCAGATACCCTGGCAGACCGTGACATTTAGATATCTGGGCATACATATTTACCACAGGATAGAGACAGAGCACAAACAGAATACAGAGAAAGCGATAGAGGGAGTTAAGAATAGTATGGCGTTCTGGTCTAGATTACCCCTAGCCATGATGGGGAGGGCAGCTCTGCTCAAAATGGTGGTTCTGCCCAGACTCTTGCATTTCTTTGTGAATATCCCATACCTGATCCCCAGATGCTTTTTTGTGAGGCTTCATGGCATGTGCATGGACTTCACATGGGGCAATTCTAGAAACAGGGTGGCCCTGTGGAAACTACAGAACACATGTGATAAAGGGGGCATAAACCTGCCGAATTTTGAACTGTACTACTTGGCGGGACAGTTGTTGTACGTGGCTAGGTGGTTGTCTGCAGAAGACTCGGCAGAAGCTAGGCTTTTGCAAGGCGAATCAGCTCCATACTTCTTGAGAGAGACAGTGTGGCTGCATAAAACTAAAATGACGAGGAGGGGGAGACTATTGAAATTGGGCTGGGAAGTCTGGCGCAGGACATGGCGAACGATGGGTGACCCAGATCCGCTTTCTCATCAGGCCCCGCTGGCAGTGCTATGCGGGGACTACTCCCAATTGTTTGAAGTGTTCCGCAGATACTGGGAACCGGTGGGCTTAGCCACCCTCTGAGATATATGGCAGGGTGGGGAGGCATTGGGATTCCAAAGGCTGCAGGAGGAGACAGGGGTGCATAGAGGCCAATACATCACTTATACCAGGCTCATGAAACGGGTGAGGGAGAGGTGGCCTGAGACGGTGCTAACAGAAGAACCTGATGCCACCCTAGAAACGATGTATGATGTTTTCAGAGGGTGGGCATGAAATATCCAGGATATATGAGCTCCTGAGAGCAAAGGCAGGGAAGGAGCTGCTTCAACTGAGGCATGACTGGGATGAGGAGGTAGGAGAACCCATGACAGAGGGACAGTGGGACAGAGCCCAAAGGTGTCCCGGAATGCGAGACTCCAGCAGATCCAGCTGTACACCCATAGAGCTTATCTAACTCCCAGAAGGATAGCCCGGTTTGGGGGCGTGGCTACACAGAAATGCCGTATTTGCGGGGAGGAGTAGGCAGGGTTGCTGCACATGCTCTGGGCCTGCCCTGAGGTGCACAGATTCTGGGAAGAAATAAAGATGAAAATGGCTGGTGGGGTGGGGGCTTGACATAGGGTCGGCCTGGGCATGTATGCTTGGGATTTTCCCCAGGCCACGTAATTCAAAGCATGTCGTAAGATGAAGGACTTGGCTTATATTTTGGCTAAGCGCAGAATTGCAATGTGCTGGAAAGCAGGCCATAGGCCCAGAGTGGAGATGTGGTGGGCGGACCTCTTGAGATGGGCTGTAGCAGAAACCCCTGTATGGTTTGAAGCTGTCACCAGGGGAGGAGAGGAGGAAGTGGGCCCTCTGATAGCCTGGAGGCAACTGGTGACCTCAATGGAAAACCCCCACCAAGCCAATCATGAAACAGTAGACAAAGATGAGTCTACAAATACTGGGATTCCCGAAAATGCTCATGCAGAAGACGCTGGTGAGATGGCTCGAGTTTGTGGGGCGGGAGAGGGGAGGACGGAGAATAACATTGTATAATGTGATGTTTTGACTTTGATTATGAACGTCCTAAAAAGTTGTAATGCTTGGTGTGTTGTTTGTTTAATAATAATAAAAATTGTTTTAAAAAATAAATAAATAAACATTGACACCCTCATCCAGACAGTTAAGAGACCTTCTGGAAAGGCCATCAGCATTATCATGACTCTTCCCTGGTCTATGCTCAATTGTGAAGTCTAGCCCTTGCAGGCTAATGGACCACCTGAGCAGTTTCAGGTGTTCACCTGTCATGATGCCTACCCCCGGGCATCCGGACCAGGTCCATCAGTCCCGGGAGCAGGCATCCAGATGCTTAGAAAAAGCCCAGCAGCCCCAGCTAGGGGCTATCTGGGTACAGTCCTGGCGCCGTAGGCACCAGGCTCATAGAAGTGGTCAGTCCTGGCGTCATAGGCTCCAGGCTCATATGCTTACACTTACCTCATGCAGATCATGCTGCAAAGAATCCAAGCCAATGTGAAGCCTGAAGGGAACTACTTTACTTCAGGGACTATTTTCTTACTGTGGTGTGGTCTTGGGGGAACTTCTTACCTGGGACTACTTTGAAGGCTATTTAAACCACGCCCGAAGAGCAGCACACGCTTTGCGTTATTCTGCATTCAGCAGCGTAACGCTCACCATGCCTGCAAGTCAGCATCCAGCCTTCTGCCACGCCCGCCTCGAGTCTGGAGCTCCTAGAAAGAAGGAGGAAAGATTAGAACAAGAACATTACTTCTATTTCTCACCTGATTCCGGATCCATCGTGCCTTCAAACAAGGAAAGAGACGTTAATTCTATACGCGTCGCATCGCCCGCTGTAGCGCCGCGCTATTCTCACCAGCCTTCGCGCACCTCCACGATCCGCCGCAGTCTCCATCACATCTTCGCCTAACTCCGGCACCTAAGGGGGACAAAAGAACAGCAAGCTGAGCCGAGAGAATAAACAAAGGCAATCTCTGTTACCACCATAGACTTACCTGATTTTACCACCGGAGGCATTTTTCATCTGCACGGTCCGGCGCAGTCTCCATCTCATCTTCGCCGAACTCCGGCACCTAAGGGGGACAAAAGAACAGCAAGGTGAGCCAAAAGAATAAACAAAGACAATCTGTTTACCACCATAGACTTACCTGATTTTACCGCCGGAGGCATTATTCATCAAGACGTCATAATTTGTCATGCCGCACCTGTAAAAGGAGGGAAAGCAATAGATTAAACACAGGTATCATTTACCGGACAGTGTTGGGTAATACAGACTCTTACCTGAACGTTACCAGCTGCCACGAGGCAATCTTCTCTTGGGTCAAACTACAAGATAAAAGGAATCAGACAAGAGTGAATATCAGACATTTTGAACTCTTACGAACTATATACTTACGGTTCCTCGCCAGGGACCTCAGAGTCAATATTGGTCTGGAACTCTCCCAACTCCTTCGGACCAGTGAAGTAACTGGTTATCTACGCGCCCCTGCATTCCACGCAGGATGGCGAGCTCATCTTTTATAAACATAAGGTGAGACTATGAAAGGAGATATCGGAGGTGATTAGTGGGAAGAACAGTGGGGTGTTATCACTCAAATCCACGGGTGGCTAATTCCCTTTCTCCACTTTCAGGAAAATACTTCTACGGATCAAGCAGATGAAATTAGGCGGGCCAGTCCAATCTGTCATCTCTGCACTACGCGTCACGTTGGTGGAGACCGCAGCTGTCCAGTTCCGATCAACGGCCCTGTGGGAGCCAGGTGAGCGTAACATCACCCTTCATCTGCATAAGCCCTTCTAAGGGCTTATGGTCTGTTTGGACCTTGAAGGTAGACCCTATAAGGTAGGGAATAAAACGCCTAAGGCTCCAAACTATACTGAAACATTAATTTTCAATGGTAGCCCACCTACGTTCTCTACCTTTGAGATGCCTACTGATGAATATGATAGGATGTTCCCTCCCTTTGTCATCTAACTGGGACAAGACAGCTCCAATTCCGGTGTCACAGGCATCAGTTTGAACAATAAAAGGTTTGCTGCAGTCAGGCGCACACAACACAGGTGTCCTACACAGACTTTCTTTCAAGACAAAAAGGCCTTCTGACAGTCTTGTGTCCAATTAACCTTCCTCGGTTGCTTGACCGAAGTCAGAGACTGCCATGAAGTTTCAGTAATATACAGTGAGGCCTAAAAAAGCTCTCACCTGGGTTTGAGTAGTGAGAGTCTCCCAGTCATGTACATCCTGTACCTTACTGGGCAGAGGTTGGATACAACCCCCTCCCACCTCATGACCAAGGTAAGTGACTTTCCCCTGAGATATCTGGCATTTGGTGGCCTTGATAGTGAGGTTAGCCCTTCGCAAGGCCGGCAAGACCCGATCCAAATGAGTCAAATGCTCTTCCCAGGTGGAACTGTAGACAGCAGTGTCGTCTAGGTAGGCTACACAAAAGGCCTCCAGCCCACTGAGCGCATGATTGAAGAACCTTTGGAAAGTGGCAGGTGCATTCTTCAACCCAAAAGGCATGACTCTAAACTCGTAGAGCCCCTCAGGTGTTGAGAACGCAGTTTACTCCTTGGCCTGAAGTAAGGTCAAAGGTGCTTACAAATTTGGCAGCACCTATGGTGTGCACAAGCTCATCAGGCCTGGGCAATGGGTTTGTGTCAGTTTTGGTGATGCATTGACTCCTCACTAGTACACACAGAACCTCCAATCCTTGGTACCTGCCTGGGAACTTGCCTTGGGGACAAGCACCACTGAACTGGACCAGGGACTGGCTGAGGGTTCAATTACACCCAGATTCAAAATCTTGGCGACCTCAGCCTGGATGTGGTTCTATACAGTATCTGACATCTGATAGCACCTGCCTTTGACAGGTACACTGTCAGCAGTGTCAATTTCGTGCCTGCACCTCGGGGTGAGGCCTGGTGTCAGTGAGAACAGCAGGGCATACTGCTGGAGCAAAGCCACACAGGCCCTCCGCTGCTCTGGTGTCAGATCTGGAGAGAGATATACTCACTCCACTGAGCCATCCTGAGGGTTGCTATGCAGCAAATCAGGAAGGGGCTCACTCTCATCCTCCTCTTGCTCTGATGCTAGCAGAATACTTGAGACTTCCTCTCGCCTGTGGAAAGGCTTGCCCCTTTACCAAGTATGACCTACTTAGAACAGGTAGTTAAACTTCCTCAAATTAATTAACTCAATCGCTTTTTATTCAAACATGTTTTATATAATGTACAAATACCTTAACCAAACCATGTTAAAACTTCTTTTTTACATGTGTCAATGCGAAATGTAATTGTTTTTTGCTTATTATTCTTGGCTTTGCCCTATGGGTTTTTGTAAAAGGGCTGTTTAATCTTATATTTCTTTTACACTGCATTTTAAAGTAAAACCTAATTTCGTTACTGTATACAAACAAAAACCTTTTTTTATTTTTCTGACAGTTGATTTTACACTTCTTCAATATTCGGGCATTATGGAAACAATTCAGACCTATCTGGACAAGCCTGAAAATTCAGAAGAAGAAATGGTTAAAAGAGAAGCCAAAATGATCGGTAAACAGATGGCAGTCATGATGATCAATCACCAGAACCTGATCCCAGTCACATGGAAGTAGTTTCTTCCTGGTGTACCTGCCATCGTTGTGAGGTGATGCCAACTTTAGTGGTGAACTGCTGTTGCAGAGAAAACTCTGGCTGCTTGGCCTACATAGACGAAGAAGACACCATCACTGTGTGTTACCCAGCTGCATGACTTCAGGGCAGCCTGCCTTACAAGATCTGTGTTACGAATGATGATTGTCTTTATGCATAAACATCGAGCAACAGTTTGTCCTCGTAATCCAAGTAATGAGCACGTTTCGTCTTTATACGTTGTACGTTTGACAACCAAGACCACTAACATTGCATGTTGTTCTCCTACAACATTAAAACTTTGATGGATCTTTGACAATAGAATTATTCTTATATTTAAAAACATTTCTCATTCTAATCTCAAGACAAATTATTTAACATTATATTTAACGACTAAACAATTACATTTCTTTGACTTTAAAGTTAAAAACAATATTTTCCTATGTTACAAACTTTTTTTTATTGGAAAAGGTACTCCCATTTCTAATTCATCCCTAGTTGAAAACAAAAGTACTCTCAGTACTTTGCTCAAAAGGATACTTTATTAAGCATACCAATGCCTTTTATTTTAGAAGAGAGTGCTAAAAAAATGAATGCAATTATTGGATTCATTCAAGTAAACTATGTCTATATCTCTTAGATAGATGGTACAGGGTTGTGGCCTATCAGGCATTTACATGGTGAATTTATGTAAGACTGGTATTCCGTGTTCGATTAGTAATACCTGCCTGTGTGGTCCGAGCCATTCGAATTCCCCAGTGACTCCGGACAATACAAGGAATTTATACAGACAGCACCTCAACCACAGCAGTACAATTTGTAGTTTGGCAATGCCATCAACCTTACCCAACTAAATAAAATAAATGATGTAATGTGAAAAGTTATTAAAACTAAATTGTAAGTCCGACACATCCAAACAGCTAATATTTATAAATGTATGCTATACCAAGAAGATCATGAAAGATCAGTGTCCTTTAACAAGGTTCCTGTCGTATTGAGCTTGCCTCATCCACATCCATCCCCCTCTTTGCAGTTTGCACCTGTGCCATGCACTCGCAAGAGTGCTGAGTGGGTGGGAACAAACCAGGTGCTGACTCCCCTTTGAAGACCCCGTCCCTGCAATCAACGTCTGTCTGTGTCCTTTGACCAGGTCCCAGGCCTTCTGCGCTTGCCTCATCCACATCCATCCCCCTCCGGTATCAATGGCAGTTCACACATGTGACCGTGCGCTCGCAAGGGGGCTGGGTGGGTGGGAAGGAACATGTCAAACATTCACATACACACCCACTTTTCTAAGTGTTTATAAACACTTTGAAAGTTAGCAAGAAAGATTTTCTGCAATCTACAACGCATATCGTCAACGAGCCGCTTGTTACCTTGGATGCTGAATTGGCTCAACCATCTTTACAAATAACGGTTAGTTAGCTATTGGTTTTTTGAGTGTCATTGGTTTCCACTCAATGTACATTGTATTTTAGTTTTATTGCATCTGAACGACTTCACCATTATCAACCGTTCGATGTATTTTTATCTCTGGAATTAACGCATTACGTGACAATGTATTGTTTGGAAATGTAATGTCTCGTAATCCATGTTTTCAATGCTTGTTTTCTTTAGGTGTCTCAAAGGTTGTTCAATGTACCAGTAATAAGTTTCTTCTTGTGGTAGAACAATGATTTTTGACTAATTTGAAAGCCGTGACGGTTAGACCATGTTACAGGGTATTTTTCAAAGTCTAAAAAAAAGTTTACTTTCAAAGCTATGTGATGGTTGTGAATGTTGAAATATTTATGTTCATATGTACGCAATTGGTATGTATACATATGATCTAACAATCTATTGAAATAGTTTGTCAAAGGGTAAAGTTATGAAAGGTGTGGATTTTTTGAGGTTTGGAATTTTTGAGGTCTGGATTTTTTGGGGAATATTGGTATCAATATTTGATTGCCCAATTTTCGATTGTGACACAGCGTATAGTAGTTTTTAAATGTTTCACTTTCATCTTGTGTATCCTACTTTCTGGATACACAAATAGTTCAGTGTGTAATGTGAGCCTTTCTAAAAACTTGAATAGCGTCCTCTGAAAATTGGTTATTTTGGTAAATGTCTGTCTTTACGTAGACCACACTGATGGAAGTACATACCGATACCATGGAGGAAACGGACATCTCAAATATCCAAACATTGAGGCCAACCGACATGAATGTAAACTTATTTTACAGTGTATGAAATTGTCTCAATTTTAATACTAACATACGTTTTCTATTGAACACTCTTATGAATATGGCCATTGAAAAAAGCACTGAGATTCAACTTCAACAACTATTCCGGAATCAACATCAACCTCACTCCCATATCAAGTAATGTTTTTTTATACTATTCATTCAGATGTGGCTACATAATACATGTGTTCGGTCAAGTTCAACTTTAAATATATTGATCATTGTTATTTATTATATTTGCTATTGATATAAACTGCCATCTAGGATCGTATCACAATATTGACTATGTTTTTCATTACATGTTCTTGCTATATTTCTCTTACATCACTATTATAACAACAATTATTTTGTTGAAGGGGGATGCAGGAACTTCAACAACATACTATTCTTCTATTGCAACCGGTCAGGAGGATGAGGCATGAGACTTTATTGAATGATATTAATTGTTGATTCATAATATTTTGTTTAAAAGTAATAAGAAAAGTGATTAATTTATTTACTATTAATATCAATTTCGGCAAATTGGAAAGCATTCTATCAACAACCTGGTTGTGTCATTCACCCACACACGCAACCATGACATTAATCCATCACAAAAACGTTGATTGCAGAAGAATTATATGGAATCTTTCACTCTCAGAATGGTCTATGTATGTGTTAATAAACTGTTGCTGCCTACCTAAAGCTCAATAGATACAAAAAACATAATGCAACATACTTTTGAAGGCAACAATGACTTCACTTTGTTTTGCAGAATTATCTCACACAATTCCCTGTGACATCTTGGAAGTACACGAGGTGCAATTTCAAATATCTTTTTTTAAACGTTTGATTTACACAGTGTTCGCCTTTCTTATTAAACATTACATGTTTATAAATGTTTTCACTAAAAAATGTCTTCCAATAATTTATCATCTCTGTTTTCTATGTTTAACTGATTTTGTAAAGTCGACAATCATAAAAACTAAATTCTCAAGATGTACTTTTTGAGATCAAACTTTTTAACATTAAATTGTTTTACTATCAAACAATTTTTGTTGAATTTGTTATGTCCAGCGACTGTACTACTGAAGTGGTTGAGATTGAAGAGACACATGGACACAAGATACACATATGATATTGTAAAAGATCAGTTATTATCTATTTTTCTTTTCATGTAATTATTATTATGTGAGTAGCCTAAGTACCCGGCTTAGTCTGGGATGCCCATTCTCAGATTTGTTTTCATATTCCACAGAAAAAGATGAACAAACGTTGTTTGCCACAAAGGTAAAACACGATGCATTTTAATTTCCCTAATTAATTGAACACCAAATGTTCATTCATCTCCGATTTAAATTCTCACATGAATATCATATTTGTATGCTTACTCTGATTATTTGCAGTGTTAGCAGTGGTGGCGATTGTCGCCTCTAAACACACTCTGCAAATAATCTGAGTTAGCATACAAATATGATATTCATGCGAGAATTGAATTCAGAGGTAAATACAATTATGTGTTCAATTAATTAGTGAAATAAACATGTATCCAGTTTATTGCAAAAGAAATCAATGAAAAGAAAGACACACTCACTCTCTTCTAAAAATAAATTGAAAAAAACCTGCAAGACCAGTTCAGCAGAGACAGCGCAATGATGAGCACTTTCTACAAATGACCTTTAGATGGCGCGCGGAACAACACAAAACGTAATGCCGACTTTTTTTAAGTGAATTGTCTCGGGAATGGGATGACCTATCGAGCTAGAAATAGTTGCATTAATTCGGCAATGAAATAAAGAATATTCCATGCAAAATTATTGACGCCAGACCTCACCATTCATTAGGAGTTACAGCCCCAAGATCAACGCCACATACAAACCCACAAACAAACATAACTTTGTTTTATATATATATAGATAAAGCTTTTTCATACGGAAATTAGGTTCTCTTTTTAATTGTACATATATATAGCTTGAAATGGAAGAGTAACATGCTTGTTTTCTACATTTTCAAAATGCTCTCTTTCAGTTGGGTGATGAAGTCGGCAAATCAAGATTGGCTGTATCAAGGTACACTAGGAAAACAAGGGTAAATGAAAAACAGGCTCTTGTTTTTTAAAGGGGTTGTTTAGAATGTTTTTAATTAATATTACGTTTCGAGGTTGAAATTCATATCTTCTGTAAGTGTGCTATGAATTAATCATTTTTGTAGTATTTTCTTTTTTAAAACAATCTTTTATTGGTTTTCCAAAATGAAACGAACAAATCAGGACAGTGGCACAAATGGACATAGACTCCCGGTTAGAGAAGAGCAAAGCCGGTTCCATCAGATATCCAATACAGAACGAATAAGGTGATATGTTATATCTTTTCACATTGGAGTGACAACCACTCTGTACTGTGGTGGTACAGACAGACAGCATCTGTCCAGACTTTCCCAAACATATTCACAGCACCCCCTGTGCCCGTAAATCCTTTCCTCCACAGCCATACATCTGTCCATATTCAATACCCACTTGGACACCATGGGGGTTTCCGTTGCTACCCAGTTCATGTTAACGTTGCGTTTCACGATTACCAAGGCAGTTGAAATAATTTTTCGTATCTGGAATACGCTGTGTCTCCCCAGACCTCTAGCAGCATTGACGTTGGGTCCATCGAGATCAGGTCTGATATTACAGCAGACACTTTATCAGACACTTTTTGCCAGAAGGACTGGATTCGCTGACATGCCCAGATAATGTGATAAAATGACCACTGCTCCATGTGACAGTGTAAACAGGTAGATTCGGCTACATGGCCCCAGCTAAACAAATCTTCCCTCGTGAGAGGGGTGATAGCTCAGGGGCAACACGTTTGTCTTGGACGCAAGACAACACAGTGCAAAACACAGGTTCGAATCCCGAACCCGCGCTTAGAAGCCAAACTCTGGTATTAAGCTTGTCATAAAAGAACAAATATAACAGGATTTTCAATTGTACAAGTCTAAATCTGGATGGTATAGCCACCTTGCGGGGAGACATAAGGGTTTCTTACCATTCTTCTGCTTCCAAGGGACCCAACATCTGCCTCAATTTGACTTTGAGACCTGTCTGTGGTTGTCTGGTGAAGCTGCATAGCATGTGGTACAGGTGTTTGTTGACAGCTTTCCCAACTAGAGGTTCAATGGTAACATTTGCCTCCACAGGGCACTGCAACAGGCCATGACATTGTGGCCACTGTCGGAACCAGACGTATTGGTATAGATCGCACTCTGTTAAATGGGAGCTCTGCTGTAGCTTCCAGAAGGAGCGGATACGCCCCTCCCCAAGCACATCCGCTAAGACCCGAATGCCTTTGCCGTACCATTGGGATGGGAATGTTAATTTTGCCAACTCTGGCAGGTGCTGGTTATGCCACAGTGAAGCCTGCAGCATTGCGATCCCCTTCCAGCCCATTTCCTCCTGCACCTTGCCCCAGACTCTCACCACTTGTGATATTAGAAGCAGTTCCTTCCTTTCCACCCCTCCATTAAGTGGCTGCAATGGGTGATTATGTGTCATTGTAGTGCGTTCCAGCCCGATGTGTGGGCTATGTGCGTTCCCATGTACCCACCACCAATTGTGAAGCCCAGTAGTATTTCCTGACGTCTGGGAACTCTATCCACCATCCCATACGTAGTTGTACAGGTTGTGCAGTGCTATCCTGGGTTGCGAGTCCCTCGAAAAGTAGCTTCCACATTGCTGATTCAATGAGTCTAAATTGTCTGTCTGAAACCCTAACCAGGGTGTTTTGCAAAATCGAAAGTAGTCTTGGTAGCGTCACCATCTTGAACATTGTGGCTCTCGCCAACAAGGATAAGGGCAGAGCTGACCTGAAATGGGCATCCACCACAAATCTTGCAACCACTAGTTGGGCTCAAGAAATGTGGCAGAGTACAGGCCCATCTCAACTCCCAAATACTTAAAGGACCCCGACACTATCCGAAAGGTGTCACACTCCGGGATCACCGCCTGGCAACCCTTCACTGGTATTAGGTCCAACTTCGACCAGTTCACTCGAAGACCACTCTACCTTCCATAGATCGCAAGAATTTCAGTAATTCACAGGACCGATTTCTGTGGTACACTGAACTATAATAGCAGATTAGCTGCATATAAGGAGATGCAGTCCTTTCGGCCTGACGGCCACGCATAGCCTCTGACGAGCGGTTCCCCTCCAAGCCAAATTGCCAGGGGTCCTGTGGCTAGGATGAACAGGGCTGGGGAGAGGGTGCATCCTTGGTGCTTGACTCTCTCCAACGGGAAGAGGATGGACTGTACCCCATTGACCAAAACTGCTGCCATAGGGCGCACGTATAGCCATTTCACCCATACAAAGAAGGTTGGGCCAAAACCCATGCATTCCATGGTTTCCCAGACAAAGCCCCAATATACCAAGTCAAAGGCTTTTTCAAAATCTATGACCACCAGTACCAGTGGGTCAGAGCTGGTGTCTGCATTGTCCAAGGCCATATCTAACCGTCTAATATTCATATGTGTTGCCCTGTTTGGTAGAAATCCATTCTGGTCCAGGTGAATCAGCGCCAGCAGTACAGTAAGCAGCCTGTGTGGTAGGACCTTTGCTCAGTATCTTGGACTCCATGTTGAGGAGCAAAATGTGCTTGGAAGAGGTAAATTCCACATCTTTTTTGGGGAAGGACTACAATCGTCACCTGGCAGAGGTCTAGTGGCAACTCAACCAACCTCATGCTCCCTTGAAACATTGCCAACATGGGTACTGTCAACATTTACCCCAGGCATTTCCAAAATTCTGACGGAAAACCACAGGGACCAGGGGTCTTCCCAGTTTGGAGTGCCGCTGCTGCCACTTCCTCTTGGGTGATATCTTTCTCGAGTTCCTCCATCTGTGAGGTCGTAATCTGAGGGAGGGAGATCTCCTCTAAAAGATCTGTATATGCCGGGGGCCCCCAGTCAGTCACTACAGCATACAATTTCCTATAATAAGTTAAAGTAATTTCAGAGATCTGACTGTCCCCCGTACCCATTCACCCGATTTCTCATGAACTCCTTGTACATATCTCAAGGGCTCATCCCTCCATTCCAGCCATGCCAGTACCTCATACACTACAGCCTGAGTCACCAAGTGGGCGTATTTTGCTGTGTCCGTAACTACAACATGGCGTTTACAAAAAGAAGCTAACAAACGGTGGCAAAGTCAACATTCCTGTAGATGGATTTTGAATTTGTTAAATATCTCGCATTGACTATGCTGGCCATGCATACGCATTGAATGACACCAGATTATGTTCCTAGAGCCCAGTCTATGCCACAGAAGATTGCGAAAGTGGTTTGTCCTCCAAAACTTAAACTTGTTGAAAGGTTGACTGCAAGATTCAAATGATGTGTTGTGGTCTTTCTAATTGGATTCAAAGCAAGTTTCAATCGTTTGTATAATGTATTGATCACACAAAAAAATACAATTGTATAATACTTGAAATGTAAATGTTGAAGAATTAATTTTTATGGTATTATTGTTTGTGATGTAATCTTAGTAATAATACATCTGTTTCACGTGACCTTTTCTTTATTTTTTACCTCAATATCATTGATTTATATTATAACAATAAATGAGAATGTGATTATTTTAAGTCTGTGCCTTTTTTGCAAAATCATGGACATGTTTTTTAATTTTAAAAAAATGTGTAAAAGATTCATTCACGATAAATAGAACATTAATAGAAAGGAATGCCTGGACAACATTGAATCTTTACATTAAAACAGGTACCAGATGTAATATTATCTGGTCGATTCATGGAATTAATGTGCGCCGAAAATTCCCGCGCAGAGGTGCCAAAACGTGCGATTCGCAGTAAAAGTGCGAAAATCGCAGTGCAACTGCGAAAATCGCAGGGAAACCAGCGCACATCGATTCATGGAAGTCCGTGCGCGAGAAAAACATTGGATGTGCGCTGAAAAAAGTGCACAGGTCATCCAACGGCGTGCGCCACGGCCACTGCGAAATCGCACATAGCGCGGCGCACATCACAAAAGTAGGCAGAACACGGGGCGTAACACTCGAAATGGGGAACAACGCGTGAAAATATGGGCGTCATGGGGGAAGTACAGGAGGCAAGTGCGCGGAACGCCCACACGCTCGCCTACAACCCGTATTCATGGAATCGAATAGCGCAAACCAGCGCACAGTGAAAGACGCGCACAGGGCCAAACAAGTACGCCACAAGAAAGCAGGCGGTAGAATCCCTGCGCCTGAAATAAATGTGCGCCAAAATGTGCGCTAACAAAAAGCACCCATATACAGCCATGATGAATGGTCCATACAGTGGCCCTCTAGGCCCTCTAGGACAAATGAGGTGCAAAGGGGTACCGACAAACACGGACACCCGCTGTGTGAAAAATAGCATGTGCGTGTATTACGGGGTTCACGGGAAGTTCCACACATGTCTCCCTGCACCCCCACCCCCCACCAGTCAGGGGCACCCTCCACCAGGCCCCCACTCATGTCCAACTCATGTCTCCTTGCACCCCCACCCCCCAGCATCCAGGGGCACCCTCCACCAGGCCCCCACTCATGTCTCCCAGCACCCCCACCCCCACCAGTCAGGGGCACCCTCCACCAGGCCCCCACTCATGTCTCCCTGCACCCCCACGCCCCTGCATCCAGGGGCACCCTCCACCAGGCCCCCACTCATGTCTCCCTGCACCTCCACCCCCCAGCACTGTGGGGCACCCTCCACCAGGCCCCCACTCATGTCTCCCAGCACCCCCACCCCCCGCATCCAGGGGCACCCTCCACCAGGCCCCCACTCATGTCTCCCTGCACCCCCACCCCCCACCAGTCAGGGGCACCCTCCACCAGGTCCCCACTCATGTACAACTCATGTCTCCTTGCACCCCCACCCCCTAGCATCCAGGGGCACCCTCCAGCAGGCCCCCACTCATGTCTCCCTGCACCTCCACCTCCACCCCCCAGCACTGTGGGGCATCCTCCACCAGGCCCCCACTCATGTCTCCCAGCACCCCCACCCCCCACCAGTCAGGGGCACCCTCCACCAGGCCCCCACTCATGTCTCCCAGCACCCCCACCCCCTGCATCCAGGGGCACCCTCCACCAGGCCCCCACTCCTTCCTACCACCCCCCCAACCTCCAGCAGTGCGATTCGCCTGTGTACGTGTATATCAGGGTTGCGCGTGTAGTCTGACACGCGATATCAGCACGGTATGTGTATTATGGGGTTCGCGGGAAGTTCCACACGCAATTTCAGCAGGGTACGTGTATTTCGGGGTGCGTGGGAAGTTTCACACGTGAATTTGCAGGGTACGTGTATTTCGGTGTGTGCGCGTGAAGTTACACACGCGACTGGGCCTGGGAGAGCGTGTTGCGTGTATTCCTGGGGTGGGCGGGAAGATTTACACGCTCGCATACAACGCGCCAAAAAATAAAAGGACCAATCCTGAAACACGTACGCCAGCATGAAGCAGGCGCACGTCCCGCGCAGCATAAAAGAGTGCCAAACAACAAACAAGCTCAGACGCCAGGATGAATATACCGTTCCTAGCAGCAGTGGCCGTGGGATACCGCAGGAGGAGGAGAAGGAGAAGGATAGTCAGGGCCAGAATCTTCACAACCAGAACCAGCCTATTTGGTATGCCAGATGACCAGGTGTATGGGAGGTACAGGTTTCCACCACACATAATACTCGACCTGGTCAGTGAGTGGGAGGATGACCTCACATCACCCACCCTGTGCTCCCAAGCACTCAGCCCCCTGGAGAAGGTCCTCAATGTACTGCACTTCTTGGCTACTGGATCATTTCAGCGGACAAGTGCCATAGTGGGGGGTGGGGGTGTCACAGGCCACGCAGTCACGGTGCCTACACCAGGTGTTGGCCATCATCACTGCACGCCCATCAGCCCGCAGGCACATATACCTGCCCAGAACACCTGCAGAAAGGCAGGCTGTCAGCCAGGATTTCTACAGGGTGGCACAATTCCCCAAAGTGCTAGGTGCCATTGATTGCACCCATGTGGCTCTACGTCCCCCCAGGGCATCTGAGCACATCTATAGAAACCGCAAGCACTGGCATTCCATCAACGTCCAGGTAGTATGTGATGCCAAGGGAATCATCACCTCAGCATATGCCAACTATCCAGGGTCCACCCACGACAGCTTCATTTACAGGATATCAACCCTAAACCGGGACATGGAAGCTGGGCGGCATGGCTGCTTGGTGATTAGAAATGCCACAGCACACGCATGCATGACAGATACAGAGTAATGCCAATACCCCACTAATGATCCCCATCACCACCTCCCCAGGGGACAGTGCCTACCCTCTGAGCACACACATGATGACGCCAATTCGGAACCCCATCACGCCTCCCGAGGTAAGATACAACACAGCCCATTTTGCAACACGGGGCATAGTGGAGCGCACATTCGGAGTGCTCAAGTCACGCTTTCGCTCCCTTGACCGTTCTGGCGGGCAGCTGTTATACGCTCCCCCAGTAGTATGCAGGATCATAGTGGCAGCATGTGTCCTGCATAATGTTGCAACACGCTGGGGCCTGGCTGTGGACATGGTGGTGCCCCCACATCCCCAACCACATGCACGGCCGCTGCGCATGGGAGGGGAAAGGGCACGGGGTGAGGCAGCCCGTACGCAGCTGGTGGCTAATTACTTCACATAGAAAGCACACCCCTGTGGAGTGCACACAGCCCTGGCACATACCATCTGACAATCAATGATGACTCAATCTGACAATTATGATGAACAAAGGGACAGTCAACTGTCAGAACCATAGCAGCCTGAGATTGTTCATCTGGAAGTGTCACAATGTGTGCATCCCTACCGACACAAACACCACCAATGCAGTGTCATCAAAAGACACACTTCCATGCAGCATAACTGAATACCCACTTGCAAAATACAACATGAGAACAGTGCCTTGGCACCCAACCCCTCCCCGGCACGGCCACACAACACACCATGGCATGTCATGCAATGTGAGAGCAAACAAATTAATCCCCACAACATGCCCCAAGTGTCACCAACTACAGTGTCCCTAATGGAAACTGGCCACACATGAAATGCTCACAGTAATGCAGGACCAACAACACACATTACCAAATACTTACCAAGAATACCAATCACCTACACAACCTCCAACCTACCATAAACATGACAGTACAGACTTAAAAAATTGGTAGCCTCACTACCTAATAATGGCAGCACTTTGAACACTTCCAAGTATACAGTGTTAGCGCCACGCAAGAGTGTAGGTGCACTGCATACAACATGGACTCCAGTCCCAAAGTAGACCGCCTTGTGAAGACATGAGAAATGGACCTGCAAATTAGGAGGATGAGATGGATGCAGAGGCACATATCAATACACCATGCAGTGTACAATACAACAACAATATGCACTAGGAATGTATACACAGTATTGACTACAGACTGCCCACACATCAAAAGGGAGTCCAAAGTCACTGTGTAAGTCAATGTCACTTGGGCACACCCTTTGCAAGCCCATGGAAACGGGAAGCAGGAGGGGTGTGTGTCAAACAAACCCAAGCATCTGACCCAAATTCAGGACAAGCCTGCAAGTGCCCAGCCACAATACAGCGTATGCCCACGGGAGCCACACAAGGCAACACACTGTCCAAAAAAATCAAAAATCAAAAATCCCCCAAATTTTTTTTTAAAAATAAATCAAAAATGGCCATTAATCGGCCCGGGGGGAGTGGGGGAGGCCACCCAGGAGGTCCAAGGACAGGGTGCACACCAAAACCCACCTGTGTGGATCTTGCGAAAAAAAAAAAACACTTCCATGGGCTCATGGCCTGCACGGCTACCCTATTGTGGGAGAATCGCTGCTGTCGCTCTCCTCACCCTCTGCAGCTGCATCAGGAGGTGGTGGCACTATGGGAGGCAGCCCACGCAAAGCCCTAGTCTGGTCCTCCATGGCAGCAAGCATGCGGGTGTGGAAGGTCTGGTTCTGGAGGATAATTGTGCGGAGGTCCCCATGCAACAACTCACGGGATGCCCGGATCTCCGCCCTAGTTGCCTGCATCTCAGCTGAGAGCGTACGTGTGAGCTGCTCCAGCTGCTGTTCTGTCCTCGTGTTAGCTGAAGCCTCAAGCTCAACCAGAGTTGCCCTGAGCTGACGGAGTTCCACCCTCAGGGCTTCACTGTGGCCCTGGGACTCAATGGAAATGGCTTCCCGCAGAGTCTCCAGTGCCGCCCGCCTGTCCCTGTTGGATGCCAACATATCCTCCCTGTGTGACTGGCTAATGGAGTCTGTTGCCTGCTGTAGTTGTTCAATTAGCCTTTCTTGGGTGACAATGGAAGTGGCCACCCTATCCATGGCCTCAGCCATCATCTCAGTTGATTCTGCCTGTTGGTTTGCCATACCGTATATGGATTGCTCTCATGCGGTATTGCCTGGTGGCGTACGGCCACCGCATCGGCGGGCACCACACCTGCCTGGGGCAAGGCGAACTGCGCCTTGCTGTGCCGGCACTGCCTGAGGCTGCAGGACTGCATTCCCCCTCTGATCTGCTGGCCCAGGAACAGGATCAGATGTAGCGGAGTGTGACCCTGCATCCGTAACCACCAAAAGCTGACCTACCAACACTGACATCCCCATTGAGGGTTCTACCCCTGGTGCAGGTGGGTTGGACAGTACAGAATCCCTCTCAGAGACACTTACCTGCGACGGCACATAGGTCTCATCATCCGAATCGACACCTGAATAGAGCTCGGGGGAGGTGCACCCAGAGACACCCCTTGAGATGACGGCCTGCAGCAAGTGTGGGTTCTCAACCACCACCACACCACGTCCCTCACTGGTGCCCAGTCGGGCCTGAGATCCCTCCTGGGTCTGCACCATATCCACAACCCCAGCAGTATCAAGTGCGTCATCCCCTGCAAAGACATGAAAGAAAAGAAATGGGAACATGCATTAGCAACATGGAACACAATTAGGGCTGAAAAGCAACAGAAAAAGTACTTCATTGACACATGTCCCACATGACTATAACCCTCCCATGCATGCACTGTCACTGCGTATGAAGGGGAGGCAAATGGCACACATTGATGACACCAAGATGGAAGACCAACAAATTTGCTGCATGCTGCCTAGCAGTGCCATCACACATTGGCCTGGATTTGCATGTCCAATACACATACATGACACATGCCATCACACAGATGGCATGTACCCTAGCCATGTCACACATGTGACAATAGGACTGAGAAATGCCTAGTGAAAGTGGTGGAATGCAGACAATCAGCCTGAATGAACTATAGAACAACATGCAACTATGTTGTGGCAAGATGACAATTCAAGGGCAACTGGCGTGAGGTTGGGCTGAATGTCTACTGTTGCCAGAAGGGATACTGCAACACCCAAATCCTGGTGCGCAGAATGTTTTGGATGAAGCACATGGGTGACCCAAATCACTCAGGCACACACCCCCTCACCTGGCACTCAATCAGAAGCACTCACCCACACGGCCTGCACATGGATGACACACACATGCATGTGCACTCAACAGACAATGCCTCGTAATCTGGCAGGTCTCCCACGCCTTGGATCTGTTCCTCCTTGACGTAGGTCCCAGTAACATACTCATGTGGAGTGAGTTCTATGTCCTCTGCCGGAGACCCACCTCCAGTCACTAGAGTTGCGGCATGACTTGAGGCCAGCTTTTTCTTTGCCCTGCGCTTAAGGTCATTCCAGCGCTTGTAGCAATCATTAACTGTGCGCCTCACGAATCCAAGGGCACTTATGAGTTCCGCAATGGTCTGCCAGTGTGCCCGACGTTGTGCAGGTGTGGTCTTGCATCCTGCAGTAATCACCATTTCGCTGTCATGTGCGGACACATACTCCACAAGTGCATCAAGTCGACCCGATTGAAGCAGGGCTTCCTTGGTGGGCCAGACTGTGTAGCCGTGTCTGGGGCATCAGCCTGTACTGGACAAGTACTCTTCCTCTTCCGCTTGGAAGGTGGTGGTGATACTGAGTGTCCTACGCCGCTCTGGACACTAGAGGCAGGAGCCCCGGTGGACTGTGGACTGGGAGTGTGGGAATGAACACTCACCATGGGAGTTGGTGCAGGCATTAGCTGAAGTGTGATGTGGTCAGGGGGAACGTCAGCAGGATGGACTAGGACCGACACTGTCCTGGCTGGGGCACTCAGAGCTAGGGTGGATGGATCTGCAGCTGCCCCAGCAGCCTCCCCACCCTGCTACTCGGGGCAGCAGATGACATAGCTGCCCCTGATCCACGTGGGCTGGTGACACCAACGTGCACCGCCACATGTGGCCTAGACCTGCTGACCTGGAAGTCAGCCATGGAGTCACCCAGTGCCAGGTCTGGTGCTACAATGGGCTGGTCCAACAAGGGCTGAGCAGGGATGGTGTCAGCCACGTTACCCTCAACCAGGGGGGGGGGGGGGCATGGGTGTCCCTGACTTGGCACCCACACATGGGGGGCTAGGGGCACCCTGCAAGTCCTGGCCACGTCCCCTACCGTATCCACCACGGCCACCTCTTGTGGCTCGCCCACCTTTGCCACCCTTACCGCGTGCTCGCCTCCCAACCATGGCACTGATGTTGTTGTGCGTATGGGAGTTGCAGTAAACTATTGTCCTGGGCAATTGGGGGTCAAAGGGGTAAGGTACTAGATGGAATTCATACCCTAGTGCTCTAGCAAGGCTGTATGTGACCCCTGGGGGAAGATGACGGGTCACGCAACGCACAGGCACCTCGAAAAAGGTAGATAATATGCACGCAACCCCTCCTAGACCACGTGCGTGGAAAAAAAACCTGCACTACGCTGTGGCACCCAGAAACACAAAAATGAACGTATGCGTGTCACACGCAGCCTAGAATGACCTTACACGCTAAGGCCCTTTCCTCGAATTACATGCAGACGTGCTGGATTTTCACGTGCCAAATCACTCCGTATCAAGCTGGCCACCCGTAAGCACACGGAAGACCACGCTCCTGCCCAGAAGGCCGAATTACTGCCCCCCAGAGCCCCGAGCACGCTCCCACCTGCCATCTGCTGCTGCCTGATTGCCTGCTGTCCACGTGCCCTGCCATTTGCTGCCTGCACATCAGCCAGGGGTGCTGTTGCTGTGACCACCCCTGCTGGAACCGAAGACTCCCGACTGGGATTCCATCGCTCCACAGCCCAGCCCCAGGACCCAGTTGCCCACCCACTCCTGCCTCTGGGGTTGTCATGTCGGGCACTGCAACATCTGGCACCACTGACAACCCCCGGCCAGAGAGGCAGAGGGGCACCAGCTTCACTGCCACCGAAGTTGGTGTCCTGGTGGAGCAAGACCTGGGGCAGTATGATGCCCTCTTCAGAAGTTTGCACGCCGACAGGGAAGGACGGACATCGTGACTACCATCAATGCGGAGGGGGTGGCAGTACGCGACTTCCAACATGTCAAGAAGTGCTGGGAGGACTTCAGGTCCAGGACCCTCAACAAGGCCCGGCGCCTCTTGAAGGCAGCGGATGCCAAGGGGCGCTGGGGCCACTTGTCGGAAGATCAGATGAGGGTCCTGGAACGCATATCCCCAGCGCTCCACGTCCAGGTCCTTGAGAGGCAGACCGGTCTGGAGTCGAGCGGTAAGTGTACATGCATCATGATTGTAAGCTGTGCGTGTGGTGATGTGCCAGTAGTGTGCAGGTTGCACATCAGTTTGTATGGGGCCGAGTATGGGTGGGGGTGTACAGGGCCGTGAGGCTAACACATGCGAGGGCTGTCATGTGTGAAACATGGATGGTGCTTGTGTGTGTAGGCTTGCATGCCAAATGCAGTTGTGTGGGCACGCATGTTTGGATGAATGTGTATGTAAGTAGGCATGTTCGTGATGTCACATATGTATGTTGTTTTCAGCTGCATGTATCAGCACTGTGTACATGTGCATGTGTCTGTATTTGACAAGGGTGCAACAGTGATGCAACATGGATGCATGTGACAGCGGGATGTGGAAGCCTGATTGGCAGATGTGACATGGATGCCCATCTGAACACTGCAACAGTTGGCAGAGGTGTACACATGCATGCAAGTGTGTGGTGTGTGTGCATGTGTAGTGCACTCCCTGTGTTGCATGTGATGTCTGGCTCACCTTTGCCTGCTCATGCTGTTGTATGTGTATGGATGGTGCTGGCAGTTGCGATTTGGCTGTGGTATGGCTCATGTGTGCAAGTTGAAATGACATGTGTGTTGGCGATTGTGATGCCATGTCTGAGGTTTGCCAATGCCACTCATGTACAACTGTCATGTGTGTATGTGTCCATTGTACAGTGCCCTGATGCCTGTGTTTTATTTCTCCCTGTCTGCAGCGTCAACTGATGAAGAGGGCGGAGAAGGTGCTGTGGAGCACAGTGGCGGGGATCGCACCGCCAGCAGGAGACGCAAGGCCCGGCTCCACTCCCAGGTTGTGATCTCGGCGGGGAGTGAGGAGTCCGGTGCCAAGTCCCAGGCCGCAGCTGCCGGGGGGAGGTCCAAGAGGCAGAGGTCGGCGTTGGACTCCTCAGCAGCAGAAGGGGCAGCTGGGACCCCACAGGGCCCAACGGGGGAAGATGGCACGGAGTCATCCAGGTTGGTGGGGGGTTTGGTGGAGGAGGAGGCCGTGCAAGCAACAGAGACGGGGTCTTGAGGTGGGGATTCCACTGGTGCTAGTGGTGCACTGCAGGACCAGGGACAGGAGGCAGCATAGGCCACCGCGGAGGTGCCTGTGTGCAATCCTGTCCCTGATCCTGTCACTGCATCGTCTTGCACCAGCAGGGATGCCTACGTCCAGACCAGTTTTCAGGCAGGGGATGAGCTCACAACAACTGGCCTTCCTCTGCCTGCGGACGTGGCTATCTGGGTTAAGCCTGTCCTGACTGGTGTGGCGTTGCGTCAACGGGCCATGCGAGGTGACCTGCAGTCTTTTCATGAGGAGACTGCACGTCATCTCGAATGGCTCGTTGACCGCGTCGGCCTACTGGGACAGGTCACCCAGGCCGGATTCCTCCGTTTGATAGGGCTTGCTCAGACCCCCTCCTCAACTGAACCCCCTATGCGCCAGTCGTCCTCCGTGCCATCTTCCCACCCATTAGTCACCTGGGTGCCCTGTGGAGCTGCCTCTGACGGTGCGGCCAGGCTGGTGGAGGAGGCATCCCTGCCACAGTCGGGAGTCGGACGCCCAGCAGGGGTGGCCACATCAACGACTGCACCCCAGCCAGTGGAGGATGTGCAGGCAGTGCACGGGCAGAGGCACAGCAGCAGCAGCGAGGTGGGAGCCATGATGGCTCGGGGCCTTCGACATCGGAGGGGCAGGCATCGGCCGGAGGGCAGGAGGACCCAGGACGGGAAGTGTCTTCCGTGTGGCAGCGGTTGGGCCACGCCATAGATGCGGAGCGGCAGCGGGCAGAAGAGGCACAGCTCATGATGGTCATGGCGGAGAACTCCATGTGGAGGGCCCTGAGGCGGGCCGAGTGCCTCGAGGCAATCCGCAGGGAGTTGGAGGTGAACATGTCGACGGCCCTGCGGACCCTCGGGGCCATGGAGGAGGACCGTCTCCGGGACATTGAGCAGGAGTTCGATGATGCCCTGGCCCGGAACATCCCGAAGTGAGCCGTCGGACTAGCCTGCTGCCCTTGTAAATAGTTCTGTAGTTAGTGTTAGGTTTTCTTTGGTTTTGCATTTTTTTGGACCTTTTGGACAATGGGCCACATTTTTGTATATAGTTTTTTTTATTAGGTAGTGTTATTAGATAGGTTTCATTTCTTCTGTTGGGATCATGGACCCTGGATTGTTTATCTGTATATAGTTGACTGTTGTATTTTCATTTTTTTTTATGATTTACCCATGGAGCAATGGTTTTCGATTTTTATTTTCCATTGGATTTACTTTTGTGGACTGTGACTTTGGACACCTTTCCTTTGGATTATGATTTGTGGTTTTGCATTATTTCACGGGCATGCTGTTTGTTTTTTTTTTATTCCCATTTTTGTTTGTTTATTTTTGATTCAATTTATGATGCTTTTAATACATATTTTTTCTTCAAACTTCAATGTGTAGCATCATCTCATTGGTTTCATGCATATCATGATATGGGTTTTGAGATTCACTGACACCCATTGGGTGTATGTGAGGGACATGTGTTCATTTCCAAACTTGCAATTGGGGTTCTATCATGTTATTGCCATTTCTAAGTGGGTGGATGAAATACTCGGGTGGGTGTTTGGCATTTGGAGGCTGACCATAAGGGCCAGGGATCTAGATTGTGATGACATGTTGGCTGGGGGACATGTGTGGGGGCCTTGTGGAGGGTGCCCCTGACTGGTGGGGGGTGGGGGTGCAGGGAGGCATGAGTGGGGGCCTGGTGGAGAGTGTCCCTGGATGCAGGGGGGTGGGGGTCCTGGGAGACATGAGTGGGGGCCTCGTGGAGGGTGCCCCTGACTGGTGGGGGGTGGGGGTGCAGGGAGGCATGAGTGGGGGCCTGGTGGAGGGTGCCCCTGGAGGCTGGGGGTGGGGGTGCTGGGAGACATGAGTGGGGGCCTGGTGGAGAGTGCCCCTGGATGCAGGGGGGTGGGGGTTCAGGGAGACATGAGTTGGACATGAGTGGGGGCCTGGTGGAGGGTGCCCCTGGATGCAGGGGGGTGGGGGTGCAGGGGGACATGAGTGGGGGCCTGGTGGAGGGTGCCCCTGGATGCAGGGGGGTGGGGGTGCTGGGAGACCTGAGTGGGGGCCTGGTGGAGGGTGCCCCTAGATACAGGGGGGTGGGGGTGCAGGGAGACATGAGTTGGACATGAGTGGGGGCCTGGTGGAGGGTGCCCCTGGATGCAGGGGGGTGGGGGTGCAGGGGGACATGAGTGGGAGCCTGGTGGAGGGTGCCCCAAAGTGCTGGGGGGTGGGGGTGCAGGGGGACATGAGTGTGGGCCTGGTGGAGGGTGCCCCTGACTGGTGGGGGGTGGGGGTGCTGGGAGACATGAGTTGGACATGAGTGGGGGCCTGGTGGAGGGTGCCCCTGGATGCTGGGGGGTGGGGGTGCAGGGAGACATGAGTTGGACATGAGTGGGGGCCTGGTGGAGGGTGCCCCTGACTGGTGGGGGGTGGGGGTGCAGGGAGGCATGAGTGGGGGCCTGGTGGAGGGTGCCCCTGTATGCTGGGGGGTGGGGGTGCTGGGAGACATGAGTGGGGGCCTGGTGGAGAGTGCCCCTGGATGCAGGGGGGTGGGGGTGCAGGGAGACATGAGTTGGACATGAGTGGGGGCCTGGTGGAGGGTGACCCTGGATGCAGGGGGGTGGGGGTGCAGGGGGACATGAGTGGGGGCCTGATGGAGGGTGCCCCTGGATGCTGGGGGGTGGGGGTGCTGGGAGACATGAGTGGGGGCCAGGTGGAGGGTGCCCATGGATGCTGGGGGGTAGGGGTGCAGGGAGACATGAATGGGGGCCTGGTGGAGGGTGCCCCACAGTGCTGGGGGGTGGGAGTGCTGGGAGACATGAGTGGGGGCCTGGTGGAGGGTGCCCCTGACTGGTGGGAGGTGGGGTTGCTGGGAGACATGAGTGGGGGCCTGGTGGAGGGTGCCCCTGGATGCTGGGGGGTCGGGGTGCAGGGAGACATGAGTTGGACATGTGTGGGGGCCTGCTGGCAGGTGCCCCACATTGCTGGGGGGGTGGGGGTGCTGGGAGACATGCATTGGTGGGCAGTAGTGCAAGGTGACTTGTGGCTTGGCTGGGGGGCATGGTGGATGGGCTGCCTGCGGGACATGTGCAGGGTAGTCCCCTGTGGTGTGGGCCACCCGCAGGGGCCGTGGAGGGTGTCGGTTGAACAGCTGGGAGGACCCACACGGCGGATTCACGTGTAGGACTGGCCGGCACCCCCGGAATCCAAGTAGGCTGCTGGATTCACGTGTGGAATTTCACTTGCACCTTGGAATACACGTACCCTGCTGAAATCGCATGTGGAACTTCCCGCGCACCCCGAAATACACGTACCCAGGGCAATCGCGTGTGGAACTTCCCGTGAACCCCGTAATACACGTACCCTGCTGATATCGCTTGTCAGGATACACGCGCAACCCTGATATACACGTACACAGGCGAATCGCACTGCTGGGGGGTGGAGGGGGTGGTAGGAAGGAGTGGGGGCCTGGTGGAGGGTGCCCCTGGATGCTGGGGGGTGGGGGTGCTGGGAGACATGAGTGGGGGCCTGGTGGAGGGTGCTCCTGGATGCAGGGGGGTGGGGGTGCAGGGAGACATGAGTGGGGGCCTGGTGGAGGGTGCCCCACAGTGCTGGGGGGTGGGGGTGCAGGGGGACATGAGTGGGGGCCTGGTGGAGGGTGCCCCTGGATGCTGGGCGGTCGGGGTGCAGGGAGACATGAGTTGGACATGAGTGGGGGCCTGGTGGAGGGTGCCCCTGACTGGTGGGTGGTGGGGGTGCAGGGAGGCATGAGTGGGGGCCTGGTGGAGGGTGCCCCTGCATGCTGTGGGGTGGGGGTGCTGGGAGACATGAGTGGGGGCCTGGTGGAGGGTGCCCCTGGATGCAGGGGGGTGGGGGTGCAGGGAGACATAAGTTGGACATGAGTGGGGGCCTGGTAGAGGGTGTCCCTGGATGCAGGGGGGTGGGGCTCTAGGGGGATATGAGTGGGGGCCTGGTGGAGGGTGCCCCTGGATGCTGGGGGTGCTGGGAGACATGAGTGGGGGCCTGGTGGAGGGTGCCCCTGGATGCTGGGGGGCGGGGTTGCAGGGATACATGCGTGGGGGCCTGGTGGAGGGTGTCCCACAGTGCTGGGGGTGGGGGTGCTGGGAGACATGAGTGGGGGCCTGGTGGAGGGTGCCCCTGACTGGTGGGGGGTGGGGGTGCTGGGAGACATGAGTGGGGGCCTGGTATAGGGTGCCCCTGGATGCTGGGGGGTGGGGGTGCAGGGAGACATGAGTTGGACATGAGTGGGGGCCTGGTGGAGGGTGCCCCTGGATGCTGGGGGGTGGGGGTGCAGGGAGACATGAGTTGGACATGAGTGGGGGCCTGGTGGAGGGTGCCCCTGACTGTTGGGGGGTGGGGGTGCAGGGAGGCATGAGTGCGGGCCTGGTGGAGGGTGCCCCTGGATGCAGGGGGGTGGGGCTGCAGGGAGACATGAGTGCGGGCCTGGTGGAGGGTGCCCCACAGTGCTGGGGGTTGGGGGTGCTGGGAGACATGAGTGGGGGCCTGGTGGAGGGTGGCCCTGGATGCAGGGGGTTGGGGTGCTGGGAGACATGAGTTGGACATGAGTGTGGGCCTGGTGGGGGGTGCCCCTGACTGGTGGGGGGTGGGGGTGCTGGGAGACATGAGTGGGGGCCTGGTGGAGGGTTCCCTGGATGCTGGGGGGTGGGGGTGCAGGGAGACATGAGTTGGACATGAGTGGGGGCCTGGTGGAGGGTGCCCCTGACTGGTGGGGGTGGGGGTGCAGGGAGGCATGTGTGGGGGCCTGGTGGAGGGTGCCCCTGGATGCTGGGGGGTGGGGGTGCTGGGAGACATGAGTGGGGGCCTGGTGGAGGGTGCCCCTGGATGCAGGGGGGTGGGGGTGCAGGGAGACATGAATTGGACATGAGCGGGGGCCTGGTGGAGGGTGCCCCTGGATGCAGGGGGGTGGGGGTGCAGGGGGACATGAGTGGGGGCCTGGTGGAGGGTGCCCCTGACTGGTGGGGGGTGGGCTGCTGGGAGACATGAGTGGGGGCCTGGTGGAGGGTGCCCCTGGATGCAGGGGGGTGGGGGTGCTGGGAGACATGAGTGGGGGCCTGGTGGAGGGTGCCCCTGACTGGTGGGGGGTGGGCTGCTGGGAGACATGAGTGGGGGCCTGGTGGAAGGTGCCCCTGGATGCTGGGGGGTGGGGGTGTAGGGAGACATGAGTTGGACATGAGTGGGGGCCTGGTGGAGGGTGCCCCTGGATGCAGGGGGTGGGGGTGCAGGGAGACATGAGTAGGGGCCTGGTGGAGGGTGCCCCTGGATGCAGGGGGTGGGGGTGCAGGGAGACATGAGTGGGGGCCTGGTGGAGGGTGCCCCTGGATGCTGGAGGGTGGGGGTGCTGGGAGACATGAGTGGGGGCCTGGTGGAGGGTGCCCCTGGATGCTGAGGGTGGGGGTGCAAGGAGACATGAGTTGGACATGAGTGGGGGCCTGGTGGAGGGTGCCCCTGACTGGTGGGGGTGGGGGTGCAGGGAGACAGGAGTGTGGGCCTGGTGGAGGGTGCCCCACAGTGCTGCGGGGTGGGGGTGCAAGGGGACATGAGTTGGACATGTGTGGGGGCCTGCTGGCAGGTGCCCCACAGTGCTGGGGGGTGAGGGTGCTGGGAGACATACATTGTTGATCAGTAGTGCAAGGTGACATGTGGCTTGGCTGGGGGGCATGGCCATGGTGGATGGGCTGCCTGCGGGACATGGGCAGGGGTGCAGGGTGGTCCCCTGTGGTGTGGGCTGGCTGCAGGGGCCATGGAGGGTGTAGAAGGAACACCTGGGAGGACCCACACGGCCAATTTACGTGTAGTGCTCCCCGCGCACCCCTGAAATACACGTGCCCTGATGGAATCGCGTGTGATACTTCCCACGCACCCCTGGAATACACGTACCCTGATGGAATCGCGTGTGATACTTCTCGCGCACCCCTGAGATACACGTACCCTGCTGATTTTGCGTGTGATACTTCCAGCGCACCCCTGGAATACACGTACCCTGATGGAATTGCGTGTGATACTTCCCGCGCACCCCTGAAATACACGTACCCTGCTGATTTTGTGTGTGATACTTCCCGCGCACCCCTGGAATACACGTACCCTGATGGAATCGTGTGTGATACTTCCCGCGCACCCCTGAGATATACGTACCCTGCTGATTTTGCGTGTGATACTTCCCGCGCACCCCTGGAATACACTTACCCTGATGGAATCGCATGTGATACTTCCTGTGCACCCCTGAAATACACGTACCCTGCTGATTTTGCGTGTGATACTTCCCGCGCACCCCTGGAATACACGTACCCTGATGGAATCGCGTGTGATAGTTCCCGCCCACCCCTGGAATACACGTGCCCTGATGGAATCGCATGTGATAGTTCCCGCGCACACCTGGAATACACGTACCCTGATGTCACGACTCGCTCCCTTCGCTCCCGTTCCCACCACTTGGGGGCTTGATTTGGGGTTTATTCCCTACTGGACTTTTCCTTCGAACATTATGCTACAGTCCAGTGATGAAGTGGGAGCGCTAAAAACCTATTTTCCAGGCTACTTCCCTTCCGGATCCATTCCAGGTTTTTGGCAGCCAGCATGCTTCTTTAACCAAATGACTATGCTTCCCAGAATGCCTGGCCCACTGCTCCACCTCCACCCTTGCAGGACAAGGTTGGGTGGAGGATAGGTATCAGCTGTGGCTGCAGGTGCAGCAATCAGCACACCCGAGGCGTGTGCTCGTTAAGCAGCTTTAAAAGCCTCAGTCTTACTTCAGTCCAGCGCTGGTCATCGTTTGCAGTGTTCCTGTTTTTGACTAGTCCCTGGTTCCTGGTTCCTTGCCTTTGTACCTACTTCCTAGTTCCTGTTTTCTTGTTTCCTCCGCCCTGAATTTCGGATTCATGCGCTAATTGATTTCTGCTCCCTTGATTTCCCTTTTTGTCTTCCCCTGTTTGCAGGCAGCAATTCTCAGTGCTTTCCCCTTTTAGATGCAGCCCAGTTTGTCTGTGTTCTATATTTCTTTGACTCTGTCCTTTGCTGCTGTTACCCATTTGCCTTAGCCTTCCTCTTAGTTTAGTTTCCTGTCTTTTCCTTGGAGGGGTAGGGAGAAGTTTGCATAGGTTATTTCGTTTTTCCCTGCTCCTGATCCTTACCTTCTAGAGGATCCATTCCATGTTTTCCATTGCACTTCTGCATCCATTTCCCATTTGATCATTAGGTGTGGTGTGTGGTGGTAGCTAGCTCCTGTGTGAATGCTTATGTTTTTCCCACTAATTTGTAATCCCTATTCCAACTTAGGTATTTAGTTTTCTGCAGCGGATCACGCTCCACTGCCTTCCAGTCTCCACCCTTGCCCTGCCGGGCTCTCCACATTGCAGCGGATCTCGCTCTGCTGCCTTCCAGTCTCCGCCCTTGTCCTGTCGGGCTCTCCACATAGCAGCGGATCTCGCTCTGCTGATTCCCAGCCTCAGCCCTTGTCCTCTGGGCTCCCTGCCCGGCAGCCTGCCTCATTCCGGCTGCCTTCAGCCCTTGTCCTCTGGACCTCCCTACTTCTCCCATTGCTGTTATAGCCTTTCTGGGTCCCAGATTCATCAACAGGATTCGTGGGCTAGCTGACATTCAAGAGGTGTATTTCGTCCTCGTGAGTACAGTTCCTAAGTTCCCTTATGTAATACCATCAAGAGTGTTAGTACACAGATCCTGTCATTGCTGGCCCTCCACGTGGGTTTAGCGCTGTCAGTACCTGTAACAGCAATTGGGGGTAAGGTGCTTGCCGACTTTCCTCGCGGTCAGGTGCTTACCCCACATCCCTTTTCATATATTGGTTTTGATGTCACACTCTATTTTGCACTCCTGGGTTCTAGCATACCTGAGTCGTTGTTCCTGGGTGCACATTTCCCTTGCCATATTCGCTGCCTTAGTACTCGCCTGACTAATCCTGACAGTATGACCAGCCCAAAATTCCCATTGAATATGGCAAGTTTAAGAAAGAAAGGCAGCAAGGCCTCTAACAAGCTTGTACAGAAAGCTTCCCCTACATTTACCTGTGACAAACCAATCACTAGTCCTGACCCCTATGAACTCCTTGTCACGAATGGGCATTTACGTGCAAAGTGTTTTTCCCATAGGATGGCACATCCTACATGGCCTGATCCTAGTTCTATCTTTGGTTTTGATCCCGATTCTATGTCAGCACAAGCCTTAGCCGCAGAAAACAACACACTGTTAGACTTATTATACGAGAGTACCTCTGTTGTTGAACCCCATGATTCCAGTTGTGCTTCACCTCAGATAGAACAGTTTCATGATACCAACATAAAGAATGGAGGGGTTTCTTGCATAACTTCTGTTTTCTACCCTCAGTCTAACGCATACTCTGTTGCACAGGTACAGACTGTAGTCCCTAATGCCAAGAGGTCTAAAGTCAATAGTTTGTTTAAGGGAAACACAGACCAAGTTGGAAAGATAAACTATAAATCACAGAACCTGCAAGCAGTAGAGGACAATGTACAATCGATGCATATTCAGATTGCTAGTGCAGGATCCAGCCCTGATGCCACTATGCTTCCCCCTGTGCCTACTGATAGTGATGTACAGTTAATGCAGGGCATGCTAAGAGCTAAACTTGAGGAGTTAAGACAAAAACTCATTTCGGCACGAGAGGAAAATAAAACCTTACACTCTTTACTGATTACACCTCAGACTTTATCTGTTGATGTGGAGGAAGTGAACTCTGTTCAGCCCCTGAGTGTAGAGACTTTGGTAAACCATGATATTTGTCATAATTCTGAGCTAGCACACATACAAGCTTCTGATTTCCAAACACAATCCACAATGGTGGCATACACAAATTCAGTCACTACCCTAGGCTTAGGCCCTGCTCTTGATACAGCTGCTGAGACTGAAGTAGATGTTAAAGCTGATGTGGAAGACAATGTTACCTCTGGGTTCACTCTTCCTGCTGCCACTTCTGATCAATACGAACAGTCAGAGACAGTACAGATTTCATGTTCTGATGGACTCATCCCACAGTATACTGAACCAAAGAACCGTCAGGCGGTTCCTGAACTGTTGATTGATAATCTGCCTCTTTCAGAAGCTAAAACAGAGGAATGGACAATAGACGAAATCCTGATTAACAGAGACTTTACTATGGTGATTCCACTGATTGATATGGACTTCTACAAAGAAAAAGACTCTGTGTCACCCACTAAAGAAAGGGACTGCAAGGGTACAGCTCAGTCTTTGGTTACTGGTGCCAAGGAGTCTACTGCCCTAAAGGTGCCCTTCATTCCTGAGCCACCGATGGGTCTGTCAACTTCTGAGACTTCTGTCTGTCCTCCTACAACAATTGACTCTTCTATGATTCAATCCACAGCCCTGCCGTCATCTTTGGCACACCTGTCTTCAACCAATGAACCGCTGCCATGTCTGCCATCTACTCAAGAGCCAGTCCCAAAGACCTGGACATGTTTGTATCCAGCAACCAAGATTGCTCCAGCTTGCATGCCTTCAGCCTCAAGGTTTCCCCTGACCTGCCTGTCTTCAGCTACAGTGACTCATCCTGCAGATCATCCTTCAGCTTTAGAGCCTCCGGTAGTCCATCAAGAGAGCAGGTCTTCAGCCCCGGAGTATACTGAGAATTTGCCTCCAGTTCATGAGACACATGTATCCTGCATAGCCTCGCTGCCATTATCAGAGGTATACCTGTCTACACCAAAAGATTTGGCTGTGTTTTCTTCTGCTCCAGCGATTCCTCCTGAATCCCAACCATTTACAGTCGATGAACGTCTAGCCTGCCTTTCTCTTGCTTCAGGAGGAGCACCAGAATGTCTGCCTTTTTCACAAGACGATTCTTCCAACTGCTTCATTTCAGCATCAGTGCCTCCTAAAGATGCAGCATCAGAGTTTGAGACTTTTGACAGCTCCCGCTTCAGAGTCATCAAGCTGGACCAAGTGGTGAGTCAGAACCACTCACTCGGGTGTGCACAAGGGGTGGTGCAGACCGGCGTATTACCTACAGGACTTGTGCAACAGAATTCCGCCAAGAAGCACCAGTCGGGTGCTAGTAGCCAAAGGAAGGGAATGACTGCTGCAGTTCAAGATGTGTCTGTTATTGCTCCTTCTGCGAGTCTGCCTGAAATACCAAGTACTGCGTCTATCACTCCCATCAGGATGCCAAACATCCCTGCTGTGGTATCCCAAGTGAAACAAGGTGACTACACGACTGTCACCAGGAGTACTAGCCTTGTACAACCCATTGGACTTTCAGGTCTCCAAGGCGTAGAACATGTGCAGTCAAACCTAAGTCACTTTCAACCAAAAGCCTTTTCCCAGATGGATGACAGAAGGAAATCTGAACCTCTACCTCAGCCACCACCTTCTCTAATGACTGAGCATAAACCTTTCCTGAAGCCAGCATTTTCCTCACCTCCCTCATGTCCACTCTCGGCAGAAAGGCTAACAGAACTTCTACCATTGCCTAAGGCATGTGGCACCAGCCTGCCTCTCTCCTCAAAGACTTATAAGGGTCCGCTCCCAGTGACTGAGCTTCCTGGACCTTCCAACTCTGCTTCTGGTCCTGCAAGTCCTTCATGCCTTTCTTCGAACCATGTGTCTCTTCCTCATCAGAAACCACCGTTTCCAGCAGTACCACCTCCAAAGACAAAGCACTCCTATCATGGAAGTCCATCTGCCTTTGTCCACAGACCACCATTTCCATCAGTGCCACCTCCAAAGAAAAAGCGCTTCCATCATGGAAAGAAGACGGCCGTAGGAGGGGGCATACTGTCACGACTCGCTCCCTTCTCTCCCGTTCCCACCACTTGGGGGCTTGATTTGGGGTTTATTCCCTACTGGACTTTTCCTTCGAACATTATGCTACAGTCCAGTGATGAAGTGGGAGCGCTAAAAACCTATTTTCCAGGCTACTTCCCTTCCGGATCCATTCCAGGTTTTTGGCAGCCAGCATGCTTCTTTAACCAAATGACTATGCTTCCCAGAATGCCTGGCCCACTGCTCCACCTCCACCCTTGCAGGACAAGGTTGGGTGGAGGATAGGTATCAGCTGTGGCTGCAGGTGCAGCAATCAGCACACCCGAGGCGTGTGCTCGTTAAGCAGCTTTAAAAGCCTCAGTCTTACTTCAGTCCAGCGCTGGTCATCGTTTGCAGTGTTCCGGTTTTTGACTAGTCCCTGGTTCCTGGTTCCTTGCCTTTGTACCTACTTCCTAGTTCCTGTTTTCTTGTTTCCTCCGCCCTGAGTTTCGGATTCATGCGCTAATTGATTTCTGCTCCCTTGATTTCCCTTTTTGTCTTCCCCTGTTTGCAGGCAGCAATTCTCAGTGCTTTCCCCTTTTAGATGCAGCCCAGTTTGTCTGTGTTCTATATTTCTTTGACTCTGTCCTTTGCTGCTGTTACCCATTTGCCTTAGCCTTCCTCTTAGTTTAGTTTCCTGTCTTTTCCTTGGAGGGGTAGGGAGAAGTTTGCATAGGTTATTTCGTTTTTCCCTGCTCCTGATCCTTACCTTCTAGAGGATCCATTCCATGTTTTCCATTGCACTTCTGCATCCATTTCCCATTTGATCATTAGGTGTGGTGTGTGGTGGTAGCTAGCTCCTGTGTGAATGCTTATGTTTTTCCCACTAATTTGTAATCCCTATTCCAACTTAGGTATTTAGTTTTCTGCAGCGGATCACGCTCCACTGCCTTCCAGTCTCCGCCCTTGCCCTGCCGGGCTCTCCACATTGCAGCGGATCTCGCTCTGCTGCCTTCCAGTCTCCGCCCTTGTCCTGTCGGGCTCTCCACATTGCAGCGGATCTCGCTCTGCTGCCTTCCAGCCTCCGCCCTTGCCCTGCGGGCTCTCCACATAGCAGCGGATCTCGCTCTGCTGATTCCCAGCCTCAGCCCTTGTCCTCTGGGCTCCCTGCCCGGCAGCCTGCCTCATTCCGGCTGCCTTCAGCCCTTGTCCTCTGGACCTCCCTACTTCTCCCATTGCTGTTATAGCCTTTCTGGGTCCCAGATTCATCAACAGGATTCGTGGGCTAGCTGACATTCAAGAGGTGCATTTCGTCCTCGTGAGTACAGTTCCTAAGTTCCCTTATGTAATACCATCAAGAGTGTTAGTACACAGATCCTGTCATTGCTGGCCCTCCACGTGGGTTTAGCGCTGTCAGTACCTGTAACAGCAATTGGGGGTAAGGTGCTTGCCGACTTTCCTCGCGGTCAGGTGCTTACCCCACATCCCTTTTCATATATTGGTTTTGATGTCACACTCTATTTTGCACTCCTGGGTTCTAGCATACCTGAGTCGTTGTTCCTGGGTGCACATTTCCCTTGCCATATTCGCTGCCTTAGTACTCGCCTGACTAATCCTGACACCTGATGGAATCGCGTGTGAAACTTCCCGCGCACCCCTGGAATACACGTGCCCTGATGGAATTGTGTGTGTTACTTCACGCGCACCCCTGATGCACACGTACCCAGGGCAATCGCATGTGATACTTCCCGCGAACCACTGAAATACACGTTCCCCGCTTGGCGTTTGCTGTTTGGCAGCCCTGTGAACTGGTCCAGGGTTAGCGCAGCCCTTTGCAATGAATTGGGAATTTTGAAGGGTTTCCCTTGCGCGAGGGCGTTCTTGGGGGCGTAACTGGCGCTGATGCAGGGTCGCTGCGCCACTCTGCGCCACGGCTGGTTTTGGAGGCTGGAATCCATGAATATGCTATGCAATGAAATGGATTTTATCGCACGGGGACACTGTGAGCCAGCCGTGTGCGCCACTTTTGTGCGAAATTCTATGAATTACCCTGTAAATGTGTTACCATTTACCTTGCACACAGAACATGTATTGACAAGACTAGAGCAATTAGTTGTATGGTTGATAGTAATTCTGCATTATGACAGGACTGAAGTCGAGGGTACACACGTGTGGACGGAGTAGCCCTTGTTTCCAGGAGCCCCCTCCCACTTTTTTCAGAGGACACCTTCATATGCTACTTTCTGGTGAAACAACATTCAGTTGGTATGTTAATGAGTCCACCCACTATTCTTTTTTTGGGACTTGACCACTACATTATGGTGTGACTGTGCACAACTCCGGGCAAAGAGAGTAACAATGTATGGATTTTAGCATGCAAGTTTGCAGACTATCACTTCTCTGTCACATTGCATTAAGACCAGTCACTAAGATGAGCCTTAATTAAAACATATGTTCATGATGCAAGTATGCATCTTCTTGGTAGAACAAGAAAGGAGTCTCGCCAGTTCCACAAGGAGTTGCATTGGCTTGCGAGTCAGGCATAGATCTTTTGCAATGGTCACTCAATCTACTGACTACCTTTCTTGATTTATACCAAGATTGGCTGTATCAAGCTACACTAGGAAAATAAGGGTACATGAAAAACAGACTCTCGTTTTTTAAGGGGTTGTTTACAATGTTTTTAATTGATATTACATTTCGATGTTCAAATTCATATCTTCTGTAAGTGTGCTGTGAATTAATCATTTTTTCAATCAATCAGATACTTCTGTAGCACGCTGTCACTGAAGGCATCATGGTGCATTCAAGAGATAACGAAGAGACTCGGCGGCAGAATCATGTGAAAAGCAGCGTTTTAAGGTTTCGCTTGAAGAGTGCAAAATCTGTGGTATTTCGCAACTGGAGTGGCAATGAATTCCATAGCCTCGGTGCTGCAATAGAGAAGGCCCTGCCACCCATTTGCTCCTTTCGGTATTTCAGAATGCATAAAAGTGCTGTGTCAGTGGATCTGAAAGGCCGACCCTGAGTGTAGCTCTGTAGCTTCTCCCGAATGGCCAAACAGCCTTTACCGCTCAGTGGATGCTTTAAACTTAACCCGTTCAGTGACCGGTAACCAATGAAAAGATTGACGCGCTCTAGAGACATTCAGACCAAAAGGAATGTGCTTCACTAATCAAACTGCTGCATTTTGCAGCACCTGGAGACCCTGAATAAGAAAAGATGGCTGCGCCAGATAGATAGCATTGCAGTAATCGATGCTCCCATTTAAGCAGACTGCAACTATCTGAGCATGAAATTTCTCAGGGGAGAACTTTCTTCAACTGCTTTAGTTTAAGGAAGCCTAAACGACACACACAGTTTATCTGGGTCTCCATGGACAGTGAGACAGGTATTTTAATCCACAGATTCCACACCATTTTGGCAGGTTCTGGCAGCGGTCACAGTGAAACCATCCAGAAAACTGAAGTCCAGCTGGTAGTCGCCTCTGTATGGCCAACAATCAGGACCTCTATCTTCCCACCATTTAGCTTAAGACATTTGGCTCCCATCCAGCCCTGAATAGTGTCCAGGTAACTTCTTAATCTTTCTCCCACCTCTAACTGATCGGGATGTAACCTGAACAGTATTTGAGGGCCCGCAGCGTAGGAATAAACCCTAAACCCAAATGAACGAATAAGCATCATTAAGGGCCTAATGTATAAATTAAGCAATAGTGGGGCCAGGACCGAGCCCTGCGGGACTCCATAGGTCATTGCAACTGGAGAGGAACGGTAGGGGGGAAGAGAGACAATTTGAAATCGAGAGGCCTAGAATCTCATGCTCAATAGTATCGAAAGCGACTGACAGGTCTAGTAAAATAAGACCAGCCGTGCCGCCTTCGTCTCTGATCATGGTGAGATCATCAAGTACTGCCAGCAAAAGTCCCCATCATGGGGCGAAAACCCATCTGGCAGCAGTCGAAGACATTTTGTCCCTCCAGAAATGCCCTCAGCTGTGGGGTGACCAATGCTTCCAACACCTTCATGAAAAACGGCAGCAGTGAGATGCAGTGATAGTTTGCTAGAACCGAGGCGTCTGACAATTACTTTTTCAACAGAGGGATTGTCCTGACCCTTGCCCCTGTCCTCACTGGCAAGTCAGCCTTCCAGTTAGGGCCAGGTCAAAGGCCTTAAAACCTCACCCAGACTCTCTTGGAGTCAGTCCTGGTGCCTTTGGCACCAGGCACATAACCATCATGAAGACCAACATTAGAATAGGACTATTTACTTGGGACTATTTAACTTGGAACGGTTCAGCCAAAATGGAGGCACACACATAGCTCAGTTACAAGGAATTGAGCTATGCGGTCTAGTCTTTTGGGTGTGGCAGGCTTGGGACTACTTTACCTGGACTACTTTGGGTGTGGCAGGCCTGGGACTATTTTACCTGGACTACTTTACCTGAGACTATTTAGACCACACCCAAACAGCAGAACATGCTTTGCGTTATTCTGCTGTGGGCAGCGTAACGCTCACTGTGTCCAGTTCTTTGATGCCAGTTTACCTGAAACCAAGGACCTGCGGAGAGAGAAAGAACACTACAAAACTTACCTGGAACAGTATCCTGTCTTCAATCCATCGCTGACTTCAGTTCCACTCACTTGAAGGTACGAACTCCATCATCCGGCACCGCATGCATCCTGGAATACCATAACCTGGAAAGAGGAGAAAGAAAGACAGCATTAGTAAGCGTTTACTCATGTTTCCTCCTGAATGAAGAAAGCCACACAATTCTTACCTGGGTAGTCATCTCCTGGTCAGTATCATTGCTTGAACATTACCGTGCTCGGCGAGGAACATCGCAACCTGCAAGGAGAGAAAAGACACAGGTTAGCAATATAAAAGGCGAAACAGAGCCGCGCATCGCGCATTACTCACCGGCAGCATTGCGCACACCGGGCTTTCACCTACCGGCCCAGGCTCATCTTCAAACTGCATGGCAACACCGAAATACCTTTATTATTCAAACTAAACGGAACATAAGAACTGCATATAAAGACTGTAAAGCAGCAAACCTACGGATTCGCAGCAGGCCTGGATTCCGACAGGGGGGCTTGCACCAGTGAAGTAACTTGGTCGCTGCTCGCCCCCACATCTACACGCCCCTGTCACGAGGAGCAGGACGGAGAATCCACCTTTTATAATATTAAAGGCGAGAAGGCCCATGGGGGAGGAAGGAGTTGAGGCCAAGGGAGGTGGGAAAACAAAGACTATCTGGTATTGAATCCAGCTCTCCTATATTGCAGACCCATCTTTAATCAGAGGCATTACTAAGGGACCGGGAGAGGGTTCGAGAGTGCAAATAATCCAACCAGGGCTGGGTGGCGTCCCCGTGGATACCAGGTGAGCGTAACAGGGATCACCAAAGCTTCTTTTAATTTAGGGGGAATTGGACCGCAAGCCAGGGAGGAATTCACAGCTTTGGATAGAAACAGAAATGTATTTGGGCGCTAATTTAAGCAAATGTAATGGAATATAATCAAAAGGAGAAGCTGATTTAAGTCTGGCCACCGTCTTGCTCGCTTCGGACCCATTAGTGGGGGTACAAGTGACAAAATGGGTGACATTCTCCTCTGCAGTAGGTGTAAAACCTCTGCTCTTACAGGCTGCAGTGATGTTCTGTTCAATTCTCCCTTTGTCCATAATATCTTTCCTGATTCCCTTGATTTTGTCAATGAATAAATCAGAGAGGTCATTGCAGAGAGACTGCAAACTGGTAGATTCAATGTTTCCACTAAGCTTAGTTAAGTTTTTTACTATTTCAAAAAGCTTTTTAGGGGCATTTAGTGCTAATTGGATGGAATTAGCAAAATAGACTGACTTGGCTTCTTTCGGAGCCTTATGGTAAACTGTATGTTGTTTCTTAAAAACCTTGCATAGTTGGGCATCGTAATGCTTTCTCCATGTGCGTTCTGCTTGACGGGTCTCCAAATGTAGCAGGCGAAGAGTCGGCGTAAACCAGGGGGCAGAATGGGAGGGGGGGGGGGGTTGATGTCATTTGGAGAGGAGCTAGTTAATTTGCCACTAATTCCATAGCATTGACTAATCTGGATATATCTGACGGCGCTGGGCCTGGCTCCGGAGGAGACAGAGCAGTGGCAAACAATTTCTGAAAACACAAAACGGGAGTCCATTCTTGCCCAGTTTCATCGTAATGTAGATTCTCAATAGTTTGGGGTTTGCGTATGTTTCCCTGCCACTTGAATCGTAAAGGGAACCACATAGTGGTCAGACCAGGTAAGGGGTCGACTGGAAAAAACTCTCACAAGTGAGTGGGAAGCAAATAAAAAGTCTAAAATATGACCTTTGACATGGGTGGGGCATTAACTTGTTGCACTAATTGCAATTGTTTCATAGCATTCAAAAACATTTTATTGGCTCGAGCTGACCCTGCCTCGGTCCATAAATTAAAATCACCTATAATAATCAGATTCTTGTGATGTAACAATAAATCCGAAGTGTCACTCTCAAAAACTTTAAGAAAGGTGGCAAGATTGGATGAGGGAGGGCGATACCCCAGAAGGAGATGACACACCCAAGAGGCATTAATTATTATTCTAACCAATACATGTTCCATGTCGGCCTCTAACGAGGTAGGTAACAATGAGCATTTATACTTCATCCTATACACCTCCCCCTGGGTGCTTTGAAGGTCGATCTACATGGAGTATTGCGTAGGGGGCAGTGCTTGAATAATATTGGGGCCAGATGACTCAGATAACCATGTTTCAGTAACAAGCACAAAATCAGGGCGATGATGTTCCAAGAAAGAGTACATTTCTGATCTATGGGCTACGGGTGCACGCGCATTGGTCATACATGCATATAGAAGGGTGCGCCCCGGCATGAGTGGCGGCTGCACATGCAGGCCATGCCAGCCAGCAGGGAAATGTGTATTAGGCGGTGCCAAAGCAAGTATTTCAGTACGCGAGGAGAGCATACCATCAGTATGCTGAGCACAGACTCTACATGGACGAGCGCAGACAGGCCGGATTTTGACCTGACTTTGGGCTGTGCATGGCCGCTGCACTCCTGGCATCGTCTCCTCAGTAATTAAGTCATACTTGTTTGTTTGTTTATTAATAGGGCGCCAGGAGAACCCTTGGGTAGCTGGGCGCACAGAGTAGCAAGAATACTAACTTGGTTACAGGTTACAGATAACAGGTATACATAAATACATTCTGTACAAGTGGGATGGCAGGAGCATATTATAGGGAGTAAATACATTATGTACATTTTACATATGAGGGTTGGGCATCATATGGCAGTGGGTCCTAATACACATGGTCTCAAAGGTTTCAGAAATCATTGCGTCGGAGCCTGGTACGGGTGTGGTGCCTGAAACTGTTGTAGGGCTGGTTCCTTCTTAGTTCGACTGGTAGGGCATTCTAGTATTGAGCTGCTTGCACAGGGAAGCTATCGCCTCCGTTTTTTTTTAGACGGAATCTAGGAGTTTGGAGGCAGAAGGAGTTGGCTGTTCTAGCTGGTCGTGCGGAAATGTTTCTTATTTTTCTGTCTCTGAGATATGGGGGGGCTGCATTGTTCAGGCATTTGAATGTGAGCGTGACAATTTTAAAGGTGATCCTGTCGCTGATTTGTAGCCAATTGTAATTTCTACTATTGCAGAGACCAATCCTGGAGGATGCCGGTGTTTGAAAGAGGGAAAGCGAGAAGGTACTCACCCTCTGCCGTGCAGGTGTGTGTAAACCCAAAGATAGCTGGGGAGTGTAGTACCGGCACGAGCACCAGTCTACCACAAGTCCAGTCACACTTGAGACTGCTGTAGGCAGAATACAAGGAAAGGCAATAAACTGTACTTATAGGACAAAGATGTATAAATAAAAAGTTTACTTGCGGAGAATTGTGTAGTTTTAAAATCCAAGGCGTCCAGTCGACCGCCCGGCGCAGTAACGCCTAAAAGGAAAATAAAACTCAAGGAACAGAAGCGTAACAAACAAAACAAACAAACCCACACTTTCAAGTGTGCCTGCGCGGTATCTGCAGTTATCCGTTGCAACAGGGCTAATAAGCACAGAAATGACCAATCCCGGAGGATGCCGGTGTTTGAAAGAGGGAAAGCTATTTTCCATAGACACAACCCTCTGGTGTTCTTCCTTTGCAACACATCCTTGATGCCCATTCACCCTCCACTTCCTTACAAATAGCTTTCATACCTCTGTTACCCTTTTGCGCCATCCCTTTACTCTTTACGCTGTTCCCTTCCATTACCTGCCACGCAACCCCTTCCCTTGTCCACATTGCTCGGTGACTAATTGCCATGGTTCACATGTAGATGGTAGATCACCTATATTTGCCATTCATCCACTGCCAGACACAACAAGAAGTTGTGGACAGGTACTTGATGACAATTTTAGCTATGGGGTCTGCACTTGGACAACACAGCAAAAGATGCTGAGTGTACTTTATTGTGTTGTACTTTCATGTAAAGTTGGCTGCATATTTTGATTCATGTAAGCAGAGGGAACTGTGAGGGGTGTCATCCTGGGATACAGTGATGGAGAGGGAGCAACAGTGACCTATTATATGTATTTGTGTTTTCAAGGAAGCGCAGGTGTTTTCCTTCCAAACACAACGTTTTTAGAAAGGGCCACGGAAAGGGGTGATAAGGATGGCATCTCAGATGCCCACATCCTCACGGCCTTTCTCAGGACATGCCTAAAAGGGACACTATTGACTATTATGTGCATAAAATAAAATATGACCAGTAATGGTGGTATTCTACTAACAAGTAATACCTGATAGTTACATCTTTCTGGGCATGGTAATCAACTGTGCCCGAACGTGAGTTCCACAAACTACTACACTTGTAATTTTCATGGTTATTATTCAGGGTGCTATTAAACTCTTTTTTTTGTAATGAACTCACAAGTGCTCAAGAAACCAGAACAGAGGAGAAGTAGTCATACCGAATCAAAGCAAGGAAAAACTCTTATAAAATATGGAGTCTAACTTCTTTGGCAAGTAGGATTCGTGGTAAGTGGCTGCAGATTGCAATAGACCAAATGTTTATGGTCACTGTATCAGCCAACATGGACATCTAGGATCACAGAATATTTAATTTACATTCATACTTTGCCAATGTGCAGTATGAACACGCATATTTGTTGCACTTTGCACTTTCCACTTTGAACTTTGCACCTCTGGCCCTGGGAGCAACAGTCTAGCCAGCCTGGTGGGTAATTGCCTCTTTGTCCCCTTCCTGTTCCACCCATGCCATCTCAATATATTACACACTGCTTTTTATCCATCAATTGCATGCATCTGTATTTCACATTGTAACCATCTCTCTATGTCTGAGAGGATTTGTAAAATGAGTTTGTGCGATTTTTATCTGGACTGTTGGTGGGAAGCAAATAGCTAGCTAGCTAACCGCAATACATACTTATCAGGTGTTGGGAAGTGGGTGTATTGAGTAATGTTGCAATAGGTAGCAGAGTCACAAGGGTGAAATGATTTTACGATGGACAGAATTTCAGAAGTTGTTTTGAGCTTGAGGTGGAAATGTGTGTTTTCATGGCATGTATTTAAATTCAGTTTTTTGAAAAGTGAGGAGATGGCTTGGATCTGTACAGGAGCGATACTGTTAGATTTCATTGTGATGGGGTGCTTGACTTTACATTGAAGACAGACTGGCGCTTGTTTGTAAAAACTCTTTCGACAATAATGCAATGACCACATAGCCCAATCAGATCTGTATGGGCAGTGTAAGGAAGGCATGGTATCGCCAGTAAGACCCACGCAAGTGACCACAGTACAAGGGTGTTTATTGAACTTCAACAAAGGTGTGATAAACGCCTATCTAATCCTAAATCTACAGATGGGAGCAAGCTATGACCATCCAATAATAATAAAGTCCCGGTGGAGTCTCGTCAAAATAAAAGGGCTTACACTAAAATAAAAAACTACTGCCAATCCTTACCTCTAAATACAAATAGTGTGGGGTAGTGTTTATGAAAAAGAAAGAAGTGCTCACAAAAATGATATGTCAGAATGTTCAGGCCGGTGGCCTCCCTTCCCCACGTTTTCAGCACGGGACAAGGCGGATCACTCGAGCATAGCACACTCTGACTTCTTAGGCACGAGAATACAGTTCAATTAACAGCATCAAGGCCTTCTGTGCCCAAGTCTCTTTATTTATCAAAGTCTTTTGATTCAGAGGGCCTGATGTACCAAAAAAACCACAAAGTTCCCTTTCCTCTTACATGTACTCAATTCAGGTGATTCACTCTTCACCCTGGATCCACCGCAGCCGGGCTCAGATCCATTTTCCCAATGTTCAGAGAATATCCTTTCTTGGGTGACTCACGGTTCACTTTGGATCCCCCTCTTCCAGGCTCTGAACCTTCCTCTTACACAGTTAATCTCCCTCAGCCAAGCTCAGATCAATCTCCGTTCATATTAACTATCGATGACTTTTGAATGTGCACAGGTTTAGCTTGACTTGTTGCAGAACCACTTTGATTTCACAATTCCTTTTTACATTTGCCACCTCTCATTTGGATACCTAACAAAGGCCTTTGAATGAGCATCCACGTGGTGCCGGACCACTCTGTGTACGGTATCTATCTTGGCTTCAAAAGGTCAGTCACTCCTTTGCTATTCAATTATATTCGCGTCGCTCGTCACATACGCTTCACACACTGTTCTCTATGCAATGTTGCTGTTTGCAACCTTGGTTCTAACACAGTCTGGTCTGCTATCAGTCTGCCCCACTCACCAGCCGTTCTGGCTTTACTGGCGCTGCTTTGTTGGTAGGAGCCAAGGACAGTACCATGTCAGCAAACGCTCCTCCCTGCCTTAGTTATCGACGCAGGAGAGCCTCGGATACCTCCGACACAGAATGCCGGTTTGTTCAGCTTTAATTCCAGGTCTTATTTTTCTTATTCTCTGAGGTTTGTGAAAATAACAGTTTTCCTCTGGAAAGGTCAAGGGCACTTCCCTCCTTGCAACCCTCTCTGGTCTTGTAGTCTTTCCTCTCGTATTAAACTGCCATATTGGAACTGCTGTTTCCCCAAGTGCGTTGCCTTGCTCAGAGTATGCTTTCGTGCTCTCCCTTTTATCCATGTGGGGAAGTGGGATGGAAGTCAGGTGTGTGTATTGATCAGTAACTGCCTGACTCTGCCTGACCATTGTGTTGGGACATGTCAGGTATACGGCTCGGGTGTTACTCCGTTTTCTCTCACAGTGAGCTGTCTGTGAGAAAGTGTTCGTGTTGGGGGGGTTGAGATCCTCAGTATCCTACCTGGTAGGATGGGGAAAAGCTGTTACAGGGAAGGGGATACCGCGTCTTACCATTCGGTCTCCCACTCATCCAGGTGATCCCCCCCCGCACTAGTCCACCCCCAGGAACTGGATCCAAAAGCGATGGGCGTGTCCAGGCAACATAGATGACAGATGCCCAGGGACTAGCGGGTGAGACACCTTCAGGTTTCTCACAGCAGACAGATCTGTATCCCACCCCCACTGCTGCAGGATGGCCTCCCTTCTGGGCATCTATAACACAATACATACATGCCCAGGGCACATGACTGGTGGTGGCCATGAGCATACGGCAATGTGTGGTGTGCGTGATCCACACTGCTCCTAGCTGCATGTGTTGAAGTAGGCTAAGGAGGGGTGGGAAAGTTCACCTTGAGACTGTTAAAATGGAAGTACATATTTTGTTATATGGAATAGTTTAAATATTTCATTATTTCCACTGCACAGCTTGCAATTGAAAGTAGAAAATAATAATGTACATTTTTGTGGCATTTCTCCCAAAAATGAAACCTTCCTTTGGCAGGCCCAGAACACACTATAAAGGGTCTCTTTGTTATTTGTCCTTGAATCTGCAGTACTAACAATTTGCCCCCGGGTCACTTCCAATGCGAGATGGCCTTGGGTACCATAAGGACGTGATCGGCATCCCTTTCCCCTGGACTTTTCTTGGTGACATCAAGGGGTCCACGTTGGGTTCAGTGGCATGCTTTTCCTGTGCAGTATTCTCTAGGTGGCTCACAGTCCCTGACGGGCTTCTCAGCAGCCCAAGCCTCAGCTCTTCAGGGGACTACAGCCTCACCCAGGTGCTTCTGCTGGGCATCCACATCCTCCTGGCACCTCAACAGGGCACCTTAGTGATTCAGACCCCATGTTCTCCCTGGAGGGCCTCTCACGACAGAGCAGTCCATAGCCTCTTTAACCAACACAGGTGGGGCTCCATCTGCTGTGAACTCCTTTGATTTGATTATGGATGGGGAAGCTGCACAATGTCAAAATCACAGACTCATGCTGTCCCCGGAAGCTCTGCGCTCCAGGCTTACCACTTATTTTGTTGCAGCAGCAGGGTAGGGAGTGGAGCAAGGAGCCCGCCATCTGTGCCCAACAGGTGCTCGTGTTGGTCCCCGCCTCCGAAGTCAGGCTACCACATCAGGCTCCCCACCTCACCCCCTGGGCCGGAGCAGCCTATGTCTGGACGCACGACACCAGCTCTATGGGCCACTGGCACTATGTATCCCCGTCACCCAGCTGCCCTCTCCCAGGGATGCAGCAGCCTGCCTCAGGATGTAGAGCACCAGCTCCCTGGTGCGCTGCCACTCCCCATCCTATTCAGGCAGCTCCCCTTTTCATCTGGGGTGCCTGGGTGTCCAGCGGGGGGCACCTTGTGCCCTTCGTATCATGAGGATGGGCACCAGTCAGCCCCGGGCGGCCTGCGTTCACTAGAAAGCAGCCATCTTGGGTGCTGGCGGCCACGCCTCTTTCAATTTCCTGAATATTAGGGAGGAGCTGCAATGGTTTATAGAACAGCTGCTCACAGTGATACAATGCTAGAATCTGGCTTAGGCGGACATGAACCATCTCATGAGGGGGATGATGCCGCCGAAGGTGAGACAACGATTCACAGAACACATTTCTTGGCCAGATGAAGTCCTATGCCCTTACCCAGGCTAGAGAGAGAATAATTACCGCAATCTCCAAGATTTGCCCTCGAAAGACTGATTGGCAGAAGATGGGAAACTGCAATCAAAACAATGGAGAATCACTGCAGATTACTTAGGCTGACTAACTGTAGTGTTCGCCCAACATTCAAGCATCACTAAACTGGATGAGAACGCTCAGGAGGCTATAGCCAACTCTTTTGTAGCCGATATCCTACCCAAAGAGCAAGCACAATTAAAGAACATGTGAATTGGGTGACGGCTCAATCCTTAGCAATGCTAGTAGTGCTGGCAAACCATTGGTTAGCATTTCAGAAACTGACGAGACTCTTGAGAATTAACTGATATTGATTGAAACGCAGAACTTATAGGGACAAATACAGACTGTGCAAAATGCTGCCCCAAGACGAGGTAAAAGCCGAAATAGGGGGAAGAGGAGGCCTGCATCCGGGACAAGTGGGACATGCGGGGCATGTGGGTATTTGTATTTATTTATTTGTATTGCGCAGCCTGCCCACGGGCATCAGGGCGCATGTTTAGAAAGGTGGTTACAAGAAAGTGTTACAGCAGGCAGTTAGAGGTTACACTTATATATACATAAACATATATAAATTATGTACAACATTTACAGGGGTAATATACAGATGCATTATATACAAGGTAGCCGGGAAGGTGCCGCATGCAGCCAGTGTTACATAGGACTGGCCGCCATAGCGTCTTGCTCATGGAGCCAGTGTTTTGTTTTACTTTTGAAGGATTGGAGGGAAGGGACATTCCTGAGTTCATTGGGTAAGGAATTCCAGAGCTTCGCCGCTAGGACTGGGAAGCTCGAGCCTCTGGCAGTTTGAAGCTTGAAACTGGGGATGATAAGTGTGTGCGCTTGTGCAGATCTTAAAGGTCTGGAGGCTGTGTGTTGGGTAAAGCGCGCTGATAGGTATGCCGGTGCAGCGTTATTCTGTGCTTTGTGACTAAGAACAAGTGTTTTGAGGGCGATGCGCCGTGCAATGGGGAGCAAATGTATGTTGTGTCTGGTGGAAGAGATGTGGGCGCGCCTGGGTATGTTTAGAGCAGCCCTGATGGCGTTATTCTGGGTGACCTGTAGTTTATCAATGTTTCTTTGGCTCGTTCCGAGATAAAGGGCGTTGCAGTAGTCAATTTCTGATAAGATGAGGGTTCTGGCGAGAATAAGGCAGTTGTCCGTTGTTAAGAAGGGACGGCAAGCTGTGATCAGTTTACACGTACACGCGGATGCTGAGACTACTGAGTTGGTTTGTCTGTTGAGTGAGAGGGTGGAATCTAGGTAAATACCGAGGGTTTTAGTGACATTAGTAACCTTAATAATATTGCCATCAATGTTAAAGGCCTCATATTTACTGTCGAGTTTTGCGAGTTTAGGCTGAGAACCTAGGATGAGTAGCTCAGTTTTCTTGTCGTTTAGGCAAAGCCCGTGGTGGGCCATCCACGCTTGGATGGCAGTGTAGACTGCATTAAGCGCTTTGGTGTCCGTTACATAATCCCCAGTGATAGGGATGAGTATCTGGGTGTCGTCCGCATAATTTGTGTAGGTGACACCCAGATAGTCAAGAATATCAAAGAGTGGTTTCGTAAATACGTTATAGAGCGTGGGTGATACGCATGAGCCTTGAGGGACTCCACAGGGGACGTGAGCTGGGTCCGCGGCAGTGAGTGGTGAGAAGACCCTCATGGACCTGTTTGGCTGGGCCAACAGGACTCAGACACAGTGGGGTCAACCGGATCAGTAATGACAGTAGGGTCGGCAGGATGAGCAAAGACAATTGGGACAGTAAGAACCGCAGGGAATACAGACAAACCCGCTAGTGTGCAATTACTGTAAAACCGGTTTGTCATTGGAAAAATGAATGCCGATATAGACCGCAGCAGCCCTACTTCCAGGGTTCTCGGGCACAGAGCACCGCCCAAAGTACCCCTGCTGATAACTCTAACTCCTTCCCCGACACAAATCGGAGAGCTTCAACTCCCTTCCCAAATCCATACACCCCTGCCACAGGATCCTGTAAGGGAGGCATGGTATCACAAGTATGACACTGCCATAAAAGGTACAATTTGTAAAAACCTTTATTCAATTTGCGGGGTTTGGAAAAACTCCTACTTTGCCCTATTGGCTAGGATCGGAATAGTCTCTATCATGAAGTAAACGTGAAGTAGACGTGCCCCAGGAGAAGAAGGAGTAGGAGCTCCACGGTAGCCAGAGCTACGAGCTTCTCTGCACCCACCGGGTGCTACAGGGAGGCAAGCTGCCTACCCTCATCATCCAGGAAGATCTGGTGATCAGATCTCACTTTTGCGCATCCCGTGCGGCAATTACTCTGGCATCCAGTTTTCAGCTGAATCACCCTCCCGCACCATCTACTTGTCGGTATTGCGTGCACAATTTGTGGAAAGTGCCCCCTAAGTGAAGACGCCATTGGCCTACATGAGGAGAGCGTCCGCTCTAAGATGGCCGCCCTGCCTGCACACCATCCCAAAATGCCGTATTGAGCTTCAGCGCATCCGATTGGGCACAGCTGCTCTGAAAGCAGCCAACCACGCACCGGAGGCGTGAGCCGGCCCTCTCCCAGGAAGGCCCGCGAAAGTAAGGCCGTTGCCTGTCCCAGCCTGTCCTGAGCCGTCCGGACCGTCGGCCAGACACGCTGCCCGAACTGCCCCTCACGTTGTAAGTAAGTGAATGCTTACCTATACACCTGCCATCTAATATTGTGAATGACGCACTTGTTATCCCCAACCATTATCACTAAGAGCCCTATGGCACTACGCTCACCGCCAACCCACTGACTCTCTCGAGACTCAACCCGCACCATACTCCGCCTCAGGCATGTATTCCGCCTCGCGCACCATAGAAGTACTGTGTAAACCATGATGTAGTTGTTAATCACAGTATTCAGCCCGTGTAGTCTATATGCACCCCTCTGCTCTCATATTGCTATTAATCTCATGTGATCTTTGACTCGTTATGTTCCAGTGTCCCACCGCTCTCACTGAAATATGCTTCCCTGTACCTATTGTGATTTTCAAATCTAGCTGTCCTAGTGCCCCACCGCATGTTACCTTGCATCCGCCTGCCAATGTGCGGTATGCAAAACTCAGCCTGTCATTTTCAGTTGTGTGTCACATGGAGCCATAAAACTCCATTTGATAGGCCGGTGCATCATGGTCTCTAACAGTCCACATGGCCGCTATCAGACCACTCTAATTGTGTTGTGCCTTATGGTCGCTATCAGACCACATTGATTGTGTTATGCCGCAGGGTCACTATCAGACCACTCTAATTTTGTTGTGCCTTATGGTCGCTATCAGACCACTTTAATTGTGTTGTGCCTTTTGGTCGCTATCAGACCACTCTAATTGTGTTGTGCCTTATGGTCACTATCAGACCACTCTAATTGTGTTGTGCCTTATGGTCGCTATCAGACCACATTGATTGTGTTATGCCGCAGGGTCACTATCAGACCACTCTAATTTTGTTGTGCCTTATGGTCGCTATCAGACCACTTTAATTGTGTTGTGCCTTTTGGTCGCTATCAGACCACTCTAATTGTGTTGTGCCTTATGGTCACTATCAGACCACTTTAATTGTGTTGTGCCTTATGGTCGCTATCAGACCACTCTAATTTTGTTGTGCCTTATGGTCGCTATCAGACCACATTGATTGCGTCATGCCGCAGGGTCACTATCAGACCACTCTAATTGTGTTGTGCCTTATGGTCGCTAACAGACCACTCTAACTGCATTGTACTCTATGGTCGTTTACAGACTACCTTCAGTGTATTGCCCCATACGGTCGCTAACAGCCCACATGGTCACTATCTGACCATCTGCTCTTAGACTGTATTAAGCCAACATGCCCCTCACCAACAGCCTAATAGCCACAGATTCGCCCATGTGCACTCTCAGTATCCTACTCACAAGATTACTGCCCACCCTTCTCCTCCTTATACGGTACTCTGAGGGGACCATACTCAACCACACCACCGCCCCCCTCCACTACCCACCTCCGTACCACACCATAACTATGCCCTCCCTCGCTCACCACACCAACCTTTACCTCAACAACCCAGCCCTTTGGATCCAACATTTTGCATCTAGACCTCTACCAAACATACCATGCTCTATCACCCTGAGAAATGCCAGACTTGGCTCGCGACTCACTCACGCCTCCCATCACCCGGCGCATCTTAACAAACAGCCACGGACCTCCACACCATCCACACCCACGCCTAACCCCTCACTACCCCACTCTAACCTCCTTAACACGAGCAATATCAAGGGTGCGTTAATCAATGCCAGATCACTTACGGCTCACGCCCTAGAAGTGGCTGACCTCATCCTCGACTTCATAGCAATTACCAAAACCTGGCTTCACGCAGCCTCAGGCCCACTACTCTCCCCCGCCATCCCTCCAGGTTATAATATTATCAGACATGACCGTAATTCTAATCAGTCCAAAGGTGGCGGCATTGCCATTATCCCTAAAAATGTTCTAAACTTCCACCTCTCTTCCGCGCACCACTTTTCTGCTTTGGAAGCACTGACAGCTAAACTAGCCGTTACCCCTAACCATTCTATCACCTTCCATTTACTTTACCGGCCACCCGGCCCGTTATCCACCTTCCTTGAGGACCTCTCTAACATCATCACTCACAACACCAAAACCAATTCCCATGCCACGATATTGGGGGATTTCAACCTAGGCCTTTCTGACCCCAAGGACACTGATGCCATGACTATTGATAACATGCTTACGAATGCAGGATTCTCACAGTTCATAAACCAACCTACCCACGCTAAGGGCAGAACCCTTGACTGGCTAGCCGCCCCCAATTGTCACATCAATATCGCCTCCAACCAACAGTGCCCTTGGACTGACCACAACTTAATTACGTTTAACATCCAGTCCAAACCCGTCAGCCACTCTCCTAGCATTTCACCTGCTACGGCCACTCGCAATAAACGTGACATCACTCGCGACAGACTCCTCCCACTCCTCCTCCCTGCTCTCAATGACCAGGCTCGTACATGCTCCGACCCCACGGCTCTGGTTGACACTTTTAACTGCACTATGCAAAAAGCCCTAGACACCATCGCCCCATCTAAACTGAGAAAATCCAAACCTCGAGCCCACCTGAACTCCTGGTTCACACCCCAGCTTAGAACCTTGCGCAAAGAAAAACGAATTGCGGAATCACATTGGAAAAGCAACCACTCTCCAGCCAACAAATCGTGTCTACTCCTGGCTACCCTTAATTACAAGGAAGCCATACTCCAGGCAAAAAAAGACACATATAATAAACGCATCGAACAAGCCAAAGCCAACATCAAAGAATTGTTCAAAATCTTAAAAAAACTTGAAACTCCTGTTACTGCACCAAACACCTGCACCAAAGATAGCACTTGGTGCACCAAAATCCAAGAGGCTCTCCTAGGCAAGATTGCCACTCTCCAAATTAAAATCAATAACAAACAAACCAGCCTACAATCCAACCTTCAACCTAACCTTACACCTACCCTAAACCACTCCATCCCAGACTCTCTGACTCCTTTTAGCTTCTCTCCTCTCTCCATTGCTGAAGTGGAAAAGATCATTGCTAGCCTTAAACCATCCAACTGTCAAGGCGACCTTTGTCCTGCGCCCATTATTAAGGAAGCAGCTCATGACCTAGCACCATTCATCACTGCGATCAACTCTTCCTTTAGTTCTGGGATTGTACCTGACAACCTAAAGGATGCGTGGGTCATCCCTCTTCTGGAAAAACCTACTTTGGACCCCAGCATACCCACAAACTACAGGCCAATCACTACTGTCCCATTTGTACTAAAAATCCTCGACTGAGCTGCTTATCTACAAATTCAAGATTACCTCGAATCAAACAAACTTCTGGGACTTAGGCAATCAGGGTTTCGGCCTTGCCACGGCACTGAAACTGCCCTTAACGATTTAAAAACTCAGATCGAAGATCTAAAAGACAAAGGCAAACTATTACTTCTTCTGGACCTCTCGGCGGCCTTTGATCTTGTCAATCATGAAATTCTTTGTCACCACCTCAAATCAGCAGCACACTTCTCAGACAAAGCTACTACCTGGATTAACTCCTTCCTAGACAATAGATCAATGCGCGTGTTCTCTCCACTAGCAGCCGCCCCACCCGCACCTGTCTCTTGCGGCATGCCTCAAGGGTCCTGTGTCTCACCCACGTTGTATAACGTGTTCACTAAACCCCTTTTCGATATTCTGGACTATCTGGGTGTCACTTATACCAATTACGCTGACGACACTCAGATACTAATCCCTATCACAGGTGACTACACTACTGACACCCTCGCTATCAATGCCATCTACCAGGTCATCCAAGCCTGGATGGCGCAACACGGACTCTGTCTAAATGATGAAAAGACAGAGCCCCTCATTCTTGGTTCGCCACAAAAACTTACCAAACTTGACTCTGCGTTTAAGTCCTTCACCATTGATGGGAATACTATCCTAATTGCCAAGGACACTAAAACCCTAGGGATCTACATTGACCCGACCTTATCCTTGACCAGACAAACCAATTCAGTCTCATCCGCAACGGCTTATACTTGTAAGCTTATTACAGCCTGTCGCCCTTTCCTCTCTACAGCTAATTGTGTGACCCTGGCTAGGACCCTTGAACTATCAAAGGTTGATTACTGCAACGCCCTTTACCTAGGCACTTATCGCTGTAACTTAAATAAGCTACAAATTGTCCAAAATAATGCGATCAGAGCGGCCCTTAACATTCCCAGGCGCCAACACATAGCTGACACTAGACGTAACCTTCACTGGCTCTCAATCCCACACCAAATTTCCTTGAAAGCTCTGGCTCTTACCCATAAATGCCTTCACAACCAAGCTCCCTGTTACCTGGCTAACAGATTTGCCCTCCACAGCTCCACTAGACCTCGCAGAATGGCCCAAGCCAACTGCCTTGTCATCCCACGATTCAATCTCCAAAGATCAGGTGGAACCAGCTTCCCCATCATGGCAGCCAAATTATGGAACTCACTCCCCAATGAGCTGACAGTAGAACCCTCCTTTCTGAGATTCAAACACCTTACCAAAGTTTGGCTGTCCTCCCAAGACATCTAACATTGGGCTCACTGCTTAACTGGTACTTTGACGTACCCTTGTATGTACACTCTGCTTGCCTTCTTATTGTTATTATATTGCTTGCAAACTTTGTAATATACCTGTAAACCTTGTAAGTACTGCCCTGTCCGCTTTCATCATGTTGTATCTAAGAGATTGGCCCGGTTGCCCCTGGGCCTGGTGCACTTTAGAAATAAAATAAATACAAATACAAATCATCAAATAATAAATAAAACAGTCCTAGCTGAGTCCGTCAAATCAAAATGGCCTACACTAACAAAATCTAATGCCTGCCCTATCTCTTGTACAAAAAGTGCGTAAAGAAGAATATGTATGCAAAGAAAAATCAGTGTTGGAATGTAAACAATAAATGCGGCTTGGTCAGTTCTTCTCCCCACATTACACAGCACAGAGTAAGGTGGTCCCGTAGACAGGATGACACACTCTGGCTCAGGTTCTGAAAACAAAGGAAGTTCAAAACGTGGATCGAGGCCCCTCTGGCCTTCCACGTTAAAGTTTCTCTTTCCAGCTTTCAAAACACAGTTAAAAAAGGTTCAAGCCGGTCTCCCTCAGTCGGGTCTGGGACCTTTCAAAACAAAAAGTTCACATAGGTCTCCCTCAGTCGGGCTTGGCCATTCAAACACAACACTTGCAGGGATTGCCTTCCCCAAGCTTCATTCACATCCTTTGGGGGTTCCCTTTCCCTAATTTATCACACTTCTGGTCTCCCTCAGTCTGGCGCTGACCTTTTCCTGATGTCGAAGACTTTCGAATGTGCATGGCTTTTACTATCGATCTCTTCAAGACCACTTCGACTTTCCTTTCAGCTCACACTCTTTGTGTTATTTGCCCCAGTGTCTCTTGGCCTGGATAGTTCAATGTCATAAGCACAAAAGTTCAATGTTCACCTTTTTACTCCTCCCCTTTCAGCCTGGGTTAATTTTGATCACTTCACTTTTTATTGTTCATTCACTTTATCACTTCATAACGAAAACATTTCACCTTTCACTGAGAATTTCGAGTAGGCTACTACCTTTCGCTGGACCACTCCACTACTCAGTATCGCTGGTTTCACAGCTATCGGTAATTCAAAGTTCATCACAGGTCTGCCTTCCTTCACGTCTCATCCACACGCCTGCAGCCTTCAATTGTGCAATATACTGTTGCAACTTCAATCTTTCCTTAACACACAACCGTCTTTCATGTCGCTTGCCAACTCACCAGCTTTGTGCCTTTCTTTCTTGTCTTGCAGTTTTTAATTCACAAGTCAAGGTTAATACAACAGGCTTTCGCCTTGCCTCCCCAACTCTGCTGTTCACCCGAGAGTGTTGCTGGCATCCTTGAAACACAAGGCAGTCTTCTTGTCTGGTATTTGGCCTTCTTCACATGTCTTTCACAGACTTTTGGAGGAAACGACCTCCTGCAGGGAACTCCTGGGGTTCTCTATCCTTTGCTCTCGTCCCTCGGTCCGTTGTTCTGCTCTAGTAGGTTCGTATTCGCCCAAGAGGTTCTGCTCTTGCTTGTGTTCCACCCTGCTCAGAGTGTGTCTCTATGTTCTGCCTTTTATCCATGTAGGGAGAGCTAATTGGAATCAATGTAAGCATTTAAAGTCAAGTGCCTGACCCGATTAGTGGGACATGTCCAATGAGATATGTAAGGGATAGCCTCTTTACTCTCAGTCGCCCTCTTCCTCTGCCCAGCGGTTGTGTAGAAAGGGGGGGAGAAGGAACATTGAAGAATCCAATAAAATAGGATGGGTCATGTATACAGGAAAGGTGGGAATACTGTGTCTCGCCATCGGTCGCCTCACCCGCACTTCCCGAAGACCCCTCACCCAGGTGGTCCTCCCGCAGTGGTCTACCCCCAGGGTCTGGATCCAAAGGTGATGTCCATGACCTGGCCACCTGAGAGAGTTCGATCCCCGGGGACTAGTAGGTAAAACACCTTTTGGTTTCTCACAACGCTCTCTTATTCCCTGGATCAATAAAGATCTGTTCTGACTACATAAGGAGGGTGATGTCCCAATGGAACTCTTAATACTAATAGATCAGGACAGCCGATACGTGCAATATATTGTAGACTGAAAATCTGTGCCCTGCCTATTAGACATAGGGGCTAGCAAATCAGCATTGCATATGGGCAGTTTCCAAGAAGTGCCATTGTCGGTGAACTCCTCACAATCACGTTAGGATCTAGTACTGGCACACATACTTTCCTCCCTATCCCTTCAGCTAAATTGTTAGGTCAGGACCTTTGGTGTAATCTCAGGTGTACTATATATTGCACCTTGGAGGGCTCATTTTTAAACGTCCCCCATAACAATGCAGAGGCTGTTCTTGCCACTCTCCAGATAGATGCAGTGGCAGAGTCACCAAGCGAGAGAGAATGGTCAGTTGTTCTGAAAGCCTTCATTAACTCCATACCTTCTTCTTCGTGGTCATCTTATGACAGTGACGTAGGATACATACACACTGCTAAACCTGTCATGCATCCACAGTACCCATTAAGGCTAGAAGCAGAGATGGGAATAATCCCTGTTATTAAATGGCTTCTGAACCAAGGTGCAATCGTTCCAGCTACTAACCCATGCAACACCCTGATTTACCTGTGAAAAAGCCAGGGAGAGAACTGTTAATTTGGTGGTAGTTCCTCAATTTCTTGTTTTATCAAACCCGGTTACAAAGCTACTATGTACCCCTCCTGAACCTACCCATTTCACAGTAGTGAATCTGTCCTCTGCATTCTTCTCCATCCCCATATATAAGGATAGTCAGTACTTGTTTGCATTCTCGCACAGAAGAATCCAGTACACCTGGACCAGGTTGCCCCAAGGGCACACAGAGTGCTCTAACCTCTTTTCCCAGCAAATGAAGATTTAGATGACAATTTCCCAGAACGTCTGCATTAGTCCAACATGTGCTGACCTGTGTATTGCCTCACCATCAAATGAGTCATGCAAGCAGAACACACACGGATTGCTGTCTGTGTTAGCAGAAAAGAGACATGGGTCATCAAGGCATACATTACAACTGTGCAGGCAAAGAGTGAACTATCTAGGTCATGAATGATATTACTATAGGTATCCAAGTGATGGCTCCCTCCTGGAAGGAGCCGGTATACAAAACTCCAAAAGCTCAAACTATTACACAAATTAGAATAAGCGTAGTATGGTATTGTCAGCACTGAATTTTAGGATATACAAAGATTGTGCCCCTACAACTTTACACCCCAGTTAAAACCATAGAGCCACTGCAGTGGACTTCAGAAGCATTCACCCAGTTTATAAATTGCTTATCTGGTGCTCTTGCATTTCAGTATTTACGTTCCATTGTCATGAGAATGGTTTTGCTCTACCCATCCTCACCCAGAGACATGACATTCACCATAAGGCTGTGGCTTACTATAGTACAGTTGCAGCTAGGATGCCGCCTTGTTTGCAGTCAGTCACAGCCATGTCACTCGCAGTAGAGCAATGCTAGAATATTATTGAGTTTCCCTCTAGAGGTTGTAGTGCCACACTCACTAATCTCCTGTTTGTTGAAAGCCAAAACTTAGCACATAGCCGTCCCGAACTAGTAAATATAAGCTACTGATCCTGAATTCTTCAAATGTTACTCTGACCATACACTCAGTGCGGAACCCAAATTCTCTGCTTCCCAGTCCCCAGGATGGTGAGCTGCACAATATAGAACCCCACGATTGTGTTGATGACCCCCTGCCTAAGGCAGACCTAATTTACTTTATGGATGGCTCGTGTTACCGAGATCAGAATGGGAAATTGGTTGCCGGGTATAAGGTATGAGCTCCTGGTGGAGAGTGGGAAGTTGCCTTAGGTCACTTCACCACAAGTCACAGAGCTTGTGCCACTGAATCATGCATGCAGGCCAGCTGCACAACAGTCTTATTATTATTAGTATAATTGTTATTTGATTTTTTTTATTTTAATTTGCTTTATTTTCAAATTTGTTTATTGGTATTTTCATTAGTATCAGATATACACGATGTTCAGATATGCCTTACACATATAGCAATAGCAATGTATTTTAAACTTAACATTAACATTATACAAACAACATTAACTAATGCGCTTAATACTAGAGATTGGTTTATAAGCACAGGATGGGGATTCAAACCTGTGCTGGCTGCTTCGTCTTGCTTCCAAGACCAACGCTTTCCCCCTGAGCTATCCCCCCCCTCACCATAAGGCTGTGGTGGTCTCTGTATTTATTTACACTGATTCAAGGTACGCATTTGGGGTGGGACACAATTTTGGTCAGCTCTGAAAATAGAGGGGTATTTTTGACATCGACAGGATACCCCATTAAGAACAGCACTTGCAGATTGCCATTATGTTTCACAAAGAAAACAGCCATAGTCAAGTGTGCCACTCGTCAACCTTTGGATGACATTAGTTGCAGCAATGACTTTACAGACAGGGCAACAAAACTAGCTGCTATACTAGATCCAGATGACAAATACATGCTACCAGTTAAGGTCAGTCCTGACCCCCCGACCCCTAAAAAACCCTAGGCGAATTTGCCCAGATGCAGGAAAATGTCCCCTCCCGCTAAAAGGATAGCTGGACAAGAAAGGGCTGTTGATTAGAAGAGGATTCTCTTTGGAGAGATGATCAAGGTTGATTATTGACACCTAAAGTATTACAGTCACATCTTGTTACAATATAGCATGACCAGGCTCATGTAGGAAAGGATGATTATGTCATTGAATAAGTCTTGGTTTGCCCCGGAGCTCTACAAAATGGGTAGACGTTGCATTATCAGCCTCCAGAATAATGTGGGGAAGGCTGTTCCTGCCACCAAGGGAGCAAGCACACTAACGATTCAAGGGAATTTGTCCCTTCTCCCCAAGGGGATAGGGGCAATACTGGTCTGCTAATCCTGCTAGACCTAAGTGTTGCGCTTGATTTACTAGACCACCAGCTATTACAAGAAGCACTGGAGAAAATTGCCCACTGCTCCAAGGAAGCCACAGGCTGGCTAACATCGTTCTTAGCAGACCGAATCTCTAGAGTACAGTGGGGTGATAAATACTCTAGTGAGTCTAATATCTTCTGTGGTGTTCCCCAAGGAGCTAGTCTTTCGCCACTTCGCTTCAATCTATATCTATGTCTCCTGTGTGAGGCACTAGATAACATTAATGCCTTTTTCACTAACTACGCTGATGACACTCAGCTGGTAGTGGAATTGAGTGGGGACCACACAAAAGATAACAAAATAGTAAACAAACTCTATAACATCATTGAACAGTGGATGGATCATAACTGGATGTGTTTGAACAGGAAAAAAACGAGTTGATGGTCTTCGGGTCCAAGCAAGCCAGGGCAAAACTACCATCCAGTTATGAGTCTTTCACGATAAAAGAGCCTCATATCCAAGGAGTGACCAGCGTCAAAACCTTGGGCATGACTCTGGAAGCTTCCTTGAGCTCAGATGCTCAAGCCTTCTATGTCAGTAAAAACTGTTCTTACTACCTAAGATTGTTAAAAGCTATCAGACCTGTATTCAATGAATCAAACTGCACCACCATAGCCAGAGCGACTATACTCTCTAGACTGGACTATGGCAGCGCCCTGTTATTGGTGCCAGTAAACAATGCTTGACAAAATACCTGCACATTCAGAATCATGCTGTTCGAATAATCAAGCATAAGACAACATCTGATCATATCAGTGAAGCAAGGAAGGAACTACACTGGCTAAGGGTCGAAGACCGTGTAATGTTCAAATCAATGATACTCACACACAAGTGCTTATATGGAAAAGCTCTGGCCTACCTTAAATCCAAAATTGGGGGCTACATTCCAACCCGGACTCTAAGATCTGAGGCTCAAGGCCTTATTACAACTAACCTCCACAGGAAAGCAAATGGTTTGGGCAGAGCCTTCCAAACTCGGTCTGCCTACCACTGGAACAAACTGCCACTGAGCCTGAGAATTGAATCCAACCTGCTCAGGTTTCAAAAGCAATTAAAAACTCTCCTATTCAAATGAATGAAACAATCCAGAGTAGTACCTGTTTCCTATCTGTGTCTTGGCAAGCCAAGCGTCTTGTGCTTTTGTACCTGTTAGTCCATGTGTTTTGTGTGAGTGACTGTCTTCATGTGGCTCCCTGATGCTTGCAGGCTTTCGGCGCCTTATAAACAAACAAATAAATAAGGGGGACCCCTCACCTCCTGTGAGGCTTGGGAGGGGAGCCTGCTTTGCAATACCCTCCCTGGGGGTCGAGGCATGTGGCACCTCACCAGGAGAGGCTCCCCCTTTGGAGACAAGGACTCCCGTTTCTGTGAGGAACTCCCTGATGCCCTCCATGTGATGGCCTATATGGAATTAGCTAACACTCCAAACCAGCACAAGTTCTTTAACTGGGACGAAGAGAAAATTGACTTGCACCATTACCAAAGAGAAAAAGAGCTTATCTCTTTAAGTCAAAAACGCCAAATAACTATGCTGAGTACGCTTAAAGAGCAGGACAGGGCAGACAGAGACAGACGCAAACGGGGGAAGGCACCTGTATGGGGAATGTGTGAGGAAGGTGGAGCCAATGTCAGTCGCAGAGCCTGGGAGTTTCAGAATTGCTTCGGAGAGGAGCAAGAGACACTTAAGGGTCAGTCTGTGTGAGTAAGCAGAAGCTGGGAAGACCGGAACAGAGAGCTTGGTAGTGGCGTGACCATGCAGACAGCATGGTGGACAGGCTGTCGACAGCATGGTGGACAGGCTGTCCCCTCAACTATGACCAGGGCTTGCAAAATCTACTAGCCCACTAGCATTGGCGAGTAGTTTTTATGAAGGGCGAGTACCATTTGCATGATACTCGACCTTGCTGGCAAGTATGGGAATGTTAGAAACATATTTTTAATTTACTGCAAACAAACTTTGTTTGCAGTAAATGGCAAATACAGGTTTCACTGTGCATGCTTGACAGCATTGCACCAAATATAAAGTGTGCTTATGGCGATGTGCACCATTTTACAAAAAGCAGTGGTAAATATTTTGTCACCAGTCACCTTGGGGCATGTGCATTTCTCTTAGGTTGAATATGTAAACTAAGGAACTTATGAGCCGAGTGCCTGTAACAATACTGAGATGACAGGAAGGTGAAAGAAAGGCGTCCAAAGCGGATGTCACAGAGAACAAACACTGAAGCGAAGAGAAGGAAAAAGATAGTCCCACATACAGGTACCAGAGACGTTCCCCCTCGAGACTGAAGGAAAAGGAGAGAACGGACATACCGGGAAGGAAAAAGGGACTTGTTGTAGGATCAAAGATATTTGTCTCAGTGTAAATGACGAGACTGTGAAAATCCCATTTGTGAAATGGAACTTTATTAATTTGATAAAGAGAAGCCTAGAATCTACACAGAGAGAGAGAAATCAAACTCGAACATTGCTACCTTGGGAAAAAAAATAACCCAGAGTCTAAGAAGCACAAATTGGAACACAATAGAGAGAGATAATTGTGCACCAAAAACCAGAGAGTTCCATAGGACAGACTGTACAAAGAACTTCTGAGAAGGAAAAGTTGAATCACAGCCGTATAGAAATTCAAAGTCTCAGTGAAAAAGACACTACATCAGAAATCTCAGAATCCTACATGAAAGAGAAAAGGATTTTGACCAGAACCAACCAACCAACCATTAATAAAGGCGATAGGGGGCGCTGTTGTGCAGCACACATACATGGCGGCTGCCTGAAACGCTCCGGCAATGGCAGACACAAATCCTGCTGCAATATCCTTTTCCTTCCTACCTCGTTCCACAGTAATAGCTGAGGCGTGCGTATTATACACCCAGGCACTGGCGGGCTGAGATTTGCTGCGGCCCACTGCCCCCAGGGACTGCGACAGAGAAGAGAGGAGCCGAGACGCCGGATCTGCATGTGTGGGAGGGGCTGCCTGCTTGGTTGAGAACTGTGGGGACTGTGGCGGCTGAGCTGGGTGGGTGCACCCGAGACTGACAGCCTGCCTGCGCGAGGCGGAGAGGAGCTCCTCAGCGCCGTAGACAATGTTGCCAGAGTGGAGCGGTGCGGGCCGTGTGGTGGTGGCTGTGAGCGTGTGGCCGGGGAGGAGTTCTTCGGTTCGGGCCACGCTGCAGTGTGGGAGGCGGCGCGCAGGGGGAAGAGTCTCTCCCGTCCTGTCCGGTCCCCCCTGGGGGCAGGGGATAGATCCTGACACTTGTGGCGCCCAGGGCATGGGGAGCTGGGACTGCTTGGCGCTACGGGCGGCATCCCCTGAGGCACAGGGAGGCGTTTCCTGAATGCGTGGCTGTGAGGGGGCGCCCTTGCTCCTGCCCCGGATAGTTTGGTGAACTGCGAGGTGGCGGCTGGGCACTGGACGGCGCAAAAATTGCCAGAGTGGCTGGTGTCTGGACATCTGGCTGCCCGCCCGCATCATGGCCTGCCCCTGAGAGATAGACATTGATGAGTGCCGGTTGTATGCCCGATAGTCTGTGCTCGTGGATCCTCCGGACCCAATTTGGTGCACCCTCTAACCATCAGGTGGGATAGGGTGAAGCAGCCTGCTGAGTCCGCGGTGAGGGTTCTGGATTGGGGTAGACCTTCTGGACCAGCCTGTGTGGACCAAGGCACAATTCCAGTGGGGTGGCTGACCTGGGGCTGGGGTTGGCACTGCGATAAGTGGAGGGGAGGTCACAGCCTGGCAAACTCCTGCACTCATAGCATGGGAAACCAGAAGAAGCAGGCGAGAATGGACCAGTTTGCCCGCACTGATCAGGTCCAGGTTCCGGCCGCCATTCCACAAACATCTGCCCCTGAACAAATCGATATGGCTGCTTTAAACCAGACATTGTTAGCACTCAAGGGGAGCACGGACACGCTAGGTGTCAAGATAAATGCACTTACATGCAAAGTGGACATTTCTGCTGTGCAGATTGAGAAGCTCTGCGGACGCATGGAAGAAGCGGAGCAGAGGATCGGGTCTACGGAAGATAGCGTCGCTCTACTCCAGTGTGAGGTATCCGGTCTGCAACAACTCGTGAAAAAGATTGCTGCCAAAAATGAGGATTTGGAGGGGCGCTCGAAGAGAAACAATGTCAGAATTCTTGGTGTTCTGGAGTGCACGAGCATAGGCAACATGGAAAAGTTTGTGGAGCAGCTACTGTTGGACGTACTTGGCAACCCCTCGCTGTCCGGGATGTATATGGTGGAATGCGCTCACCGCTCCCTGGCGGCAAGACCTCCGCCGGGCGCCCCTGAGCTCCCCATCATTGCGAGAATCTTTTGCTATCGCGACAGAGATACCATACTGCGATTGGCCTGGGAGAAGGGGGAGTTGCGCGGGGAGGCTCTACTATACGCCTGTTCCCAGATTTCAGTACAGCGGTCCAGGATCAAAGGGCGACATTCCAGACGGCCAAAAGTATCCTGAGACGTAAGGGGATAAAGTATTCTATGATGTATCTGGCCAAGCTACGTGTACAGCACAATGGTTCAGCAGGATTCTTTACTACACCAGAGGCAGCGGAGCAACATGCTAGAAACTTGCCGGTGCCGGGGGGGTCGCAGCTGCACCCGCCTTGATCCCACTGGAGGATCCCTTGATATGGGAGCTATTTGCACGCGGGAGGAACAATAGCATTGCGAGAATTGGGGGAATGGTGGGTGGGAGGGAGATGTGATTTACATGGTCGTTGCCTCAAGGAGCACTTGGGATGCCTTCAGAGCCCCAGTTGAGGCAGACACTGCAGTGTAAGTTGATCTCACTTGCGGGAAGGGGGGGGGGGTACTTGGTGCCAGTATGTTCTTGTTTCTGGCGTGGGTGGTATGGGGAGGGGTGTGCTACATTTGTTTTATTGCCAGGTTGGCTTGAATGGGGCGGCTCCAACTTGATACTAGATGTGTGTTGAGAATTGTAGGTATGTGTTCACTGGAAGGGGTAAGGGGTCTGTACTACCTACCCAGTTCAGAGGTGGTTGCAGTGCGATCCATTATGTGTCAGCTGAATGACCCAGATCTTTGTGTTGGTGTGGGTGGGAAGACTTTGTTCATGGTGTCCATTATGACCCGGAGGAAAGTAATGGGTGAAGGAGATGATGCACCCAGGTTGATTTTCCCCAGCAGGGAGGAAAATTGGTATGCTTTCTATATATCGGTTGAATGGCCCAGACTTCAACAGGTGGTAATCCTGGAATGAGTGTGGCGACAATGTCCTGGAACATTTGGGGCCTAACTAACCAAAAGAAGACCGCTAGGTGGCTGTCGGAAGACGAGACAGCAGAATCTAGATTGCTGAAGGGTGAATGTGACCCTTATTTCCAAAACTAATTGATATGGCTATCCAAACCAGAGTTGCATGGGCGATCGAGATTGCTGGAACTGGGCTGGAAGACATGGCACAAAGCGTGTCGAGCTATGAGAAACCCGACCCCATCCTCCCCGCAGGCGCCACTTGTGGCGCTATGCGGGGTGGATGAGCAACTGCGGAATGGGATCTGCAAACAATGGGAGGCGGTAGGCCTAGCGACCCTGGGAGATATATCGCAAGAAGGGAAGGCATTGGGCTTCCAAACGATAGTGGACGAGACTGGGGTACATATGGGGCAATATATCACATATACTAGAATAATTAAACGGGTGAAAGAAACGTGGTCCGAAATAGCACTAGCAGAACAACCTGACACTGCCATAGAAACGATGTATGATATCTCAGACGGAGGGCACGAAACATCCCGGATCTACGAATTGGTGATGTCCACAGTGGGTAAGGAGTTGCTCCAACTGAGACAGGACTGGGAGGAGGAAGCGGGAGAACCTATGCAAGACGGGCAGTGGGAAAGAGCTCAGATATATCGCAAAAAGGTGTCTAGGAATACGAGGCTGCAGCAGATTCAGTCATATGTCACCCATAGGGCATACATGACCCCCAGAAAGGTCGCCAGATTTGGGAGTAAAGAAGAACAAAAATGCCCCATGTGCGGGGAGGTGGATGCCGGGTTGATCCATATGTTCTGGGCGTGCCCGGAAGTGGGAAAATTCTGGGAGGAATTTAAGCTACGACTATCTGAAAAGGGAATCAAGCTAGATGTGGAATCTGTATGGGCATGCATGATGGGGGGATTTACCAGACCACGCAACCTGAAACACGTTTGCAAACTCAAGGACCTGGCCTACATCCTGGCCAAAAGGAGAATAGCCATGAGCTGGAAAGCAGCCCACAGACCCAGATGAGAGGTATGGTGGAATGATCTCCTGAAATGGGCAGAAGCCAAGAGAGTAGTATGGTACGAGGCAGCCAGCAGAGGGGAGGATAACGAAGTGGGACCTCTGATAGCATGGAGACAAATGGTAGCCACATTGTCGGGATCCTCCCACGTCAATTCTAGTGAATATGACACGTCCGAGAACGGCGAAGGGGATTAACCCCAAAAGAAGGGTAATCCGAAGAACTGAGGTGGAAGCTCGAGTTAAAATGGGGGGAGGGCAGAAGACGGTGATACATAATATGCAAATGTATGCTAAGAAGCTTGTAACCGAAAATGTCAAAGTGTTGGTTATGTTTTGTTTGTTGTAAAAATTATGAACATTTTATTTAAAAAAAATAATAACTAACCAAAAGAAGACGAGGTTGGTAGCCAATTACTGTATCATCTTGCTAAAGGCATCACTCCTCCCAGCTTGGCGGGATGGGGCTCTCATAGGTACACCACGTCCTAGTCTTCTCACTCCAGGGTAGTCGCCACGTATATACACAGGTCGCTGCAGTACAGGCTTCACGACCAGATACAAGATGAGGAGGGCAGATATTAAATACTGGCGGGGGAGGTACTGGGAATGAGGCTCTTGGTGGTGAATGTATATGCACTAAACGTGGATTCCCTAGAATGTTTTCACAAATGTGCCAGCCATCTCTATAAATTTCCCAGGTATGAAACAATATGGGCTGGGGACTTCAATTTGGCGCTCACATTGGATATGGATAGGGCCATGTCATCACAGCAGAGTCTGCCGCAGGCGGCTAGAGCATGGGGTAGTATTGCACTGACTCATGACTTGCATGATGTATGGCGCACTTTACACCCCACTGATAAGGAGTTCACATTCTATTTGGGAGTGCATGGGAGCTCGTCTAGAATAGATTACGTGATGACCTCTGGCCCCATATTAAGGGCGACCACTGATGTGCGTATCTTACCCCGGACCTTGTCTGACCCGGACCTTGTCTGACCACTCTTCAGTGGTGGTCAATTTGAATTTCTCCCAATTTATTGCGTTGGCGCTTTAGAGCGGCCGCACTTGGGGATGTGTCATTTCGGTCTGAGATAGAAAAGGATGTAGACACTTTTTTTTCAGTACAATGTAGGGTCGGGTCCGGAGCCAGGCACGGTGAGGGAAGAGTTTAAAGTCTATATACGAGGGTGTTGCATCTCCAAGGAGGGCGGAGTGTTGAAAGCCATTAGAAGGTCCATGAGAAAGTTGGAGGACGCCATCAGGTAGGGGGAAAAGAAGCAGAGTGACCAGGATACACCAGAACTGCGTAAATAACTGAAGTTGCTTAGGGAGAAACTGCAGGAGTTGGCGATTGGTGAGGATAGATATCTGTGGGCTCCGATACAAGCAGCAAAATATGGTGAGGGGGATAGACCTAGTAAGACGCTGGCTTGGGCTATTCGTAAAGAGCGACCCTCTACCAGCATAACTGAAATAGAAGGACATGATGGGACTTGTGTACGCGATCTAGAGGGGATAAATGAGAGGCTACGGCAATACTATGATCAGCTATATACGTCACAGCCCACTCCCGGGCACGATGCTCTGATGCAGTATTTGGACGAGGTGGCCCTGGGCTGGCTGGACCCAGAACAGGGCAGTGCCCTCAATGATCCTATTACAGAGGAGGGGATTCATTAGGCTATAAAATCGCTCCCTAATGGGAAGGCCCCAGGGGTAGATGGCATCACTGCCGAATTTTATAAGGCCTACATTGACCTGGTCACCCTCCACCTCCTAGCTATCTACGATAGCGCTATGGCCAATAGCACTCTCCTTGAAACCACTAGGTCTGCCCTGATTACTGTACTGTTGAAGCCTGGGACAGACCCCCTGCATCTTTCATCTTATAGGCCACTTTCGCTTATAAACACAGATAATAAAATTCAGGCCAAGGTTCTTGTCAAGCGGTTACTTCCCCATATACAAGCCGTGGTATTGCCGGATCAGGCGGGATTTATCCCTGGGCGCTCTACTCAAAACAATCTACGGTGTCTGGTTACCCTTTTGCATAACGTTAACCCAGACATAGCAATGGTGGCGGCGGCCTTAGACGCCGAAAAGGCGTTTGATTCGGTCGAATGGTCCTTTCTGTTTGAAGTCCTTCGGCGGTCTGGTCTGGAACTGATGTATAACAAATGGGTTAAACTCCTATACTCGACGCCCAGAGCAGCGGTATACACTAATTACCTAGTCTCAGCGCAGATATACCCCTCGCGTGGCACAAGGCAGGGGTGCCCCTTCTCCCTGGTTCTGTTTGCTTTGGCAATGGAACCCCTGGCATGCCATGTTAGAGAACTGCATGCACAGCATGGTATTTATGCACACACACAACTGTCCATCATATCCCTATACGCTGATGACGTTCTCCTTTATGTTAAGTACCCACGCCAGAACTTGCCCCCATTAATGCCGGAAGTGATCAGGTTTGGGGAACTATCTGGGCTTAGGGTTAATTGGGAGAAATCAGAGGTGCTCCCTTTGACCCCGGTGGTGCAGAGAGCGGATGTGGGTGAGGAATTCCGGTGGTGTCCAGAAGGCTTCTGTTACCTTGGTATTATAGTAACCACGGTCAGGGATAAGCTGTACAAATATAACTATCTCCAAACATTAGAGGGCTTGGAGCAGAAAGTGGAGGCACGGATATGGCTCCCATTGTCCCAGGCCACCCGAATTGCTTTGGCCAAAATGGTGATACTTCCTAAACTTCTTTATGTATATAATAATGTCCCGATATGGCCCCCTGTCAGCTATTTGGCTCATATTAGGAAATGAATGACGAGATTGGTGTGGGCGGGCAAGCAACCCAGGATTGCGTATGACACTCTCACTAGGCCATACGGGGGGCCTGCAATAGCCTGACATATATCTTTACTATCTAGCTGCTCAAGTGCAATACATATCAGGATGGGACCTTCCAAATCCTGCGTCCCCGCACGCTGAGCTAGCTAAGGCCCTCACCTATCCCTCTGCTTTGCTGGGTATGCTATGGGGCAACAGGGATACAGTGCCGAAGGGCGAGATCCAGCCGGTGGAGATAACATGTAGAGCCTGGTCAAGGGTTAACCAATTACTACAATCCGGGCCTCATTTTGTGCCAGAACTGCAAGTGTATAACTTAATAGGAATCCCACTTACATTTGAGAAATCCTTTAAAGATCGGTTCCAGGCGCTAGGAATACAAACCCTCCGGGATTTAGTGCAAGATGGGCGGTTTATACAATGGGATGAACTGGATGCCATAGGTGGCACGGACGCAGTGACCCTGCTTCAGTACTACAGGCTGCGGAGTACACTTAGGGTCAAATGGCTGGGATTCCCACAGGCTCCACCTCTCCAATCGGCCTTGTGCTATATAGTCCGCCCCACATCTCCCGCAAAGGTAGTATCCACTATTTATAAGCTGGTGAGAGATGAGTAATGCAAGAGCGCTCATACAGGGCCACTTGGGAGGCTTCACTGGGGTAAATGTTGGGCGAGAAGCAATGGAAGCACATTTGCACACAAACGCAACATATTTCACTAAACTGCCGTTATAGGTTGATCCACTACAAGTTTATCCATCAAGCTTACTACACCCCGCTCACTCTCAGTAGATGCTTCCTGAACCAACCATCGACATGTAAAAGGTGTGGTGCAGAACGAGCAGACTTTTATCATGTGTGTTGGAGCTGCCCCAATATTAGGACTTTTTGGGGGAAAATTGAAGAGGCCATGTCGTTAATGTTGCCATCGGTACAAACATATTTGCCTGAAATGTGGCTCATAACATTGTTTGAGGGTGGCACTCGTACTGAAAAAAAACTACTGGGCATGTCATCTGTGATCGCTAGATACCTTGTGGCTAGAGCATGGGGGAAAGCGCCCCCCCCCCACCTTTGCTAAGTGGCTGGACTGTATGGACTTATGTGAACGAAGGGAATCCATGTTTGCTTCAATGCTCCCGAGTGTCAGTCGGCCGTTTGATTACTGGCCCCCGTATAGACAATACCAAATGGACAGGACACAGACAGTGCAATCCCCTGAATCCATGCCAGGTGGCTAGATGAAGGGGGAATATGTGAGCTCCTAGGTGGGAGTGACCTGTGCATATGATCAATATCTTCGGACATTACCATTGTTGCAGTTGTATAAGAAAGGACACTGATTGGGATATGTACTGTGATGGCAAAGTTGTGAGCCTTAAATTGGGATATGAGGGAGGGGGGAGTTGGGGGATCTGTTTACTCATCTGAGTACTTGTTCTCTTGAAATAATAAGGAAAGTTTAGAAAAACGAAAAAGGCGATAGAAAGGCTATTAATCGTGTCAGAGAGTTACAACTAATACAAGGGATCACAAGAGACTATTTGAGAATTGCATACTAATCGGAAAAGAAGACCAATGCGGAAGCACAACCAACAGGAGAAGGGAGGCATTCTCCTGACCTTAGTTGATTATCGATTATCAGAGGGGTAGGGTCAGTTTGGTACGTTTTTGACGGTTGACTGTTTTCTTTGGACATTTATCCACAAGTGACAAGCACCATAGTTAGTAAAATGGGTAGGCAATCCCCATAGTGATAGGGGAAGATAGGAATAATTGTATTCTTTAATAAATGTCCCGAGTGTCCGCGACCACCTTCTGATCTGCCACAACACCCTCCGCCCTTATTGTCCTTTTGTGGGTATTCAGATTGATTTTCTGCAGCTTCCTGTTGCAATCAGTGGCAGTACCACCTTGAGATACACGATGTGTTCTCTGTGTGGGTAGAGTTGTACCCTTTCCGAAGGGCAGACGTTGTAACAGTGATGAAAATATTGGTCTGAGGCTTTGTGCTCAGGTTTGGTGTGCCTTTCCGTATGAACAGCGACCACGGGTTGCATTTTGTAAATATCATGGTGAAAACACGCTACCGACATCTCTGAATGTGCAACACAATTTACATTGCCACATCATCCTCAGCAGGGGCGGTAGAGAGGAGAAATGTCATTAAAAGAAATTAGTGAAGATCTGTCAAGAGCATGGGTTAAAGTGGCCTGACACTCTTCCCCTTGTGTTATTTAGTATGCGAATGAAGAACTCCTAGCAGACAAACTGGGCTTTAGCCCCTATGAAATCTTATTTGGGCGACCCATGAGAGTTCCCTCATGTCTAACTGTAAAATCTGTCTATGTTAGTCTACACTTAACAGTTAACATATTGGAGTATGTGACGTCTTTAATTTCTTCTCTCAGCTTTGTTCATAACCAGATGAAGGCAGCCCTGCCGAACGAGACAATTGTATGCAGCCACTTACTGCATCCAGGCGATTTTGTGCTGCTGAAAATACACCAGAGGAAGTCGGTTTTGGCTGCATGGAGGAAGCGCCCCCACCAGGTTTTGTTGGTCCTACACTCTGCCGTTCAGTTACAGGGGCACACTACGTGGGTCCAATTTTCCCACTGTCAACAGGATACAACACCAATCAGTTGAAAACGAAAATGTCTGTTTTGTGCACCTCAGTTATATTAGCTTCTATTATGGTCTCGTATGCCTCTTCCTCTGAGCTATTACAAAGGCAAAGTTATAATCTCTCAAATATGGTAACCACCGCAGATGTGGTTTCTTGGCATGGTAAGGAAGAGATTCATAGTTCATTGGTGGGGACAGGGGACATGTGATCTCAATGATAGGTGAGAATGTGTCATAGAAATGTGGTTAGGTTTCCTCTCATGACCAGAAATATGTCCCCAAGTTGTTGTCCCTTATTCATGTAGGTATCCCTAATTGTCTGTCCTTTGAGAACTACCTCTGTGCTTCAAACACAAAATCACAATCCTCAAAACTGACCGCCCAGCCCAAATGTGTTAGAAAAGAAAATTACCACTGTTACTAAACCAAATGCATCTCCTGAAATGTACCCTGAACCATCCCATGGGCCAGACCTAACATCAAATTTAATTTTATTTCGGTATATAACCATACAAATACAAAGCAGCCATACATAAAATATGATCATATAAGCACAAAAGCAGTGACCAAATCCGCTCAGGTTCAAAATGCATACTACATTCATAATAGAACAAATATAAAAGAAAGTTGGTGTAAATATGGACATTTAAAACTCCATTACTACTGATTTAGACTTGTAAGCACCGAAACATAATTCAGGCATGAAGCACATTTGAAGCATCTCAGCTACTGTTGCATGGGGCGTATTAAGAAATAATGGTTACAGTCCTCTCTCTCTCCTCTTCCAAGCCTTGTCTCAGTAGTTCTTTTTTTTAAATTTCTTTTAATTTTATTGTAACAATTAGTTTTTACAAACTTTAATCACAAAACACGAACAATAACATCACAAAACACATCATTAGAAAATAAGACACATGAGTCCAAACAAACATGTGGGTCCGACCAGACACTTTGTTGGAATATTGCAACCAGTGTGCTTCACATCGATTACAAAGCATCTCACTACTCCAGAAGTTCTTCCAGAAAATCAATCACAGCACAAGTTAACATCACATTATTTCCAGTCAGCAGCCTCCACCACCACTCATCCAAGTTAATGTCAGGTGGTGCAAATCTGCTCAAAAAACATAACCTTTGAGTAGTTATTGTGGGACATTCCATAATTAGATGTTTTAGTGATTCTATTTCCACTGTACAGAATCGACATAGATTGTCAGCGGTCTTCATATCTTGTCTTCTCCAAAGGACTTCTTTGGTTTTATAAACGTTCAAGCATAGCCTCTGAAACTTTTTCCAATGTCATCTGGAAGGGAATCTCAATAGGTATCTTGGAAGTTTGTCTATGCAGTTACAAGATAAACCTAAGTTCAGGGATGAGGACATTGACGAACGCTGTTCTTCGTTCAAAATCCAATTCCATTGCCTTAGTTTTTTCTTTGCAAGTTGAGGCATTGTTATTACCGTTTGCCATGAAATATCAGCTATTTCTAAGATATCCCTGATTTTATTTGCCCAGGACTAAATAATTCCTACATGTAGATTCTTAGATGTTGATTTAAAAATCTTGTATGCTGGAGCTATATTAGATAGCTGCATTTTTTTCGTAAGGTTGCAATTGATTTCCTTTGGATAGTTACGTTTAGTGGTTCCAGGCCCAGTTCATATCTTATTGCAGCAATCGAGGTACTACTTGGAAGTCGCAGAATTTTCTTCCAAAATTGGCCTTCCAAGATGGCCCAAATTCGACAATCAATGTTCCATCCGGCTTCTGCCCCATACGTTATTATGGGAATTACTTTCTGTATATAGAAAGTCCGTAGAGATTGGAGAGTGAATTTGCCGTATTCAAAATGTAGCTTTTGGCCTTGCGTTGTCAGTATGGACATACGATCTTTCAACTCTGCTACCCAAGCTGATTCACAGATCGAGCTATTTATATGCACACCCAGATATCGGATTGTTGATACAGTCTTGATTGTCTCGCCTGCTGCAGACCACTTAAATTGGTTGGCTTTCTTTTTCGGTCCTGAGCCAATTGCCATAATTTTGTATTTCTTCGTATTGATAGCAAGATCATTTTCTTGAAAGTATGCGACTAAGTTGGTCAAAAGTCGCTGCAGACCAATTTGGGGTAGATCAAACAACACAATATCGTCTGCATAGTATGCCCAGCTGATCTCTTGCCCAGCTGATCTCTTGCCCATTCAATTTAGGTGGGAATCGATGAATGTTTTCTAGAGTGCTTGAGATATCTGAAATGAATAGTTTAAACAGTAGGGCAGCTAATGGACACTCTTGTTTTACTCCCTTAGAGGTTATTTCATTTGTCAAATGACCAGATGCATCCAAGCGAACTCTTGTGGAAGTATCATTATGCAATGCAATCGTGGTTGAAGCAAGGCTGGTGGGCAGGATCATGATTGTAGTTTTGTCCATAATTTGCCACGGTTGATAGTGTCAAAAGCTTGACGCATGTCTATAAAGGCTATAAACAAGTTCTTGCTATGTTTCAATGCGTCAAGTTTTAATAGGTTTAATATCAGCAGGTTCACCTCGGTTCCTATGTCTTTGGTGAAACCTGTTTGTCTACAATCCATTAGGCCAGTGGCATGTGCCCAGGATGTTAACTTTTGTTGCAAACACGTTGCAAATATTTTTCCTATAGTGTCCTGAAGGGCAATAGGGTGATGGTTGTTCGGACTGTCCCTATTGCCCTTCTTAAAAATTGGCACAATAACAGATGTTGTCCACGATGTTGGGATGATTTTTGAGATCGATATCAGTTGGAAAAGGTTCTCGATGAAATCAGCCCAAAGTTCCTTTTTTTCCTTTAGCATCATGTTTGACAAGCCATCAGGGCCTGCCGCACGTGAGTTTTTTAGTTGTTATATCAGTGTCAGGATTTTATCTTTTGATTCAATTAAATCCCAGGGTTCTGGACAGTCTCGAGTTATTTGCTCACTTTGTCCCAATTTGCCATTAAAGACTAAGTTGAAGTGATCTTCCCAGACAGATGCAGAAATACCATTCGCTAATCTTGCCTCTTGGCATAGTGATCCTGTGTTCAAAATTGTCCAAAAGTCTTTTACTTCATGTTGTGCAATCAGCTTCAGCATAAGTTCAGCCCGTTCTTGAGCTCTTATTAATTTGAATGATTTGAGCCAATTTCGATATTTCACCTTGCGCTTTCTGGCATTAATCGCCATATCACAGCCTCTACTTTTTTTCAGCAATCTTATGTCTTTGGCCAATTGTTTTTTCTCAGTGCTCACCAGCACACTGAATACATATTTGTTAGTTGGATAGGTGTTCCTTTGCTGGTGTTTTTTGATACAGAATAGTTGAAGCAGAGGAGAGAAGTTTAAACTTTTGGCTATGACATTGGACAAATTCTTTACGTTTTTGCTCAGCATCTGTATTTGTTGGTTGTTTATTCTAAGTCTGTTCGCTCCTTAATTTATCTCAAGTGGACAGTTATAAATTAGTTTTATACCACGCCCTGCCATTAGCAAGGTCAACACCAAAGCATGATGGTCGCTTTTAGATGACTTGTGTATATCTAAACGTTCGATTTTTGACCAATATAAAGAGCTGATCCAGAAATAGTCTATTTTCTTACAGCTCTCCCTCTGCCATGTGAAACCAGGTGGAATGTCACTTTGTACTCTTCCATTTATCATTTCACAGTTTCTTACTTTTAGAGCTCGACTCCAACGATCACCTCTTGACAGTCCTGTTGGGACTACGGATGAACTTATTTGCTGATCTTCATACCAGGAATAATTAAAGTCTCCACAAATTATTATGACAAGGTTTGAGCGTGTTATTAAATACTGATTGATAATTGTTGTGACAGAATTGATAAATTGCACTGTAGATATCGTGACAGGGTTCGAATATATGTTTATCAGTAACAAACATTTCACTTCCACTTTTGTTTGAGTCCAAAACCAGCAAAGTTCCTTGCACATAGATGTTCAGATTATATATTTCGATAACTATCCATCCATAAGCATTGTTCACTAGAATTATTAACCCCGAAAAAGGACGGCCCATCCTGTTTTTACCAGCTGCATTTAGCAATATAGTATAGCCATCTTTTATTGGGGTTTCACACAACCAGGTTTCTTGAAGAAATATTACAAAATTATTTTCCAGGGGTAAAGACCATTCTTGGAACAGATGATTAAAACCTCTGGTGTTCCATGAGATTATACCACACGATTCCTCTCCACTGTGAGATGCTAGTTATGAGGTCTGTCTAAAGTTAGCATTTCCTCTAGAATTATTGTCATTACTTTGTTGGTGTCACGCTTCTTTAGATGATTTAGACAATTTCAATTAAAAGTGTTGCCTTAAAACATCTCTTCTACATTCATTTGAAGATTTTGCACCTGCTGGCGACAACGGTCAGTTTGTTGCTTTTCTACCTGGATGTCAAACCCGTAAGATAGAAGCTCATCCTTTGCAGCAAGTAGAGTTTGTTCTACTGCGTACGATTTTATGTGCAAAAATATTCTATCGGTAACATCCTCTGAGATATATTCAACGATGACAATATCATCCGGTGTAATTGTCCGAAGTGATGGTATTGTGTGCAGTAGATGCACCATGTTTCTTCTGTTCAGATTGATGTCCTTGTCATCCGGAAAGAGATTTTCGACTCTGATCTTCCTGGTCTTTGTTTTTTTCCCATCAGGGGACCTTGACCTCATACTATTTTTGAGATCACCTTGATTCTTCATTTGGACTGAAGTCATTTTTGGATTGAACTTATGGCTTTGTGAAGATCTAACTGCTTCGGCCTTTCTGCAGGGCCTGCTGTCACATTTTTGACACTAGGAGTCAGAGCATCAGTCAATGCTTTCCCTGCTCCACGCTCAGGTACTTTTGAGCTAGCTAAATCAACAAGTTCTAAATTATTAGGTCCAAAACGCGTGGTCACGCTAGCCTCTAAAGCCATTTGGGCCGGATGCTGCGACCCTCTTCCGCCATTAGAGCTCATAGAATTGTCTGATTCAACGTAGTATGTTGAAAGATCACATAAATTGATTGATTCGTCTTGCGCCTGACTGGTGTCCGATTCAGAATCGATTCAGGCTCTTTTCCTTGAACTTTGTATTTTAGTTGCAGTTTTCTGATCAACTGCTTTTGGCATTTTAGTTGACACATCAATTGGCTCTTGTTGTATCTTATGTATTTTCTTAGTTTTGTTACGATCAAATAGCCCCAATTTCTGAGGAGTAGCTAAGTTTCATACAAATTGTTTGGTATTAGTTGATTTGCGCTTTGCGCCTTGTCTTGTGGTCTTAGATGTTAGTTGTGCTAATTTGGGTTTGTTTGAAACAAGACTCTTTTCCGGCAGGTTCTTAGCGGACCCGGTAAAGATTCCAAAAGATGGTTGCTTTAACTCACTAGACACGCTCTCTTTAGTTGACAGCTTGCGCACTTGATTAGCGTCTGTTACCAAAACATCCCCCGAGGCACTAATGCTAGTGCTTGGACAGTCATATAAGAGGGATACATGATTGATTCACCAAAATGGCGGGAGCATTTACAGCGGGAGCTTCAGTTTGCTTCTTCCGAGTGAGAGCAGGACCCGCAGCTGTATCAGAGTTTGGCACATTTGGTATTTCACTCAGTACATTTACACACAATGTTTTTTATCCCATGCTTTTGACAGAGGTTGATGACCGGGAAGTATGTTTAGTGGGATATGTTCCAAACTGCCCACTTTCCTTATTGTCATTGTGCCTCAGCCATTTCATACATTAAAGGACAGCATTCATGAGAGTTGCATTATCGGTGTGTGCACATGATGCTAGGTCACCTATCCGGTAATGCCATTGTGATGATATTTCTGCTTCTCTTTCGGTACGAGTCTGTAGAGTGTTGTTAGATGGTTCAAGTTTCTCCAATTTTAACAAAATGGTAGAAAGTTGTGAACCTTGATCTTTTATAGAGTCGTTTAAAGACTCATACAGTTTCGTAAAAGGGATTAGTGCTAGAGAGGTTGCTGCAAGTACATTGTTATGAATTTGAATGCCTGCAGCCACTGATAAATTTGCTTTATTAGTGCTCTCCATGTCATGGTCATGTGTTTGAAGAGGATCAGGACACGGCTGTGTCTGGGCAATGATAGGGCTCATGCTTGTGTCAATGTTCGGCGGAGAGACACTTTTTTCTGCCAAACCTGTGGAAGGAGCTTCTAGTAAAGTAACCTCACTGCACAATGAAGCTTGGTTTTTTAATGTCGTTCCCTTCATGACAGGTGTACTTGTCTGGGTCTTTGTTTGCAAGTGTGAAATTATGTGCTGCAACCTTTGCAGCTCATCCTCAGCAGTTGTGGTTTTCGACTGTGAATGAGACTTTTTCACAGATTTAGAGCTAAACCTGTTAATTATCTTATCCTTTATTTGTTGATAGTCAGCTGCCAGACATTCAGCTAGGCGTGCTTCGCAAGCTGCTAAATCATGCCCTGACAGTTTATTCAAATTAGCTGGGACTGTTGAACCATTCACTGCTAATCGTTTATCTGCAGGAGTGACTCACAAGGGTTGCAAAGCAGTGCAAGCAGGCAAACCTGTTGAACTATTAGAATGCTGAAGAGACCCATACAGCATGGCACTTTTGTGCACAAAAATGTGTCTCATTTTGTCTTGTGAGTCTTCTTTAGCTGCAGTTGGTTCATTAGATGACTTTCTTGAGAGCTCTACTCCTTTTGTTTTTGTCTTGTTCCCACTTAAACAATGCAGCAAATTTCTTTCTAAATGCGACATTAAAGGCTTCATGGTTGTCATTTCATTAAGCAAAACGTGGGGTTTTGGAGTATAGAGCAACTCGCTTCCTAAGACAGGGTTTCTGCATAGACTCTCGTGCGGACGTTGTAATGGCAAGCAATCATCACCTGTGAAAAGTGGAGGGTTGAACACAAACGTGTTCAGTTGCGCTGAGTCAGTAGAGACTTGAATTTGGAGAAGCTCGTGGTCTGTTACGTCAAACGGCGAGAGAAACGATGCCGTGTTTATTTCTATTGCTTTCCCTCCCAAGTCATCTTTTGGCTCCGAAGCACTAGTGAAATTGACTTCTTGATCTGCAAGACTACTATCTACAATGTTTCCATCTAAAGCCTCAGATACTAATGTTTTGGCATTTGCCGCTCGTGCATCGGCTTTGTAGCTTTCATCAGATTCGTCATCTGGTAATGGAGCGCCCCAGATATTGCAAAACGGCCGTTGTTTAGATTTTCTATTGACCACTCAACTTGTGGCATGGCTGATGAAGTTTGAGAGCATTCACGTGCCGCTGCCCGTGTTCCATTATCAGCAACAGTCATTTTAGCTAAGAATTGTAGCGGGGGGACACACTCAGCTGAGGTCAGTTTCAAGGCTTCCAAATGCAATTTTTCATTTGTCACGGCCCCGCTTACCTTGCTGCTCGTTGCTGAGGCACTTTCCATGCCGCATTCATTCACTTTGTCTGTAGCCACGTGCCTTTCAAGCAACATGCGTTGTCGGGTGGAAGGGGCAACCGTACCCTGCACAGATGCCTGGACGATCTGGAGCGGACTGGGGCAGAATGGGACTCTGCTCGGGACTCCGCGCGGCGTTTCGCGCACGCCTACACCTTTTAAGGTGGAGTCTAGGAGTTCCAGTCAGAAAATTTAAAGGGCCAACACAGTATGAAAAAACACTAACAAAATGCAGTTCGTTGCTGCAGCTCCTCTCTCGCAAAAGCACTGGTGCAGACTGGGATTCTATGTCAAGACTCGGAGGCTCAGATTATGCTCTCACTTCTCTTTACTAACTCGAGCAGCAACCATATAAACAATATAAACATGGAAAACCCATAAAAACTACAAAGTCCAACAAAACCCAGAAATTTTGTAGTTCGTTTTCCATAGGATAAGCAGAAACCATGTGATCCCTTCTTCCAATCAGTGTCACTTCTTCCCTATAACATCCCGCAACTCTGAAGTCCTTCCTCTTTCTTTGCTGCTCGAGCAGCGAGATAAGTACCTTTATATTCTATTGATAATGTTGACTTGATACTGTATTGTTAATGAACTAATAACGCGCGTTTTTGCAAGCGAGCGCGTAGGATGGGCGGAACATATCCGCGAGGAAGACGCGACGGGACTCTCGTTCCAGCGTCGGTTCCCCTCTAGGGGGCGCCACAGACACGGGAGTGCACAACGGCGCGACGGGACCTCAGGAGTTCCGGCGCCGTTGCGAATTTACGTACTAGGAGAGAAGTACCAGCAGAGTCTCACGGAGCTCGTCAGGGATAATATCCCAAGCCCGATTTTCAAAACCACCAACTCCGTCTTCCAAACGGACAACCGTGTGTGGACTGAAAAGGCACGGCTCTGTGCCTAGACTGGAACGCCACCTAGTGGCCGAAGTTGATACCGCAGGCTACAACCTGCTCAGAAAATTGTAAACTGGGAAACCAGCACAGAATCAATAACCCCTCATTCTGCCACTGGGGAGGAGGTGAACAGAGACTAACCTCTGCTTGACGGGCTCAGTCCCAAGTAAGACTGTTATTACCACGAGGTCTCGCCTAGCTACCACTACATATATTGACGGGGGCACTCCAAGCAAACTGCAAGACACCTTAACAGTGTTACAGAGGAACCAAAACATGAGCGACTACACCGACGACTCGGACGAGCCCCACGTCAGCGGGCGCCGTATGACCGAGGCGGTGCAGATTCTGCAGAGTGCCGAAAGACCCCGGGAAGAGAGGGGCATTTTGCGTAGCCTGGCGGATCTGTCCCAGGGCAAGGCTCGCAAAAAGAAAGGGGGAAGCAAACACAAAACCCGCAGGGACCGTAGCGCCCAGACCCCCCTGGGTTCACCCCACAAATCGGGGAAAAGGAAGGCGAGATCCCACATAAGAAAGGCCCCTAGCTCGAGCGAGTCGGACGACGACTATTGTAGAAGCAGCTCGAGGTCCGAATTTTACACCTCCTCAGAAGACCAAACCTCCCCGGAGGAGGAGGGAAGCCGTCCTACGAAAAAAGGCAGGAGGGAGGAAGAGGATCTGCTCAAGGGAGAGTTCGATCCCGACGATCTTACCCACCCCAGGTCCAACGAATGGGACCCGCCGGAGAAGATCGCAGAATACCTTAGAAGGCGCCTGCGGACACCGTTAAGCAAACAGGCCAGGTCCAAACTGAAATCCGAATGCCCAAGACCAAGGGTCCCGGACGGAGTAGCGGAGACCCCGGAGATCGATGAAAGGATCTTGACGTTCCTAGGCCGGTACGGCAGGGACGTAAAGAAGGGCATCGACAGATCCTCGCGGTCCTGTCAGGACAAGGTACTAGATATGCTAGGACCGATCACCAAGATCTGGCAACTGGCCGAGGAAGCAAAGGCCAAGAAGGAGCCCATGGATCCAGGGATTATATCTGGCTGGGCTCAGAGAATTATCTGCCTGCTCGGTAACGCGAATACAGCGTTGGCAACCGAAAGGAGAAGGTCGATCCTAATGAAATTGGACTCCAGACTAGGGGAGATGGCGACCTCCGAGCAGGCCACAGCCGCGAAGGGCAAACTCTTCGGGGATTTGTTTATCAAGGATATGGCGAAATTCGCCAGTACTTATGTGTCGATGGACAGGGCCCAATCTTCCCTGAAGAAGGTTTTCGGTCGAAGAGTTTTCGACAAGGCTGGAGGAGGAAGGGGCCGCTCGTCCAGCCGCGGCCAGTACAGAGGTTCCTACAAGGACAGAAATTGGAAACAAGAAGATCGAAGGTCCAACCCCTTCTTCCCTTCTAGGGGAAGAGGCAGGGGTTGGAGGAACAACAGAAGGCAACACCACCAGAGTCCCCCAGGTGAGAGATGCGAAAGCGCTAGCAGGGTCAAATACAAATATTCCTCCAGTAGGGGGGAGAGTGAGACGATATGTAGAAATATGGGAAGAGTTGTCCTCAGACGCCTGGATAAGACAGACCGTAAAAGGGTTTCAGTTAGAATTCTGGCGGGAGCCATATCAAGTAGTACGACCAAGAAAGATAAATTTCAGCAGAGAAGATGAGGCCCTGCTAGACAGGGAGGTGGATCTGCTAAAGGCAAAGAATGCGATTGGTCCAGCCTCAGAGGGACCAGGGGGCTTTATAAGCAATCTGTTTTTAGTCAAGAAAAGACACAAAGTGAGACCAGTGATAAATCTGAGGGGTTTAAATTTCTTTCTAGTGTACAGGCATTTCAAAATGGAAGGCATCCACCTTCTAAGAGATGTTCTCCAACAGGGAGACTGGCTAGCAAGGATAGACCTCAGGGATGCGTATCTGACGGTTCCTATCTGGCCGGAACAGACGAAACTTCTTCAGTTCCTTTGGAAGGGACAGAAGTGGGAATTCAAATGTCTTCCCTTCGGGCTAGCGTTGGCGCCATGGTGTTTCACCAAACTCTTGAAACCCATAGTGACACGCCTGAGAGAACAGGGGATCAGGTTAATTATCTACCTGGACGACATATGTCTAATGTGCCAGGACAAAGAAGTGCTAGTTCGACAGGTCCAGCTAACCACGGGGTTATTACAACAGCTGGGGTTCCTAATAAATTGGGAGAAGTCACAGCTAGAGCCTATTCAGGATCTGGAATTTCTGGGGTTCAACTTAGAGACAACACAAGGCACTCTCAGGTTACCCCTGACCAAAGTAAATTCAGTAAAAAAGGAAATCAAGATCATGTTGGCGAAACAGGAAGTTTCTCTGAGGGAAATAGCGAGACTTATAGGACGTCTGTCGTCATCGATACAGGCGATTTTCCAGGCCCCCTGCATTACAGGGCGCTACAGAGGTTGAAGATCAGTCACCTCAGGAAAGGGTTTTCTTACGAACAGAAAGTGAAACTATCACAAGAAGCGAGACTGGAGCTAGAATGGTGGTTCTGCCACATGGAAGCCTGGAATGGCAGGTCAATATTTGGCTCTTCCCCGGACCTAGTGATAGAGTCTGACGCCAGCCGCTGGGGATGGGGAGCCAGATGCGGGGACCAGTCGACAGGGGGGAGATGGTCGAGAGAGGAACTGGGTCTCCACATCAATTGCCTGGAACTTCTAGCGGGTTCCTTCGCGATTCGGTGCTGGACACAGAATGCGGCGAAATCGTCCATTCTCTTAAAAATGGACAACGTTTCGGCAGTCAGATATGTCAATCGACTGGGCGGAACAAGGTCACAGAAGCTGACGGAAATGGCCAAGGAGTTTTGGCAGACCTGTCTCCGAAAGGGGATAAACGTGAGAGCAGAACATTTGCCGGGGGAGCTCAATCTGATAGCAGATTGGAATTCAAGACACTTGAAGGACTCCAGCGACTGGCAACTGGACGAATCAGTCTTCCAGGAGCTAATGCGCCACAGAGGTCCATGTCAGACGGATCTCTTTGCTTCCAGGTTGAACAGGAAGCTTCCCAGATTTTACAGTTGGAGACCGGATCCGGAAGCGACAGCAACGGACGCCTTTCTCCAGGTCTGGGGACCAGCAAGAGTATACGGGTTTCCCCCATTCTCCTTGATAGCACGCACAGTGGCACAGGTCAGAAGTCAGTTAGCAACAGTGATTCTGATAACACCAGATTGGAGAGGCCAAGCTTGGTTCCCGGACCTCCTGGAACTGTCGTTCGAAGCCCCAATTCGGCTGCCGACCAGGGAGAACATTCTGCTGAATCCGGCAGGAGAGATTCACCCGTTAGTCAGGTCAAGGAAGCTAAGCCTTCTGGCTTGGGCGATTTCAGGGAGAACTGGTCTAAGCCAGGACTTTCAGGCACAGCTCAGGAGTTCATCAGAGAGTCTTGGGCTCCATCGACAGGCAAGGCATATAGAGTGGCATGGAATAGATGGAGTGATTGGTGTCTGGAGAGACAGGTTGATCCCGTATATACAGATGTGATACACATAGTGAACTTTCTGGCTGCACAGGCAGCACAGGCAAAGGCCTACAGGACCATTAATAATTATAGGTCGGCAATTTCAGCAGGCCATGCGTACATAGATCACAAGCCAGTAGGGGAGCATCCCTTGGTATGTAGGCTTCTGAAAGGCATTAAGTGTATGAAACCCCCAGCTTCCAAGTATACTCGTTTGTGGGATGTAAGCATAGTTTTGAGAATGTTTCAGAGTTGGCCGGACAATGAATTCTTGTCCCGGAAGGCACTATGGGCTAAATTGACTACCCTTCTGTGCCTCATTTCCTGTAAAAGAGTCTCGGACGTGAGAGCGTTAGACACAAACAGTAAGTCTTTTTCCCCTTCAGGAGTAATATTCTTTATAACAAGGAGAACTAAGACAAATATTAAGTCTGCAGAATACATGGCCTTCCCAGACAAGCCTAAGCTGTGCCCAGTTAGGTGTTTGAAAGCGTACGAACGCAAAGCAGATGAAGTGAGGCCCGCGGGCGTGAACCAGTTACTAATAGCAATTAGAAAGCCTTTTAGAGCAGTAGCATCAGCCACCTTAGCTAGATGGGTGAAGTGGTGCATGGCCGAGGCAGGAATAGACGTACAACAGTTCGGGGCGCACTCTACACGGGGTGCTATGGCATCGTCCGCCTTTCTGGCAGGGGCTCGTTTGGAAGATGTCCTAAAGGCGGCAGACTGGTCTAACGAGGAGACCTTTAAGAATTTCTATTTTAGACCAGTGGAGCGAGTAGCATCGTTGGTGGTAGGTAAGCTTTAAACGAGCATAATCTGAGCCTCCGAGTCTTGACATAGAATACAGATTTTCCACACATTCGTTACAGAAAGTCATGATTCTATTAAAGACTCGGAGGCGAAAGATTATTCCACCCAATTTCAATCGCTACGGTGTATGTAATTTTATCTTGCTGTAATAATGCAATTTGTTGAAATTATGCAATTTTGTCTTGCTTGGTAATGGTATTGCTATGCGATTGCCCACCCGTCTATGAAGGAATTTCTAACGATCTACGTTTGTTTCAGGAACGGAACAGAAAACGACAGGTTGAAAAATTTGGCCGAAACAAGTCGTCTACCGGTTGGGGCGCGAGTTTGTCGGTGCAGCGAAAGAAAGAGGAAGGACTTCAGAGTTGCGGGATGTTATAGGGAAGAAGTGACACTGATTGGAAGAAGGGATCACATGGTTTCTGCTTATCCAATGGAAAACGAACTACAAAATTTCTGGGTTTTGTTGGACTTTGTAGTTTTTATGGGTTTTCCATGTTTATATTGTTTATATGGTTGCTGCTCGAGTTAGTAAAGAGAAGTGAGAGCATAATCTTTCGCCTCCGAGTCTTTAATAGAATCATGACTTTCTGTAACGAATGTGTGGAAAATCTGTACTCTCCTCGGGACTCCGCTCGGGACTCCACGCACGCCTCCACCTTTTAAGGTGGAGTCTAGGAGTTCCAGTCAGAAAGTTTAAAGGGCCAACACAGTGTAAAAAAACACGAACAAAACGCAGTTCGTTGATGCAGATCCTCTCTCACAAAAGGACTGGGGCAGATTGGGATTCTCCTCGGGACTCCGCTCGGGACTCCCCGCACGCCTACACCTTTTAAGGTGGAGTCTAGGAGTTCCAGTCAGAAAGTTTAAAGGGCCAACACAGTGGAAAAAAACACTAACAAAACACAGGTCGTTGCTGCAGCTCCTCTCTCTCAAAGGATTGGGGCAGACTGGGACTCTCTTCGGGGCTACTTGTCTGAGTAGTTGGAAACCGTGTAAATGACATCCTTTGAACTTGCCCTTTTACACAGCTCTTCTGCCTCAATCAAACATTAAATACCTCTGTTTATTAAACAATTTCTTTTATTTCTAGGTCTAATATCAGCATATTTTTGGCATAGGAAAAGAAATTGTTGCAGGGACCCAACTTTTGCAGGGCAAAAAAGTTATACATCTACATTGTTATTATTCCACTGAACCTTGACCATGGCTATCGATAACGTGTTTAATCACATTTTTAAGCACAAGGCTCTCTGTGAAGGACTTTCAGTGAGACATTGGGGGTCATTATAAGTTTCCTGGTATCCTGCCAGTAATTCTGGCGGGATCCGGGAAACTGACCTGCCGTTACTGACGTCTGATATCCCAGTATTACCGGGATATTCCAGGTGCTGGCAACAGCAGTAAATCCCCATTCCATGGAGTCCCATAGAACTCCATGGCGGGGATTGCCGACATTTACCAGTGCCGGAAGTACTGGCTGTTTTTTGACATTGGGGGCCTGATTTACCTCTAGCATGACCCCCACAGGCAATAAACAGCCATTATTTCAGGCACCGGTAAATACCTGCAATCCCTGCCATGGAGTCCTATGGGACTGGAGATTTACCGCTGTTGCCGGCACCTGGAATATCCCGGTAATACCGGCTATCAGGCATCGGAAATCTTGCACTTTTGCTGTGCCGGAAAAGTGCTGATGACGGAATTAACGCCACTTTTACCAACAATTTTCCCTCAAGTAAAAGTTATAATGATTCTGTTAGGCTTCCAAAATGTGACTTTGTTTAATGGACAGGTAGTTATAACCCATGGATAAATCGAGACACTTGGATACATATTGGCCCATCAAAAGATCTAGGCATCAATGGCACTTTGTCTATTATGGCCATTGATGACTTCTGGGTTACATCATAAATCTTCTAAATGAAGTACATATAGGTACATTTTGATGTGCCTAAGCCATTTACGAAAGAGGACATTCTGACAGGATAGAACATCTTTTAAGGTGGCCCTATATTTAATGTTTTGGCATTTGCCGCTTGTGCATCGACTTTGTAGCTTTCATCAGATTCGTCATCTGGTAATGGAGCGCCCTCAGATATTGCAAAACGGCCGTTGTTTAGATTTTCTATTGACGACTCAACTTGTGGCATGGCTGATAAAGTTCGAGAGCATTCACTTGCCGCTGCCCGTGTTCCATTATCAGCAACAGTCATTTTAGCTAAGAATTGTAGCGAGGGGACACACTCAGCTAAGGTCAGTTTCAAGGCTTCCAAATGCAATTTTTCATTTGTCACGGCCCCGCTTACCTTGCTGCTCGTTGCTGAGGCACTTTCCATGCCGCATTCATTCACTTTGTCTGTAGCCACGTGCCTTTCAAGCAGCATGCGTTGTCGGGTGGAAGGGCCAACCATACCCTGCACAGACGCCTGGACTATCTGGAGCGGACTGGGGCAGCCTGGGACTCTCCTCGGGACTCCGCGCGGCGTTCCGCGCACGCCTACACCTTTTAAGGTGGAGTCTAGGAGTTCCAGTCAGAAAGTTTAAAGGGCCAACACAGTGTAAAAAAACACTGACAAAATGCAGTTGGTTGCTGCAGACCCTCTCTCACAAAAGGACTGGGGCAGACTGGGACTCTCCTCGGGACTCCGCTCGGGACTCCACGCACGCCTACACCTTTTAAGGTGGAGTCTAGGAGTTCCAGTCAGAAGGTTTAAAGGGCCAACACAGTGTAAAAAAACACTACCAAAACGCAGGTCTTTGCTGCAGCTCCTCTCTCTCAAAGGATTGGGGCAGACTGGGACTCTCTTCAGGACTTCTTGTCTGAGTAGTTGGAAACCGTGTAAATGACATCCTTTGAACTTGCCCTTTTACACAGCTCTTCTGCCTCAATCAAACATTAAATACCTCTGTTTATTAAACAATTTCTCTTATTTCTAGGTCTAATATCAGCATATTTTTGGCATAGGAAAAGAAATTGCTGCAGGGACCCAACTTTTGCAGGGCAAAAAAGTTATACATCTACATTGTTATTATTCCACTGAACCTTGACCATGGCTATCAATAACGTGTTTAATCGCATTTTTAAGCACAAGGCTCTCTGTGAAGGACTTTCAGTGAGACATTGGGGGTCATTATAAGTTTCCTGGTATCCTGCCAGTAATTCTGGCGGGATCCGGGAAACTGACCTGCCGTTACTGACGTCTGATATCCCAGTATTACCGGGATATTCCAGGTGCTGGCAACAGCAGTAAATCCCCATTCCATGGAGTCCCATAGAACTCCATGGCGGGGATTGCCGACATTTACCAGTGCCGGAAGTATTGGCTGTTTTTTGACATTGGGGGCCTGATTTACCTCTAGCATGACCCCCACAGGCAATAAACAGCCGTTATTTCAGGCACCGGTAAATACCTGCAATCCCTGCCATGGAGTCCTATGGGACTGGAGATTTACCGCTGTTGCCGGCACCTGAAATATCCCGGTAATACCGGCTATCAGGCGTCGGAAATCTTGCATTTTTGCTGTGCCGGAAAAGTGCTGATGACGGGATTAACGCCACTTTTACCAACAATTTTCCCTCAAGTAAAAGTTATAATGATTCTGTTAGGCTTCCAAAATGTGACTTTGTTTAATGGACAGGTAGTTATAGCCCATGGATAAATCGAGACACTTGGATACATATTGGCCCATCAAAAGATCTAGGCATCAATGGCACTTTGTCTATTATGGCCATTGATGACTTCTGGGTTACATCATAAATCTTCTAAATTAAGTAGATATAGGTACATTTTGATGTGCCTAAGCCATTTACGAAAGAGGACATTCTGACAGGATAGAACATCTTTTAAGGTGGCCCTATATTTAATGAGTGAATCACAAGACCAGATACGTGCCTAAAATAGGACAGGTTTTAGTGCTATCTGGTCACTAATACATTTCAAAACAAATTCCATATGTAGTGGAATAGCGGGTATGTTTTTTGGGGCCCACAATATTCTAAAGAAAATTATTTCCTGTCACAGATAGTGCTGCAACGTTTGTATGGCCCCATAGCTCTGCTCCAGCCGCCATAGTCCATGCTCTATACATTTCTAGTGTTGGGGTTAATAGCTTTTCACCAAAAGATTTAGAAAAACTCAGTATACAATTGCACTTTCTCCCCAGTGTCCTGTTTGCCTTGTTGGTATTTTCTGACCATGTCCCATCCTCTGTGATTCTAAGTCCTAGATAATCGAAATAGGGAATCTCTTCTAATCTCTCACCATCGATGATGCTATCAGTTCGTGAGTGGGCCTATACCGCCTAACAAATCTCATCACTTTTGTTTCATTTGTATTGACTTCTAGGCCTTGCGTTTTACAAAATTTGACAGAATGATCTGTCAATTTTAAAAGGCCTGATGGGGTTCGAGACATGATTACATCATGTTAGGAAGGCATCGTATGAACAGTAAGACAGACACAAGTGACCACAGTTCGAGGGTGTTTATTGAACTTGCACAAGGGTGTGATAAATGCCTATCTAAACCTAAATCTACAGATGGGAGCCAGCTATGACCATCAAAAAATAATAATACAGTCCTAGTGGAGTCTTGTCAAAGTAAAAGGGCCTATGCTAAAAAGAAAACTACTGCCAATCCTTACCACTAATTTACAAAATAACATGGGGTAATGTGCATGAAAAAGAAAGAAGTGTTCACAAAATAATATGTCAGGATGCTTGGGCAGTTGGCATCCCTTCAGCACGGGGCAAGGCAGGTTACTCGAGCAAAGCACACATACTATCTTCTGCGGCACAAGGATACAGTTCCATTTTCCAGTTCAGGACCTTCTGTGTCCAAGTCTCTACTTCTCGCAAGTCTCTTGGGGCAGAGGGCCTGCTGTACCAGAAACAACACGCAAACGTTCTCTTCAGTATTCAATTTGGATGTTCACCCTGGATCCCCCTCAGCCAGGTTCCGATCCTTTTCAAAAACAAAAAGTTCAACTTTGGATTCCCCTTTTCCAGGCTTTCAAAACAAGGTTCAGAGAATTATTTTTCGATTGACTCTCGGCTCACCCCGGATACAACTCAGCCAGGCTCAGACCCTTTTTAAAAACAAAAAGTTTAACATTGGACCCCCCTCTTCCGGGCTTTTAAAACAAGGTTCAGAGAATTATTTTTCAGGTGACTCGGTTCACCCCGGATTCCCTTCTGCCGGGCTCAAATCCCTTTTCTTTGGTTAAATTAGTCTCCCTCAGCAGGGCTCGGACCAATTGGATTTTACTTAAAACTATTGAAGACATTTGAATGTGCACACGGTTTAGCTTGACCAGCTGCATGACCACTTCGATCTCAATATTTCTCTCACACTCAGCATCAGTTGGATACCTAACAGACTTTCGAAGGAGCACCCCTGTGGACCACTCTTATATGGTATCTTTTCTGGGTATCCCAAAGTTCAGTTACAAAGTTCAACTATTTCCTTTGGCTTCCAATTGTATTTGTGTCGCTTATCCCAAATGCCTCACACACTGTTCTCTTTATACAATGTTGCTGCTTGCAACCTTGGTTCAAAACACAAGCTGGTTTGGTATCAGTCTCACCGACTTACTGGCTGTTCTGTCTTTTCTGACGTTGCTTTGTTGTTGGAGCCAAGGACAGTACCACAGCGGCACTCGCTCCTCGCACCTTGGTTATCGACGCAGGAAAGTCCCTGGGTACCTCCGAAACACTGTGCAGGTTTGAGCAGCCTTAGTTCCTGGTCTTTGGTTTCTTATTTTCCAAGGTTTGTGTAAATAACGGTCTTTACAGGTCAAGGGTGCTTCCCTCCTTGAAACCCTCTCCGGTCTCGCCGTCTTTTTCCTTGTATTAAACTGCCATCTTGAAAATGCTATTTCCTCGTGTGTTTTGCCTCGCCCAAAGTGTGCTTTCATGCTCCGCCTTTTATCCGTGTGGGGAAGTGTGATGAAAGTCAGGTGTGTGTAATGATCCGTAATTGCCTTACCTTGACTGACCACAGGGTTGGGACATGTCGGGTATACAGCTCTGGTGTTAGTCCGTTGTCGCTCATGGCGATCTGTCAGTGAGAAAGTGTTTGTGTCGGAAAGGGGGGGTTGAGTTCATAGGTATCCTACCTGGTAGGATGGGGAAAAGGTGTTACAAGGAAGGGGATACCGCATCTCATCCTTCAGTGTCCCACTTCCATTCCCCGAAGACCCCTCATCCAGGTGATCCTCCCACACTGGTCCCCCCCAGGAACTGGATCCAAAAGCGATGGTCGTGTCCTGGCCACCTGGGTGAGACACCTTCAGGTTTCTCGTATACCCTCCCCCTGTGCAATGTAGCCGCATCTGATATACAGGGAAATCGAGAGAGGAAATCCACGTTCCCTTGGTCTTTACCTTTCCGGTGCTCCACAGTGAAACAGTAGGGTTGCAGGTCTAAGAACCATCCCATGACTCGAGGTTTAGAGTCTTTTCGTTGGCTAATCCAAACTAGTGGAGAATGGTCCATGACGAGTGTGAACTTCCTTCCTAGGAGGTAGTATCTGAGATGGGTAATGGCCCACTTGATGGTAAGGGCCTCTAATTCCAGCACAGGGTAATGTTTTTCACGTGGGAAAAGTTTGCGACTCGTAAACAAGATGGGATGTTCCAATCCGTCAGAAATTTGTGATAAGACTGCTTCTAGCCCTGCAAGGGAGGCGTCTGTCTGCAATACAAGTTCTTTTGAGACATCTACTACCTTTAGGATTGAGTTCTGGCACAGGGTTTGTTTTAGGTTGTTGTAACATATATCATCTTCATCAGTCCAATGAATTTTCTGGGGTTCAGCTGTCATGAGCACTGTTTCCAAGGAGTCAGGACAAGCCCAACATCCCCGGAAGCAGGCTCACAACCCCCACCCCTGGTCCCAACCGACCCCTATCGGGGCCCTTTGGACCATGTCCTGGCGCCGTTGGCGCCAGGCTCATAAGAATCACTGGTCCCGGCGCCAGAGGTGCCGGGCTCATACTTTGGGTAAAGGTGCTTGGGTGGACTTACCTGTAGCAGACCATGCTGCATACTCACCTTCACAAGTCCTGGCAAAATGAAGCTCCAACCTTCTGCTGGGTGGGACTATTTTTCCAATCTGGAACTACTTTCTTACCTGGGTGGGGCTGGCATCACTCCTTGACTCTGGAACACAGGAACTCTTTTTCTCTTGGGCGAGGCTGAGGAGGAAGACACCTAATCACCTCAACACTATTTAAACCACACCCGATTGGAAGAATGTGCTTCGCGTTATTCTGCATCTGCAGCAGGACGCTCACCGAGTCAGCTCCAGTCTTCTAGTGATATCTTTTGCTCCAGCATGCGAAAACAAGTCAGATCTTCACTTACCATCCAGGGATCCAGTCTCCGGCCGCACCTGTCAGCAAAGGAACATCAGGTTAGCAAAAGGCAACGTTTTAGCAGCCGCGCTTACTTACCTGAATCCACGGCATCTCCCGAATCCCGCGGCCTCTACCTCCAAGACAAAGAACTCCGGTTAGTTCAAAAAAATGGAAATTGGACACAATTATATTTTCACTTACCGGAGCTGTGCGCTCCTCGCCATCTCCTCTTCTGCTGCATCTCCGCACCTGCAAATCAAGAAAAAGACATTAAGAGGTGCGAATAAACCTGTCAGCAAGCATATTACTTACGTGCTCCTCCACGTGCACGGACCTTCATACTTACGTGCATCCGTATGCTCAGCATATAGCATTTCGGCACCTAAGAAACAAAGGCAAAGACTTCATTAAAAGGTGCTCTCGAACTTTACAAACCGACCAGCATCCGCTCGTGCAGAAAACAACGGCATCGCTTCTTCAGCAGCTTTAAACCCTCTGAGGCTACAAGAGACTTAAAGCAATCCCAGTGAAGTAACTGGAACCCAGCGCCCCTGCATCAGTCACAGGATGGAGAGCCCAGCATTTACATATCTAAGGTGAGAGCTCATTCAGACTTTGGGCGGCCTCAGGGAAAAAACGAATAAGGAGGAGAAGCCCAACCAACAACCAGCCATTAATCCCTTTTTCTTCTGCCTGCAGACACCTTACTCTACAAGTCAGACATTCCATAAGAGGAGGTCCGGTCCAGAGAACCATCCGAGTCCTGCGCTTCTCAGTTGAAGACACGGTAACTGTCCAGCCAGGATCTGCGCCTCCGTGGGAACCAGGTGAGCGTTACATCAGCGTTCTTCAATTTATCTGTCAGCCTGGCTGTCCTGTCCAAGAAGTTTGGGATAAACCTACAGTATTAGCCGATTAACCCTAGAAATGCTCTGAGATCTCTTTTCGTTTTAGGTGTAGGAGTATCTAGCACAGCTTTCACTTTCTTGTGTTGAGATTGCACACTAACATTCCCTACAAAGAAGCTGAGGTAGTTCACGGCTGATTGAGCCATTCTGCATTTGTATGGATTGGCAGTTAGGCCAGCTTCTCTGAGCACTCTCATAATGGTAAAGAGATGGTAACGGGGGTCTTCCCAAGTTTTACTTTAAATGACGATGTTGTCAATATAAGCTCCACAGAAATCAGAGTGTGGCTGTAATAATGTGTCCATAAGCCGTTGGAAAGTGGCTGGAGCCCTGTGTAACCCAAAAGGGAGGACTTTGAACTGGAATAGTCGTAGGGGTGTTGAAAAGGCTGTCTTTTCTTTATCAGATCCATACACTGGGACCTGCCAGTACCCTTTTGTTAAGTCCAGGGTTGATAGAAAGGTGGTGTTTCCGAGTTTATCAATTAGGTCATCGATGCGTGACAATTGATAAGCATTGAAGTCAGAAATGGCAATGACTTGGCGGGAATCTATGCAAAATCTCCAGGAATGGTCAGGTTTGGTGACCAAGACGAAAAGAGGGAGGACCATGGGCTTGAAGAGGGTTCAATAATATTCGCTCTTAACATTTTATTCACTTCCTCAACCACTATCTGTTTGCAGGCTTACAGGAGTCTATGGTGTTTCAGATGAACCACTTTTCCCTAAAGTGTTCTAATGTAGTGATAGGTGTCTTTCACTATTCATAGTTTCTCCAAAAATACATCAGGCAATGAGATTTAAATCTTTCAAATGTTCTTGTTGGGCAGATAATTCTTGAGGAATTAATTCAAAATTGTCTACCTCTTCTGGCACCAAACAGGATAGTATTGTGGCATTGGTGTCAGACAGGTTGTGCTACCTTATAAGTACAGGTTCCTGTTCATTCTAATATTTCATATTTCAAGCTTGTTTTCTGAGGTAGGCAAGAGGACCAATACTTTCTGTCCTACAGAAAACAATCTTAAACTCACCTTTTTGTCATAGATGGATTTCTGCTGGAGTTGGGCCTTTTCCAAATGAGTATAAACTAGATTTTGAACATTTTTCATATGCTCTAGCAGTCTGGTAGTGGTCTGGGAAAGAGGTATGGGTGCCTCTTCTCGTTCTTCCCCGGTCTCCCGGAGCATGTCCAGGACATCTCTAGGTTCTCTACCATAGAGGAGCTCGAAAGGAGAGAATCCATTAGCTGCCCAAGGGGATTTCCTCACTCATCAGTGCCCAGGGGATCATACGGTCCCAGTCCTTCCCATCCTTATCTACCAACTTTCTTAGGATCATTTTAAGCATTTTATTGAATCTCTCTACATAACCATCTGTTTGGGGATGGTACACTGAAGTTCGCAAGGTGGTAATATGGACTAGTTCCTTGACTTCCCCCATGAGTTCGCTCATAAAATGTGAACCTTGATCCGTCAGGATTTCCTTAGGAAAGCCAACCCTGGAAAAAACAGTAGGAGGTGCTTTAGAATTTGCTGAGTGGTATTGTTCCAAATAGGGAATGCCTCAGGGTATCTGGTCGCGTAATCAATAATCAATAATAAAGAGGCAATATTGGTTACCCAGTCTAGATGTTTCTAAAGGTCCAATGATGTTCATCCCAATTCTTGAAAAAGGGACTTCTATGATTGGCAAAGGGTTCTGAGGGGCAGGCAATGGGATGTGAGTATTGGTTTTCTAGCTTATTTCACACGTCTGAATAAAAGTATTTATATCAGCATGGATACCTGGGCAGTAAAACTTCCTGCTTATGTGTGCCTTTGTTTTGGATTGTCCTAATTGTCCCCTGGTCAGATGGGAATGCACAATCTCTAGCACAATTTTTCCGTGGGATTACCAAGTGGGCTTTACTCAAACCTTCTTTGGATGTTTCTTTTCTAAATAGCAATCCTTGCTTTAAGGAGAAAGGGTGAGATCCAAGATGGCCACCGGGTTGAGAACACTGTAATAACAGTGCTCCCCACAACCCTGCTATCAAAAGGAAGAAACCAAGGCTAAAACCCACTCCTGGGGCACAGTTTTAGCAGGAAAGCAAGCGAGAGGAGTGGTCCTCTGGGATCCCGTCAGAGATCGTCAGGGAAGTTGACAATGGTGTACCGCATCTGGCAGACCGAGGCGGCACCATTGGAAAAGCAGCCGTAGGAGTGACTGCCTCTCAAGCCACGAGGAGCGATGCAGACCAGTGGAGAGGCACTGTTACGCTCACCTGGTATCCACGGGGAAGCCACCCAGCCCTGGTTGGATGATTTGCACTCTCGAACCCTCTCCTGGTCCCTTGGTAAAGCCTCTGGTTAAAGATGGGTCTTCAATATAGGAGAGCTGGATTCAGTACCAGATTGTCTTTATGTTTTCCCATCTCCCTTGGCCTCAACTCCTTTTTCCCCTTGGGCCCTCTCCTCACCTTAATATTGTAGAAGGTGGATTCTCCATCCTGCTCCTCTTGGCAGGGGCGCATAGATGTGGGGGCCAGCAGCGACCAAGTTACTTCACTGGTGCAAGCCCCCCCTGTGGGAATCCAGGCCTGCTGCGACATCGTAGGTTTTCTGCTTTAAAGTCTTTATTTGCAGTTCTTATGTTCCCCTTAGTTCGAATAATAATGTATTGCTTCTTTCCTTTTAGGTATGGAAAGGTATTTTGGAATTGTCATGCAGTTTGAAGATGAGCATGGGCCGGTAGGCGAAAGCGCAGTGTGCGCGATGCTGTCCGGTGAGTAATGCGCGATGCATGGCACTGTTTCGCCTTTTATATTGCTAGCCTGTGTCTTTTATCTCCTTGCAGGTTGCGATGTTCCTCGTCGAGCGCCGTAATGTTCCAGCAATGATACTGACCAGGAGATGACTACCCAGTTAATAATTGTGTGGCTTTCTTCATTCAGAAGGAAACGTGAGTAAATGCTTACTAATGCTGTCTGTCTTTCTCCTCTTTACAGGTTATGGTATTCCAGGATGCATGCAGTGCCGGATGATGGAGTTCGTACCTTCAGGTGAGTGGAACTGAAGTCGGCGATGGATTGAAGACAGGACACTGTTCCAGGTAAGTTTTCATAGTGTTCTTTTTCTCTCTGCAGGTCCTTGGTTTCCGGTAAACTGGCATCAAAGAACTGGACACGGTGAGCTTTACGCTGCCCACAGCAGAATAACGCAAAGCATATTCTGCTGTTTGGGTGTGGTTTAAATAGTCTCTGGTAAAGTAGTCCAGGTAAAATTGTCCCAGGCCTGCCACACCCAAAGTAGTCCAGGTAAAGTAGTCCCAGGCCTGCCACACCCAAAAGACTAGACCGCATAGCTCAGTTCCTGGTAACTGAGCTATGTGTGTGTCTCCATGTTGGCTGCACCCCCCCCAAGTTAAATAGTCCCAAGTAAATAGTCCCATTCTAATATTGGTCTTCATGATGGTTATGAGCCTGGCGCCAAAGGCGCCAGGACTGACTCCAAGAGAGTCTTGGATGAGGTTTTAAGGCCTTTGACCTGGCCCTAACTGGAAGGCTGACTTGCCAGTGAGGGCCAGGGGCAAGGGTAATGACAGGCATGTGTCATCAGCGCATAGAAGCATCCCAAGCTGGGGTGAAACAACACTCCATTGAGGGGCCGCAGGACAGACAGAGGAACTCACTGCCCCCAGGGAAGGAAAGGAGAAGCCATCGGGCGATCCAATCCGGAACAGCGGGACAGAGGAGGATCTGTTGCTGGACCGGAGTTGGGGAGAAACAGTGAGGAACAAGCCTGCGGTGAAGGAGGAAAAGGAGCCGACGACAGAGCGAGACCAGCGAGAGGAGATGAGAAGGCTCGACCAAATAAATAGCAGGAGCCATGAAGAGGGATCAGCGGTGGCTAGGAATAACAAGCCACCGACCCACAGCGGAAGCCATCTCCGATCGAGAGAGGCTGGAAGAGTGGAGGAGGAGCAGACCGGGCCGGCTCCAAATGAAGAGCCCAGAAGCACGGCGCGGAAGATCAGGTTTGGAGAAAACTCCCAGCTGGGAGAGCTAAAGAGTAACGGAGAGGAAGCGGAGAATCAAAAGGAGAATCAGCGCAGAGGAGAAACCCGTGGTAGCATTCATCACTGAATACGGAATAGATTCGGTGAGAGGGGCAGAAGCGAAGAACTAGCACACACACAGTAAGCGGCTGATCGGAAGCCTGGCTCTCCCCCCAGTTCTTAAAGACTCCATACAGAGCAAACTAAACAGACACCAGAAGGGGGCCAAAAGAGGGCCCGGAGGGGGCATAAGGCTCACACCTCTCCGCTAAGGGGAACCAAGACTCACATAAGGACACCCTCAGACCTCCACAAGGGGGATTCATTGGAGAATAAACAGTCCCCCGAGGGGGGAGAACTAACTATAGAAGGACCAAATCAAGAGTTCAGCAAGAATCAGGTGAGACCCCTGAGACTGCCCAGGGACTGGAGGACAGAGGGGGAAGCCCAACAGTGGAAAGACAACCGGAGACAGGGGGGAAGAAGAGGAAGACCAGGGCCTAGAACACAAGACAAGGTAGAGAGGGAGAGCAGTGAACACCAATCCAACCAAGATAAGCAGGAGCACCCGCTATAGGGGGTGCCCCCATGAAGAGAAATCCAGGTGCAACATATAACAAGGCCACACCGGCATACCAGGGAGCCGGAAAGCATAACGCATAACACGCAGAGTAGTGCAGGCTCATAGGTCGGACTAACCTGGGAAAGGCAAGAATGTCAAAAAAAAGGACAAATGTTCCTCTGACCAGCGCAAAGGGAGAAAAGAAGAACCCTGAAGGGGTGCTGCAAAAGATGTGGAGGAGAGAGGAGGGAGGAGGGACCCCGCCCACACAATGATGCGGGGGCATACAGGAGCGAGGAGGAGAACCCTCAAGGGGAAGAACAAGAGGTAAGAGGAGTCACAAAGCAATTCATGGAACATTGCTTTCAAAATATCGGAGATATAATTGTGAGTGTGTTGCAAAGCAAATAGGATAAAATGAAGGAGGAACTGGCAGGGGCGGTAATGGAAGTCAAGAGCGATCTCCACTCACTGGAAGTGAGAGTGGACACCAATGAAACCGCATTGCAGTAATTTGCGGACGACGCTCGTAAGGCAGTTGACTTGAGGGAACACCTGCCCAGGGCTAAGCACAATCTGGAGATCCAGAATGAAGATTTGGAAAATAGATTGAGAAGGGCGAACATAAGGATCATGGCAATTCCAAAGGCGGTGGAGGATCCTAAACTCCTGTTTGAAGTCAACAAAAGGCAGAAATGGATCACCACTACAGAGGAGGGGCCGGAGATACTGGCAATAGACACTGACCAGATGAGACAAGAGCCACAGGAAGGGAACTCCTGAAGAGGAAGGCGTGGGAGTGGTCAATGCAGGAGTCAAAGAAAAAGGCAAGGAAAAGGAAGGGCACGACAGGCCTCAGACTCCCGCCGAAAGACCTGCAAGTAGAATCGGAGGCCCTGCCCAGAAGCCCCAACTGACAGACAACCATGGCTTGAAGACACAGTAAGAGAGCCCGGGGAGGGGAAATCAAGACAAAGTATATGAGAGACAGGGGGGTGCGGGGGGGTGATTGGATCACCACATGGTCAAGGATGACCCGCTAAGGGGGACACTGGGAGGAGAATGGTTCATAACACCCGAGGAGGAGGTTCGGAGGGATATAGGCTGGTTGAACCAACCTGGTGAGGGGGCAGGGGGTTAGGGAAGGAGGGGTTGGGGGATCCAGGTCAGGGAGGAGGTAAGGGGCCGCAGGCGAAGGAGGTCAAACAACATACAGGTAACCGATGGCAAAGGATAGGTGTCTAAAAATGATATCCCTGAATGTTAAAGGGATCAATTCTCCAATAAAAAGGAAAAAGCTGCTGATGTTTTTAGCAAGGGAGAATCCGGATATAATAGCTCTACAGCAGACACAAATACAAGAGAAGGGCACACAGAGAACAAGAATAAAAGGGTCATACTAGTATGAAGGGGGGGGCGCTCTTATTGCCCTAAAAACAATCTAGATCTCAAAATTATGGGTACACGCAAGGATGCAGGAGGCAGTTTCATAGCAATAATTCTTCAAGGAGGGGGGAACAATAACACTAGCGTCAATATATGCCCAACACCGGACAAGATCACTTTATACAAAGAGCACTCCATAAAGTAGAGGGGTTCGCCAGGGGGAACATACTCCACACAGGGGATTTCAATCTAGAGTGTTATCCAGCGAGGGACAGAAGTGCTAGGGTAGTGAGCTCCCAAACTAGACCATCAAAGGAGCTGCTAGAGAAGATTGAAGCCGTGTCACCAGTGGACCCATGGAGTGTAAAGAAAGGGTACTACAGGGGATACACCTTCTATTCCCACGTTCATAGAACAGCGTCAAGAATAGATTACATATGTGTATCACGCCCTATGGTGGGTAGAGTAAAGGAAGTGGAAGTGGGAGCTATCACCTTTTAAGACCACGCCCCAATTACACTCACACTTACGCAACCGAAACAAGTAGCAGGGCTGTAGAGATAGAGATACCAGCACCCATATTCAAGGATGAAGTCTTGAGGAGTGAGCTGTGGGAAGCGATAGAGCAATACTTTCAGGAGAATGAATCTCAGGAGGTAGCCCCATCTATAATCTGGGATGCCTTTAAAGCCACCATTAAAGGGAAAATAATAGCAATAAAGGCAAGAAGGGACAGAGAGGTTAGGAAGGTGGAAGAAGACCCAGAGAACAGGCTGAGAATAATCATTCGGGAAATGACAATAAAACCATCAGGGGAGATTAGAAAAGAATATAGGGTGGTCAAGGGCCAGCTAGAAACGCTACAATCCTCCATAGCTGAGAGGGCCCTCTTACACCTCAAACAGAAGTATTACATCAAAGCCAATAGAGCTGATAGACTCCTGGCTAGAATGTTTAGGAAGAAAGAAAAAGAATGTACTATCCTAAAAATTAAGACGGCAGAGGGGAAAGAAAGATCGGACCTCCAATCGAATAAGAGGGAATTTCAGAAATACTGCGAGGGAGTGTACCAGACGGACGGCCAGGACGAGCAAGCCCAAGCAGAGTTTCTAGACAAATACGAGCTGCCAGAAATATCAGCCCTAGAGAGGGAGGAATTAGAGAAGGAACTATCCCGAGAAGAGGTGCAAAGGGCAATAGCTGCACTCCCAGCTAACAAAGTCCTGGGACCCGGCGGCTTTACGTCAGACTTCTATAAATCATACAGGGAGATCTTGGCCTCGCGGCTGGCAGCTTTGTTCAATAATTTTGGGAGTAGGGGAGGGATAACACACTCGATGGAGGAGGCAAAAGTAGTGCTATTGCCCAAGGCAGGGAAGGACCTCACAGCATGCAGCTCGTACAGGCCAATGGCTCTAATGAACCTAGATGCAAAAATGTACACCAAGATCTTAGCGAACAGAAAATAACCTCTCCTCCCAGGGCTAGTGGATGCCGACCAATCAGGATTCATACGGGAAGGCAAACACACGATAACACCAGGAGAATTGCCCATATCATAGAAAAAAATAATAAAGCATGCACCGCGACCCTAGTAGTCGCGCTGGACCCAGAGAAAGCATTTGACGGGGTGGAGTGGCGGTTCCTTTTCTGTACGATGTGTAAAATGGGGCTTGGAGAGGTGTCCATGGCCAAAATAGAAGCAAACTACAAAAACCCGCCGCTACACCTACCAATTAATGGGGAACTCTCTGACCCAGTGGCAGTGTAATGGGGCACAAAACAAGGATGCCCCCTCTCACCGTTACCATATGCCCTTCATTTAGAACCGCTCCTCAACACGATTAGATCTGCACAAGATATCGAAGGGGACCCATTTGGCGGGAAGATTCACAAAGTGGCAGCATTCGCAGATGACATGCTGCTCACCCTTACAAACCCAAAGAAGTCCCTCGAAGCAGTAGACAAGGCCATAAATAAAATAAGAGCAAATCGGAGGTGCTGTGCCTGCAAACACCACTGGAAAAAGAAAGGGAGTGGAAAGCCAGCTCAGCGTGTTTGTGGGCCCGGATAAAATACGCTATCTAGGGATATACATAACAAAATCCATCGACCAGTTATTCAGGGCTAACTACCGCCCCTCTGGCGTGGCTAAGAGGCCATGTAGAAGGACGTGTCCTCTGTGGAGCGCCTGCCGATCCGCAATGATCCTGTGATAAAACAGAGAAAAAATTGTACGTTCAGGCATATAAATGGAAGGCTGGAGGCATGAATGAGCGACGCATAATTGAGAGCAAGCTGGAGGCTGGAAGTGGTGGGGATACATAGTTGCGAGTTTATGACAAGGTTGTATCCATCAACGGCTTGAAAAACCAAGATGGCCAGCGCTCCCAAACAAAGGAAAGGGCTGTAATGGTAAACAGCGAGGAGGGGTAGCACAGCGCAGCTGGAGAAAGGGCGTGCAACCGGCTGAAACGTGGAAGCTGGGCTGCGAATGCAGAGTACGGATACACTCTGATGCTGCATCAAGCGTGACACATTGTAACAGGGACGCTGGTGTGTAAAGCCGGAGATCCAGGACTGGGAGGAAGTTCACTCTGAGAGCTCCCTCTGACCCACAACTACCTGGGCCTGAAGCAGAGGTTCCAATGCGCAGCGATATAGAAATAATATGGCATTGGATGGTGAATTGTAACAGGCACATATACAGAGGTGCGCAGCTGGGAGAGCAGGCAGATTCAGACATCGAAGCAGAGAAGTTCAAGGACCCGCCGATTACGGCATAATAAACTCTGTATCCACTGCTGCTCTACGGATCTCTTGTCGGCAAGGACAAAGCCGAGCAGCTGGTGGTTCCCCCTGGAGTCCGCCCGCTGCATGAAAAATGAAAAGAATCCACATGCGGCTTCCAGTGCGGTCCGCCCCATGTTAACAGAGACAAAATAGTGCTGTGCGTGGTCTTCTTTGGAGCCTGCCCGTGGCTCAGTCAGAGCAACAAGCACTTCCTCAGCCCCCAGTGCGACCAACCAATAGAGGAGCACCATCGAGCAGCAGAAGCTTACTGACAATGAGGAGCGCAATACGACACACCCCAATAAGGTAGTTGAGTGCACGCCAGTAATATTGATCAGCCCTGCTGTACGTGGGAACTCAATCAGGAGGCCCACATAAACTATATGTGAGAACAGCAGCCAGATATCACACAACTGGGGGAATGGTAGCTGTGCCTGCAACACCAGGGTCGTACAGTGGAACGCTCAGATGATAGGGCGAATACTTGGTCACGACTACATCGAGGTATGGACCTATACAGCATCCAATCAATCTTGTGTGGATAAGTGCATCCTCAGGCATATGAGCGGACATGGGACCCACATCACGTAAAGGCCCAACTCTACCAGGATACGGAAGACTGCATGGACAACAGGCTCATAGCATAACCCTACATCAAATGGTGGCAAGAGACAACAAGCATTATGGCACGTGGAGTCCAGACACGCCAGAGCCAGAGGGCCATAGCCCAACGCAGGAGACAAGGGCGGAGAAGTCACATGATGGGGACGACACCACAAGACTGAAACCCGGATAGCCGGCGATGGAAACAAATAAGTGACCCAAACATCAGTAGTCGGGATTGCGCGAATACGAGAGCGGATATGGCATCTAAGGTGGACAAAACCAAGGGGGAACAGCCAACTATGGAGGATTTTGCCAAATCAACTCTGAGTATGGAAGTTGTCAGACCTAATAAGCAAGACATGCAAAGCGAGGCGACCCCACCACGAAGTGACCGACAGATCCTGCACGTCATAGCAGAGCTGAAGGCATCATGGGCATGTAAGATGGACACAGCTATCGGGGAATTAAAGACCTCGCTTGAGCAAAAAATTGCCGCTGTCAGTGTGGATGTCAATCTACTACGACAAGATGTCAGGAAGCTGGCCTAGCGCACGAGTGCGCTGGAAAAGGATGTGGAGGCCAACACAAGTACCAGCACCGCGAACGCCAAGGAAGTCGCTGTGCTACAACAATGAGTGTGCAATTTGGAAAACAGGGAGGAGGAGGTGGCAGGGTGGGCACGTAGGAATAACATACGCATTGTAGGGCTCCCAGAAGGAGCAGAAGGCTCGGACCCGACGGACTATATTGAGAACATGCTGCTGCAGGAGATAGACGGGGGTGCACTCACCCAGGGATTCGCCGTGGAGAGGGCACATAGGGCCCTGACCAGAAGGACACCGCCAGGAGCACCTCCCCATCCGCTCATCGCCAAGATATTGAACTATAAAGACAGGGAGAAGATACTGGAGCACTTCCGCAAAGGATGGACCATCAGCAGGGGATCCACGACCATCACGGCATAGCCAGAGTACACTTTTATGGTACAAAGACAGCAGTTGAGCTATGTATCCGTCAAGAGGGGGCTACTTGAGGCGGGATAGAAATACATGTTGCTGTACCCTGCAAAATTGAAAGTGATGCACAACAACAAGGCGCATTTCTTCGAGATCCCGGAGGAAGCAGCAGCATGGCTGGACGCACGGAATTGCCCAGCAGGAGCAGATGACCAGACGGAGAGCGGACCGGATAAGTGAATGTGGGTTTTTCTGAGAAGTACTTTGAGCTGAGCAATGAGGGAATGTTATATACAGCAACGACATTGACTTTGGACTAGAATATAAAACGCAACAGGGGAGCTTTAATGTTAATGCGCAACAAAAGGCCACAAGACGTGGGATAGTGTTGTAAACTGAAAGGTTAATGCGGGAGACGCAGTTGATACAGGTTCTCACCCCCAGTAGTTAGGATAGTCGGGATACCAGTATGGCGGTATCCCGCTGCAGAGTCCTGAGTATCGAAGTGGTCAGAGGAAGGGACTAGATGCGGGGTAGCCTGAGAACCAAAGTTGGAGCAGGGCAACAGTTCTGGGGGGGTTGGGCAGAGGGAGGGGAGCGAGGGGAGGGAGGTGGGGAGTTTCAAGGGAGTATGGGGAGGGAGTTTGGGAGGTTAAGTGGGGGGCGAGCCTACAATCACAAGCCACAAAGTAAGAAAAGGAGGGTGAGGGCGGAGGCAGGTAGTTTAGGAAACGGGTAGAATGGGAGACCTGAGGATAGTGACTTGGAATGTGAGGGGACTAAATAATTATATGAAACGGAATAAGGTAATGATGGACCTGAGTAGACAGAAGATAGATATTGCACTGTTAAAGGAAACTCATCTGAACAAGGAAAAGCTAGGGGTAGTAACAAGAAAATGGAAGGGGACATCCCTGGGGGCAACATACTCTGCGTATGCCAGAGGAGTCATTACATGGATAGCGCCACACGTCCCGTTTAAGCTATTACAGTCTACCATAGATAAGGATGGGAGGATGGTGTCAATAAGAGGGATGGTAGAAAGTAAAGAAGTGAAAATCATAAACCCATACGTCTATGCCCCGAATCAAGAAACCACTGTTTATTTCAGGAACCTATATGCCAAGATTAGCCCATACATGGATGGGACAGTTATATGGGGAGGGGACTTTAACTGTACCTTGGACCCGAGGCCCGACAGGTCAGACAAGAAGGTTGGGAGACCAGCCCCTGCAGCGAAGGCCATGAGCACCCTGCTAACTGATTTTAAGTTGGTGGATGTGTGGAGAATGCACCACCCACAGGATACGGGGTACTCACAGTATTCCACCCCACAGAACCTGCACACTAGATTGGATTATATATTCATCAGATCAGAGCTAATGGAAGTGATGGCACAGGCGGAATACAAGGCTATAGTCTTCTCGGACCACGCACTGCTGATAGTAACGGGCCGAGGCACAGAAAGATAAAGTGTTCAGAGAAGATCTGAGAAAAGACATAGGGGAGTATTTTGAACATAATACTGGCAATGTAGAATCAGCCGGGTCACTTTGGGAGGCATTTAAGGTGGTAGCGAGGGGAGCGGCTATATGAAAATCGAAAGGACTGCAAGGTGACATAATACGGGAATTGCAAAACGCAGAAAGGGAGTTAGAAACAAAATTGCTGGAGGTTACGGGATCTCCTGAGGTGGCTGAGGCCATATGCCAATTACAGCAGGAATGCAGGGACCACTGGGAGAGACTATGCAACCAAAACTACAGGAAATATGTGAACAGACATCATGCAGAGGGAGACAAGCCGAGCAGATTACTAGCATGGCTATATAAAAGTGAGACCCCCAGACAAACAATTAGAGCAATGAAAGGGGCAGATGGCCGCACACGAGACACTCAGGAAGGGGTGAACGAATGTTTCTTTGAATACTATAGGAAACTGTATGCAGACATCACTGAGTGGGAAGAAATAGACGTGCTGGAAGAATTAACAGAGATTGCTCTGCCCAAACTGGATGTGACAGAAAGGGAGAACCTAGAGGCTCCAGTGACCTTAGAAGAGTTAGAACATGTGGTTAAGACATTATCTACCAACATGGCCCCAGGGGAAGATGGACTCCCGAGTGAGTTTCACAAAGCATACAGGATGGAATGACTCCCTCAGATGCTGGCAATGTTCAATGAAGCATTTAACATGAACACATTACCTGAATCCCTTTGTGAAGCAATCATCACCCCGCTACTCAAACCCAGCAAACCAGACAGGGACTGCGGGTCCTATAGACCGCTCTCGATACTCAACCAAGACAGTAAAATACTCACAGCAGTGATGGCGAATAGGTTGAAGCCAGTCATAAATAAACTCATACACCCTGACCAAACGGGGTATGTCGCGCCTAGGATCATATCAGGCAATCTTAGAAGGCTCCATCACGTCATAAATCAGATGGAAGGGTGCTCCCAGGAGATAGCAATAATCTCACTGGATGCAGTGAAAGCCTGGCCCTTGCTACTGGCTGTCTTAAAGGAATATGGGGTTGGGCCTGCGTTTCTGAAGTGGGTCCAATTGCTATACAACAGACCATTGGCTCGAGTTAGAACTGGAGCGGCCATATCAGAACAGTGGCAACTGAGCAAAGGCACCAGACAGGGATGCTCGTGGTCCCCAATGCTCTTTATTTTAGCACTAGAACCCCTGGCAGTGTATTTGAGGCGGCAATATGGAGAAGTTGGGATCAGCACTAAGGGAAGGCAACATCTGATATCGATGTACGCGGATGATATGCTGCTGTACCTAGGGTATCCCGAGGAGAATCTACAATATATTCTAGAGGTTATGGAGCGATACGCAAGGCTGTCTGGCATAACAGTTAACCCTAAAAAACCTAGCATATTCCACCTAGGTAGATATGTAGGAGTGCCACGACCTGAGCTGCCGGTATTACAGATAAGGTGGGAAACTGAGACGTTCAGATATCTGGGAATAGATATATATCACAAAGTCGAGGTTGAACACAAACAGAATAGTGAGAAGGCAGTGTCTAGAATTGAAGCAGCATGGCATTTTGGGTCAAGCTACCTTTGACCATAATGGGGAGAGTGGCACTGTTAAAGATGGTGGTACTGCCTAGACTATTACATTATTTTGCGAACATTCCAGATATGATACCCAAACAATTCTTCGCCAAAGTACAGACTATATGCAGGGGGTTCATATGGCATAACTCCAGGAATAGAATAGCGTTATGGAAGCTATAGAACCCGTATGAGCATGGGGGCTTTAGACTGCCCAACTTTGAAGTATACTACTGGGCCAGCCAACTTCAATACGTGGCGCGGTGAATGGCGGAGGATCCCACACCTGAGTGCAAACTGCTTAGGGCCAAGTGTCTCCCTTACTTTCTGAATGAATGGATGTGGTTGTCAAAACTGCAACAGGGAGGAGGGTCGAGATTGCTAGACCTTGGTGGGAAAATATGGCGGAGAGCCTGCCAGGTACTGGAGAAGCCGTTCCCATGCTCCCTGCAGATACCGCTAGTGGTAGTGGAAGGGATGAATGGGCAAATAAGGGGGATAATCAGAAGGCACTGAGAACCGAAAGGCATAGCGACCTTGGGAGATGTGTGACAGGATGGGAAGGCGATAGAGTTTGATACATTAGTGGGAGACACAGGATTGCATCGGGACAATACTTCACATATGCTAGGCTGGCGAAGATGATAAGGGGTATGAGACCCGAGGCAATGTTGACCCGGCAGCCCGATGCTGCCATAGAAACTTTCTACGACATGTCAGAAGGGGGCCATGAGGTCTCCCTGATATACAAACTGCTGATGTCTAAGGTTGGGAAGGAGGTGATACTGATGAGACGAGATTGGGAGGAGGAGGGGGGGATCAATGGGAGAAGGGCTGCGGATCAGGGCACAGGGTTGCCACAAAAAAGTATCGAGGAATGTGAGGTTGCAGCAGATTCAGTTGTATGTCACCCATAGAGCATACATGACCCATAAGAAGATAGCCAAATTTAAAAATACTGGAACACAGATGCAGAAATGGTGCATATGTTCTGGGCATGTCCTGAAATAAGGGTGTTCTGGAGGGAGGTGGCCCACCTCATGGCAGGAAAAGAGATGAACTTGTATATAGACTCCCTGTGGGCATGCATGCCAGGGGGGTTCCCCAGGCCGCGTAAACTCAAACATGTGTGTAAACTCAAAGATCTAGCATACGTACTTGCTAAACGTAGCATAGCAATGAGCAGGAAAGCAAGCAGAAGGCCGAAAGCAGAAGCCTGGTGACATGATCTCCAGAAATAGTCGAATGCCGAAACAACGGTGTGGCAGGAGGCCACACATAAAGGGGGGGAGGAAGAAGCGGATACGTTGATAGCCTGGAAACACTTGGTTACAACACTCTCTGGGCCTGACCAGGTAAGCCCAGAGGAAGATAGCCCTTCAGGTGTTGAGGATGGGGCGACGCCCATTGTAAGAGGCTGAGGCAGGAAGGCGGGATTCAGAGGGGGGAAGAAAACAACAGGGATCTATATGTGATTATGAAAATGTATATTTGTCGCTACACTGTATGGTGATCGTGTTGGAATTAATAAAAGTGTTTTAAAAAAAAAAAAACTACTGCCCCCCCACCGCTGGAGAACATCCAAAAGATGCTCCATAGCGGGGGCCCCTTAACTTTAATCTGGATGGGTAGGATAAATGCCTTAAAGATGGTAATTTTACAGAAACTATTGTATACCTTCATGGCAATCCCCGTTAAGTTCCCGACCTCCTTCTTTAGAAAGTTACGAGGATATACACAGGCCTACATTTGGGAACAGAAATATCAGGCAAACTGATGCAGCAACTTAGGGGCAAGGAAGGAATGGGGGAACCAGACCTGTTAACATACTATTGAGCGGCACAGATCAGGGTGTTCAGAGACTGGGTGAAAGATGATAGGGCGAAAAAATTGAGGGAAATGGATAGAGCTGTGGTGGACTCAGAGTTGGAAAAGGTATTGTGGCTTCCACGAGGGGATAGGCACCGTAATATGTACCGCAGTGGCTTTGTGGCTTTGGTAGGGCACACATGGGACGAAGCAATAATGGGATCTAAAATCACCACTTTTCCTTCTCCTTTTACCCCGATCTTCAAAAATCCACAATTCATGCCAGGGTGTGACATGCCAGAATTCGGCAAATGGCAAGAAGGGGGATGTTGGATGTTAAGGGATTTGTATGAAGGTGGGAGGTGAAACCTTCCTCCAATGCAAGAGTGACTTTGGAATAGGGGAAGGGGAAAGGTACCGGTACACCCAGTTAAGGCACTGGGCCCAGCATCCTAACATAAAGAAAGCAGCAACGAAACAGTTGACCCCATTTGAGAGGTATGTTTCATACAACGCAGGGGACAGACACCTAGTAGGGGAGAGCTACAGACTCCTCAAGGAGAGGGAGGGTCCAGAGGAATGGAAGTTCATGGGCAAATAGGAAAGGGAGGTTGAACACGAAATAAGCAAGGACCAATGACAAGAGCTGTGGGCACATATGCCCAAACTGACAAACTCACTGCAAATTCAAGAAACATGGGCAAAGCTGATGTACCAATGTCACCTCACCCCATGTAAACTGGCAAAAGTATATCGAAAGTCGTCCCAGGCATGTTGGAGGGGTTGTGGAGGGGAAGGGTCCTGGGGGCATATTTGATGGCAATGCCCAATAATCAAGCCTTTCTGGGGATTGATCGAAGAGACGATTAGAGACATTTTGGGACTGGAGAGGGGGACAAACACAGGAATGTTTATATTGGGTCTGGATGGCAATTTGGAGAAACTAGTCACGAAGGCCCAACGGAAGATATATGTAATCCTAGAGATGGCAGGGGAACTGCTGGAGGCCCACAAACGGAAAGCTAAAACGGTGCCCACAGAACACGAATGGATAGGGAAAATATGGACCCTAACAACTATGGAGAAAGTAACATACTCAATAAGGTGGGGGGACACCATAAGTTCCTCTTAGACTTGCACTTGGTTTTGCTATTCTTAAGGGAGGACGCCAGGAGTGTGTGTTGCCCAAGGAATATGAGGCTTCTGGGGCTGGCATAGGGATGGAGTCTTCTGACACTTCTGGGTGGACGGGAACGCAAAAGGAACAAAGTAGAGGCTAGGGTACCAACACAGGAAAATGAGGAGTGATCACAGAGCACAAACCACAGGGCCAGTCGGCAAAGGTGGGGAGACGAGAAGGGAAGAGGCAGCGTGCGAGACCGGGAAGAAGACAGGAAAAGGAAAGGATTCTGACCTGGGAACGGGGGAGGAGGCAGGGGAAGGGAGTTGGGGGCAAGTTTATTTTATCTAATGTGCTTTGTTTAAGAAATGGAAATAAAAATGGAATTGAAAAAAAAAAGAAGAAGAAAGGGCTTGCCTTCTCTACACCCTCTTTTTCAGGAAATGCTTTTAAGAAAGCCTCAGCAAGAGCTGGGTCATTTTGCAGGGTGAAAGCTAGGTCGGGATAGATAGTAGAGTCTTCTCTCTTTTTCCCCATCTCAATGTTATGCTCAACTTTCCAGTGCTATGCTGACGACACCCAACTCATTTTCAGGCTTCCTTCAGCCTCCTCCTCTCCTTCCCTCATCTCCGATTGTCTAATCGCCATTCAAAATTGGTGTGCCGCCAATGATCTATGTCTAAACGCCAACAAGACTGAGATCCTCCTTATTGGTATACCATTTCCATCCTTTCCTCTCACTCTCTGGCCAGCCTCCCTTGGCCCTCCTCCCACCCCCACTTACGCGGCTAAGAACCTTGGGGTTATCTTTGACTCTACACTTTCCTTCTCCGCACACATCTCTGATGTCTCCAAAAAATCTAACTTTTTACTCCACCTCCTTAGAGTTACTCTACCTTTCCTCTCCTTCCCTCAAAAGCTCACTGTCTCCCAAGCTCTGGTTCTTTCCCGACTGGATTACTGTAACAGCCTCTTCCTAAATCTACCTGCCTCCACTCTCCGCCCTCTACAACTAATCCAGAACAGGACTGCGAGAATTGTCCTTGCCCTCAAGCCCTGGGATCGTATCTCTCCAGCCTTGAAATCCTTTCATTGGCTCCCAGTGGATGCAAGGATTAAATTTAAAACGCTCTGCATTGTTCACAAGGCTTTCTGGGGCCTTGGTCCAAAATACCTTCAACTATCCCTCCGTAAATACCTCCCCTCTCGAGTCCTTCGCTCCTCTACTTCAAACTCCCTCAGGGTTAGTCGTTTTGCAAAAAAACAAGCTGGGGGTAGATTTCTGTCTTCGGCTGGTGCCTCCCTTTGGAGCAGCCCCCCGGCCACCTTGAAACTTGAGGAAAAACATCTTCGGTTCCGGAAACTTCTCAAGACCTTCCTCTTTGCCTCTGCCTTTGCCCCCCTTCTGCTCTGTTGATCTGTTTCTTCTCATGGCATTGTGCACCTGGCCACCCTCTGTTCTTTCGGGCCCAGGTATCTGTTCATCCTGCCACCCTCCTGCATTGCCTCCAGGCCACCATCTGCACTAGAGTTCTGTATCTGTACCCATACAGTCCCCCTCCCACGTTTCGTCTGCACTTATCAGATATACCTTTCTGACTAACTTTCATCTGCCACTTGCTGGCTGCACTACGATGGTTTAAAGCCCTTATTTATTATTTATTCTATTTAATATTTATTTATGTTTCCTCTCCTCTGCTCCGCACTTTCCACTCTCCCTGACCCTCTGCACTTCTCCCCCATTTTCCTTTCCCTTGAGCTTTCTTAAATGTCACTGGGCCTAGTAAGATCGCTGTTTTCTGTTTTTTCTTTGTACCCTTCCCTTTCTGCCTGGTCGCGCTCTGAAACACTTGTGTACGAGCGCGATATAAATAAAATTTCATTTCATTTCATTTCATTTCTCTTCAGTGCTTGATGGTTCATCAGCTTCCCCAAAGCCTAAGGTACCTCTTTCTGCTTCTTCGGATGTATTTTCTTTAAAATGAGGAATTAGAGCTTTTTTGAGAATTCCTTGGGCAATATAGTCCACATGATGAACTTCAAAAGGGATCTTGCCATGGTTCTGTAAGAGAACCTTTATGTCTCCCTGGAAGTCGGGATCAATGACGCCTGCTAGGATGTCTATGCCAAAGTTCCAGGCCAGGCCTGATTTTGGAGCCAATCTTATATAACACCCGGGAGGGGGTATCAAAACTAGGTCCGTGGGAATCATTCCTCTTTTCCTAGGAGGGATAGTAGCCTCTCTACTGCTACAGATATCAAAGCCTATTGATTCTTTTGTGGCAGCCGAGGGGTTGGAGGCTCTATGACTAAGCTTCTGAAATTGTAGGGTTCCTCAATTTGTTTCAAGTGAGTCACATCCCACCCCTGACACCACATTAAAGACGGCATGGTATCAACAATAAGACGGACACAAGTGACCACAGATCAAGGGTGTTTATTGAACTTGCTTAAGAGTGTGATAAACGCCTATTTAAATCTAAATCTACAGATGGGAGCAAGCTACGACCATCAAATAATAATAATACAGTCCTAGTGGAGGCTTGTCAAAATAAAAGGGCCTTTAATGTTCATGAAAAAGAAAGAAGTGTTCACAAAATAACATGTCAGGATGCTCGGGCCGTTGGCCACCCTTCCCCACGTTTTCAGCATGGGGCAAGGCGGGTTACTTGAGCAAAGCACACACACTGGCTTCTGCGCCCCAAGGATACAGTTTTATTTTCCCAGTTCAGGACCTTCTTTTTCCAAGTCTCTCTACTTCTCGCAAGTCTCTGGGGAAGAGGGCCTGCTGTCTGAGAAACACCACACAACCGTTCTCTTCAGTATTCAATTTGGGTGTTCAGCCTGGATTCCCCTCTTCCGAGCTCATCTCCCTTTCAAAACAAGGTTCAGAGAATAATTTTTCGGGTGCCTCTCAGTTCACTCCGGATCACCCTCTGCCGGGCTGAGATCCCTTTTCTTTGGTTCAATTAATCTCCCTCAGCCGGGCTCGGACAAATTGGGATTTACTTTAAACTATCAAAGACTTTCAAATGTGCACAGGGTTTAGCTTGACCCGTAGCATGATCACTTCGATCTCAATATTTTTCACACACTCAGCATCAGTTGGATATCTTAGAGACTTTCAAATGAGCACGCAGGTGGTGCCGGACCACTCTGTGTATGGTATCTTTTCTTGATCTCCCAAGTTAATTTACAAAGTTCAGCTATTTCCTTTGGCTTCCAATTGTATTTGCTTCGCTCATCCCAAACGCCTCACACACTTTTCTCTTCATACAATGTTGCCGCTTGCAACCTTGGTTCAAAACACAAGCTCGTTTGGTATCAGTTTCTCCGACTCACCGGCTGTGCTGTATTTTCTCACGCCACTTTGTTGTAGGCGCCAAGCACAGTACCATGGTGGCAATCGCTTCTCCCCACCTTGGTGTTCGACGCAGGAGAGTCCCGGGTACCTCCAACACACTGTGCAGGTTTGATCAGCCTTAGTTACTGGTCTTCAGTTTCTTACTGTCCAAGGTTCACGAAAGTAAGTCTTTACAGGTCAAGGGTGCTTCTCTCCTTGCAACCCTCTCTGGTCTCGCCATCTTTCTCCTTGTATTAAACTGCCATCTTGGAAGTGCTGTTTCCTCGTGTATTTTGCCTCGCTCAGAGTGTGTGTTTGTGCTTCGCCTTTTATCCGTGTGGGGAAATGTGATGGAAGTCAGGTGTGTGTAATGATCCGTAATTGCACAACCTTGCCTGACCATGGTGTCGGGACATTTCAGGTATACGGCTCTGGTGTTAGTCTGTTGTCGTTCACGGTGAACTGTCTGTGAGAAAATGTTTGTGTCAGGAAACGGGGGGTGGGTTGAGTTCCTAGGTTTCCTAACTGGTAGGATGGGGAAAGGTGTTACAAGGAAGGGGATACAGCGTCTGACCCTTCGATATCTCACTTCACTCCCGAAGACCCCTCCTCCAGGTGATCCTCCTGCACTTGTCCACACCCAGGAACTGGATCCAAAAGCAATGGCTGTTTCCTGGCCACCTGGATGACAGATCCCCGAAGACTAGCGGGTGAGACACTTTCAGGTTTCTCCCAACCATCAACAGCAAAGAACAGAATGCCGACCTTATCACCTTCTCACCAACAAGACAGGGTTTATCTGATGTGTTTATTGGAAATTAGACCCTGTCAAAGAACAAGTTAAAAAGGAGGCCCAGAGTAGAGCCCTGCCTTACACCCTGCCTTACACCCTTATTGACAGGGACACTTTTAGTACTCTTTCCAGCCCCCTAGTCCCTATATCACTCTTGCCACCGTATCTTAAAATCAATTATTGCAGTGGTTGGGGAACTTTTTTATTGGACAGTGCTCGCCATAATTTAGATATTGGTATACTATCGTAGCAGCCTATAAATCTATAAAAAGTAAGTAATTGGTGCCGCCCTTGATAGTCACATATTTAGTCACAATCAAAGTCACTCTGAAAACCTGGTCTATGGTACTCTCCCCTTTTGTGAAAGCGGCTTGCAAATGCATATGTTTTCGATTACACCCTTTTCTAATTTAGATTGAAGGATTTTTCCAAATATTTTACTGCTTCCATTCCATAGGGAGATCGGCCTATAATTACCCAGTATGCCTGAATCACATTTCTTAAAGATTTGGGCAATCTCCGCCACTAGCAAGATGCCAATGTTTGGCCTGTCTTAAGTATAACATTAAATAACAATAGAAGATACAGTGCCCATATTTCAGGTTCACTCCTTTAGAAGTCTACTGCATGGAATCGGGCCCAGGAGCTTTTCCTCAGGATTAAATGCCTATAGGTTCAGAGACCTCCTCAATTGTCAATTCTAATGGTACTAAATCTGAGCTAATGCCAAAGAGGGTGAATAGTTCATTGTACTGGAATCGGAAGTCAGATCTATTTTCGAAGTAAAGACCAGCAAAGTGCCCCAACCAAATATTTTCAGTGATAGCAGCTTGGATGGAATTTTCCTTTGTTCGATTACCTTCAGAGACAATCCTCTAAAATCCCTTGGAGTTTTTCCTCCTGTGCTCTGACATAACATCATTATGTAACTCTGTTTTGCACACTAAATTGAGAAGAAAATAGATCCTGAAAACGATGTATTGGTTCTGCTGTACAATGGTAGAGATGAGAGCAAGAGTTCAGAGCACGAATAACAGAGGAGATGCTGATATAGTATCCTTGCCCTGTGGTTTTCATTGTGTGGCTATACAGGAGAGTGTACAGTTAGGAAAGGGTTTTAACAATTCTACGGAACTATACTATTTACTAACTACCTTGAATTCCAGTCCAGGGACAGTGCTGAGGTGCTAAGGGTGTGCTCAAACATCACATATGCTTCATGCCGTTAAAACACAGAGTTAGTAAATATAATTTGTACTTTAATACTGGTTTTGCCTATATTTGAGGTTGCAGAGTTTTGGAAAAACACACAGATATGTATTCTATCATTATGCTACAACACAGTAAGTAAGATAGATCGATCAGGATTTTGGTGTGTTATTCTGAACAGCACTTTAGCGACAATGATTTTCACTATACCGTTGTCTGCATTTCATGTCACAGCACAGTTTCCCAATTGTACTGAGGGGGCTGCGATGAATCCTGGAGAGTCCTCACAAAGTCCCTGCCTAAAGTCTCGTCCCAGGTGGCCATGTTACTCACCAGTCGGCGGGAGTACGTAAGCCAGGGAGCCAGGGCCTCTAAGACGAGAAGAAGTTGATTGAAGAACTCGGAATGGAGCCTCCAACCGAGCATCCTCTCTATGAAGGATAATAGACCTTTTCAATGATATGACACCTTGCTGTATAATATAGCAGCCAAGTCGACTGATCACTTAAAAGAGCGGGGAGAATGCACCGCCACGGACCCAGCTGAAAGAATAAAGACAGCAGGTAAGTAACACAGACACCAATGTGTCTAAAACCCACACTAGATGAATACCTGAATCAATATATTCAGACTCCCATAGAGTATGCTGCAGGCCACCCTATAATTACAGAAAGGCGATTTAAGGTTTGGTAATAAAGAGGAAGGAATCTAGGATGCACAGTTCTATGGAATTCTTAATTCTTACCAGTGATGTAATGAAGAGTGTCCAAAGTTGATTAACAAAACAACGAAAGTGTAAAACAAAAAATTGTGAAGGTTAGTAAAGGGTACTATACCCGGGCGGCACGAGGAGCGCACTAGTTACGGGAAGGTGCACCTGCTGCAGAGCGTCCGGAGTGCACTTGTTACCGGGAAGCAGTCCAAAGATAAGCAACAGAAGTGAAAGGAAGAAAAGTACAAAGTTATGCAGTGCGTAGCAATGGACTCAGTATCTTACCACTGCGCGAGGAGTGCAGAAAAGGCCAGCAGCAGGCGGAATGCTGGTAAATGGGCAGTCTCCTAACAGGCAAGCGGGTCCAGTACACAGGCGGGCAACGACGAGGCAGAACAGTAGACAGGCAATCCAGGAGCAGGCAAGGAGGTTGGGCTGACGGGCGGACAGTAGCGAAGCAATGGAGGTCCAAATCAGTCCGTTTTCAAAGCAAAGGTCCTGGTACACGGGAGCGACAAGTTAAAGGAATAAACCAAGAAGGAATCCGAAAAACGGGAGCTAGGGTCTGGTACACGGGAAGACAATTGTCAGGGAATAACAAGGACTTCAAAAAGATGCCGAAGTAACGGTAATCAGAAGCCGCAAGCAACGGGTTACTGCTGCTCATATTCCCAAAAGGGGCGTGCCCGACTGAAAGTGAGGCACCATGTTTTGATTCGGAACTACACTGAAGGGGTAGGTTTCATGGGTAATGTAGTTCACTTTGCGAGCCGTAGATACTGTTGCAGCAATCTTCCAAGGCAGCTGCCAGCGAGAATAGAAAGGAGCCACAAAGCGCCGCACACCCTTAGGGAGAGCTATAATTCTCCTCACAGATCTGGTTGATTGATCCGGCGTAATACCAGGCGCGTGTGGTGGAGCTTTGGGCCGGCCCTTAGGTGTGACAGGCCAGGGAAAGGCAGACGCTTTCTGATCCCCACCTTGGGTGTGGTGTTCTGCGGCAGGATCACCTGCAAGGAGAAAGGGCCCAGGGGAACAGGAGGACTCAGTTGGGTGAGAAGTGGTATTTGTCTTCCTCTTGGGAAGACATCTCAGCAATGCCAAAGTGTGTAATGTCTTGTCAGAAAGATTTTGTAGTTCCCTAAGTTGAACATCCTAATATGGGTGAAAAAATTCATAAACCTTTAGGCATTGGGAGAAATGAAAACCCTTCTAAAAACATGGAGACCTTTAGAACTAGAAGCTTCCCTAACTCCCAAAAGTACAGTGAAAAGGAGTCTGTGAATAATAACAACTTAAACTCTAAAGATCTTTATTTCTCCGTAAAACCAAATCTTGGGATTGATCCTTATGAGATTCCTGTAGAGAATATTATTGGGAACAGAAATGAGCGCAAGATCAAAAATCAAGGTATAAAAAATTACTGTTGCATTGTGAACTACAAGTCCATAATCCCCAATGTACTGGGAAGAGGAAGAGGGCTGCAGAGGAACACAACTGCGAAATGCAGCTTGCAAGTGGAAATGGCCCACACCTGAAGGTGGATGGGAGGCTTAAAAGGACCCCTCGAGTGCAGGCCATGAGGAAGAAGAAGCAGAGCAGTAGTCGTAGGTGGAGGAGTTCCCCGGCGTGGTGACAAGGGCGACGTGATCGACTGTTTTGTGACTGTGGAGCTGGCAGTGGATTTGGGCTGTGCTGACACCCCGACCCCCTTGGAGAGAGTGGGAAGAGCCTGGATCTGTTGCTAATTAAACACACCATTGCAGCCTAACAGTGAATAAAGTGAGAGACTTGTAATAGGGCCGTGTCCCTTTAACTGACCTCCTCCTCCTTCGACTGCTTCCTGCTGAAGACGCGTCACGTGACCAATCACGTGAGAAGGAAGCGTATTCAAATACAGAAGTACTTCACCCTTGTGGTGAGAAGCCCGGCGTGGAGACAAGGGCGACGTGATCGATTGTTTTGTGACTGTTTGGAGCTGGGAGGAGGAGTGCTAAGGAATTTATGCACTCGTAGGACTTGAGCTCCTAGGCAGAAATCGGGGACAAACCAGAAGTCAGACGGAAGTAGACCTTGGACTCTATTGCCAAAAACACGGTAAGAGAGTGCTATTTAAATGAAAATCTGGTACTGCCCAATTGAAAACTCTAATTAAAGGATAGAGGTTACAGGAGGATATTGTCTTCTGTTAATCTGTCCTGACATTAAAAGTCAGTGCAGCACTGCTCGCAGGAGGTCATTCAATTTAGATACATACACACAAGAACTATGAAGCTGCATAGTACAGCTTTACAAGACGATCATAGATGTCCAGAAGGGAATGGTTCGTATTCAGAGGAGATTCAAACACAAGATCTAGACTTAACAACAAACATTGCACCTACCTCATGTTTGCCTCCAACCAACATAATCAAGGGGCAGGTGCATGTAGGGCCCACGGATCATTCAACAGCCAATAGTAAGCCATCTGATATTGTACACTCATGGAAGCGTGGGCTCGAATATACCACTACTACGAAACAAATTCAGAGGAAAATCGACTAACACTTTGGGTATAAAAAACAAAGCCAAAGTTTAAATGCGAACTGTCGCAAAAACATACACCTCTCAGACAATGATGACTACGAAATCCCACAGAGAACAGACCTTCCTTTCTCAGCCCCCCACAAAGAGCCAACTCAATTGAAAGTGAGGTTGAGGTTGCTGATGTTGAGGAGGTTTTTGGAATGGGAATTCTAATGCAAGTGCATAACACTGAAGGGAAAATTAATGACAAAACCTTAGTAGTGGGATTGGACTTGAAGCAGTCTATAAATGAAGAAGCTCCAAAAGAAGCGAGCACTGCAACGCTTACAGCCCTACATTTTGTACTAGACTCACGGGTCACAGTCCTCGAGCAGTTGAAACTGGAAGTACAACTGAAAGCTGGATCACTGCTGGAGCTGACCAGAGACATAAGTGGCATTGATTCAACAATAGTGGGGCTGACATCTACAATAAATACAGTGGTTACACCATCACTGAGGGAAATGAGAGTAGAGCTTGCAAAACAAGGTCTAGATATATCAGCAATAGAAAGGTCACTTGCAAAAAATAAAGAAGAAGAAGACAAACAAAAATCCCTACTTCAAGAAATACTACTCCTTCTTAAGACTGAGAAGTCAACAAAGACAGTGCTCTTGGCAAATCAAAATGGGGAAGAGATCGAAAATAATCTCTTTGATGATACCCATCTTTTGGAGTCTGTTTTGGAAGAGTTCAGAAGGTTTGCACATGTCGTAGAAGAAGAAGTAGAAATAATCGAACCCCAATCGAGCAAACAAGAGGTCCGTTCCCCGGAATGGACAGAAGCCGGCAGTCAACTCTCAAAGGGAAGAAGGAAAGCCAAGAAAAAGGAAGCAAAAAAAAATCAGCACAATGGCATTTCCGATTACCCTTTGAAAAAATCAAAAAAATTGTCTAGTAAGCAAGCAGAAAGGGAAGAATTTCATGAGCGGTGATCATGAAAAAATTAAGAAAGGACAACATTAAGTCAGGAAGACTCTCAAGAAATAGAAGAAGAGAGCAAAAGTCAGGTCACAACTAATAGAAGTTGAAAAGATCTTTGAAAAATAATGGAAAGCAGCAAAGAGCAGCTGAGACAGAAAGAAGTGTGGAAGAAGAGCCTGAAGTTCCGGCAAACGACAAGAAAACTCTGTTGAAGAAAAAGAAAAATAGCGCAAATGTAGGACAATAAACAGACCTCATAGGCACCCAAGCAGAAGCACTACAGATCTTGGGTGTAGGGGGCAGAAGTGCCATAAACCCTTCAGAAGAAACAAAAGGAAAAATGGGACTAACGCCATCAAAAGTTGTCCTTCGCTAAAAGGTCCCCCGTGGGCTCCAATTTTCATGGGGAAAAGAACCGTAAACTTGCCTAAAAAGAATGTCAAGGAAACAACGGATCCTAACAATTACACCAGTCTTTCTAAAACGAGATCCTCAGAAAAACAAAATTGTATCGACATTGACAGAGGTAAAAAATTGACAAGTGAAAAACAAAGGAAATACCTGAAGAACCTAAACAAAAAGTAGATTACGAAAGGTGGAAAATCAAGATTACGCCGTCCCAAAATTATGGCTTAAGGCACTGAAGACAATTCCGCACTATTCATCTCTATGCAGGAGGGTCATCTTGGACTATTTAAAAAAAGTTCCAAATCTGTTCCTTTTCGCTTCAGAAGATCTGGATTTGTAAAATTCCCAAGCAGAAGTAATAGCAAAATAGTAGAGGTGGGTTTTACATCACAAAAAGCTTGGAAAGCAATAAGAAATAATACAAAAGAACTGGAGAAGTCAGTCTGCAAGTTTTCGAAAAAAAAACGATGGAGATGGTAAATGAAGAAGAAAATGAGAAAGTTGACTGCGAAGAAACAAGTTCGAGAACTGTGGGAGTACCAAATAAGAAGGCAGGAGCGATCTCCCAGGGGAATACTGGAGATACTAAAGCTAATACGTTAGCAGCTGTCATGATCACAGCCAAAACTCCCTATGGCCATTCCAAGAAAACCTGGTTCGGAACATATCATTCCTGGATTAAATGCAGATTCAATGTCGAGGAAGCTACTGAGGAGCCACTTCCTGACTTCCAAACATGGCCGCATCCTAATTCCCAGAAGCTACAGTGTAGGTCTAGTCATCACCATTCTGTCCCTACATAAGCCCCGCCCCTCGAGGACTCTGCGCTTCGTGTCTTTTCTGCTTCGGCAGTTAACGCTTACCGCAGTCTGCTCTTGAAGAGAATTACAGTCCTATTCCTGTCACAGTTTCAGAGAACCAAAGCCTTAGTATTCCTTTCCTTGTCAGTTTTAATTCAAGTGTCCTAGTATTATTTCCCATTCTCCATACTCTTGTCAGTAGTTCTCTGTCAGTCAGCTGTTCCTGTCATCGTTCGCTTCGGCGTTGCCTCAGGTGGTTTTGAAGTGCGTTGCCGTGTACGGAGCTATTGCAGTCACTGCACCTCATTCACAGCCAGTATCTTTGTGCATGCGGTTGCCCCGTAAAGCTGACTCGCTCTCTAAGGTTGCGATGTAACAGTATGGTGTGAGTTTATTTGGAGTGCGTGAATCGTGCGGAGTAGCCATTATGCTCCGCTAGTACTCGCTGGTGTATGCATTTTAAAAGCTCGCAACTCCATTACCAATTTCCTCAGAAGTTGTTGTTAGCATTTCTCCTCATAGAATTCTGTCAGAAAATACTTAAATAGAAGGAGAGATAAGATTCTGCTTGCCAACGTTAGTTCCATATTGTCTTGTGGCATCTGCACATTGTGGAATAAGTGGAATATGACATTTTCCTCAAGGTGTGTTTGTAACCTGTGTAGTACTAGGTGATTTTGTTATTATAATTGGGGTTTCTTCTGTGCCGTCAGAGTTGTTACCATTTGTTATCCCATTCAAGTAATTACCTCTCCTCCCCACAATAATTTCAGTATTCATTAGTGCCAGTCCCACTTATTTCCCTCACCTCTACCGAATCTCCAGTCCTGTCATTGCCCATTCTTCAGAACAAGCGCCCCTGCGCAGATGCAGGATGAAGAGCTCACCATAAAAAGGCAGAAGGTAAATTATAAGAAAGTAATCTTAGTATTTTCACATTGAGTTAGTGCCCATTGTTTCCCCCTTCCATTTTAAGAATCCTTGTTCTAATAAGAGCCTTCTGTGTTTTGATAGGAATACCATTGCAGTAAGGAGGCCTCTAATTAGTGCAGCATCGCTCTCTAAGAAGAGTCCTCGTGGTGTTCCCGCGGAGTTCAGGTAAGCGTTACAGCAGCATTGCCAGAGATACTTACACAGGTACTCCAGAAGCTAGGACTGGGGCAACAGAACCTTTAGGCAAGATGCAATTGATATAACAAGATGGAATACCCGTGGTCCAAATACCTTTAAATCAAGTAGCAGAGAGAAAACCCTCCTCTTTAATTCAGATGTGATCCTACTCCAAGAGACTTGGCATACACTCCCAATAGAAATAGAGGGCTTCACAATATTTACAACACCGGCTCTTCAAAAATCAAAGGGCCGACCATCCGGAGGGCTGCTATTAGGAGTTAACAACTCGCTGAGTAAAGAGGTTACACTTCTACACAGCGGAAGGGAGGGCATTCTAGCATGCAAAATAAGGATACAAACCTCTGAGGGACTTTTCAATCTCTTCATAGTCAATGTGTATTGGAATCCAGCACAAATTAACCTCCAAAACTTTCACCAGTCTCTCTCGATGGAATTGGAAAAGATTGTATTATTCCATGGAGAACCTAGTTGATCTTAGGAGTAGACTTGAACACCCAATGTATAACAACACAGGATATAAATACCAGCCTAAAATGGGCGAAAACATCAAAGACAGGAAGACAATGGGTAAATTATTTGAACTCATGGGAACTTAATATGCTAAATGGATCAGTAAAAGGCGACAGTCCCTCAAGACCAACTTTGTCACGAGGAAGCTCTTTCTCCACCTTGGACTATATTTTCATTTCTGAAGATTTGCAATCAAGAGAAATGACTCTGGAGACCATTTGGGGGGAAGGGAGTGATCATGCTTGCCTGAAAGCAAATATCAAGTGCTCCAAGAAAATTCAACCGGAAAGATACACACATGATCTGGCACTGAGAAAAGGCAAAGCACTACTAGTAAAGTATAAGAGAGTGGGGGAAAAACTAAACACCAATTAAACCATATCTCTCTAAAAGAGCAAAAAGAGAATTGCAACACTAATCGCTTTGAGCCATTTATTTGGTCTGTTCATCAGCCAATCGCAGGAACTTTGCGAAATTCAAGCCATCATCAACATTCTTTTGATGACGACACCTGGATACCGAAAAAGATCCTAAGGAGAGAGTGCAGGAGATTGAAGACGAACATCATAAACCCAATAAAATTGCGAGAAGAGCTGCAAAAGCTCAATAGAGGTTACAAGCATTGGTTGCGAGCAAGAAAAGCTCTCCGACACCAACAAGACAACGAGCAGATGCTTGCATCCCTGTTCGTCAATAGTACGCAAAACATTTGGTCATAAACAACTTAGATAAGAAATCAATCAGTAACAGCACTCAATGCAACTTAATCACAGAAAAGAGCTGGACAGACTATCTCACAAAGAACTTCAAGAATACATCAGAGATCCAGGAAGAAGAGCAGGAATTCGTTCAGTGGGAACTCAAATTTGACATAAAATTAATAGAAGAACTTATTTTGAGTTCCGCATCTTCAAAGGCAGCGGGACCCAATGGGTTAACCTACCAGGTTCTAAAAAACAACTGTAAAACATGGGCAAATCTCCTGTATAATCTCTATAATGAAATAATAGAGACAAAAAGCTTTCCGTCTTCTTGGAAGCAAGCATTAGTAATACCATTCTACAAGGGGGGGCCATAGATCTCAACCAGAGAATTATAGACCAATCGCCCTCCTTGATATTGAAAGCAAAATATTCATGCAGGTCCTCTTGATAGAACCAGAGGACTGGGCAAAAACAAGAAATATCATCTCCAAGTTCCAAACAGGATTCAGTCGTGGCATGTCCACATCATTAAATGGTTTTGTTCTGAGCTTTCTAGCAGAATATTCTAAAAATCACAGAGAGGGCCTGTTATATGGAGCCTGGATAGATTTCTCCAGGGCATTTGATCTAGTCAATAGGGAGAAACTGTGGGCAAAACTGAGACACTAGGGTGTGCCAAGAAGGTTGTTGTCAATACTAATTGAACTGCATAAAGACACCTCATTGATGGTAAGATTAAATGAAGTAGGCCCTCTGACAAATTCAATAAGTGTTGAACAGGGTGTGAGACAAGGTTGCTTGGGTGCACCATTCTTTTTTAATCTGTATCTATCGGATCTGGGAGACTTCCTGCAATCATGGGTTATGGCGAGTCCAAAACTGAGTTCCACCAATGTCCATTGGCTCGCATATGCAGACGACATCGTCCTGATTGACAGGACAGCAATAGGATTACAACATCTATTGAATGGACTAAGTATTTACACAAAAATGAATGGTTTGCAAGTAAACCCAAGGAAATCCAAAATCTTCATCCTAATAAGCACATCGACTATGTAAAATGGTTCTTTGAAGGGGAAGCCATCACAAGAGCAGATGAGCTGGTGTATTTGGGGTATATGGTATACTCCTCACCCTCAGCCAACAAAGTAGAAATGGAAACAAGGCTAAAGATTGAGAAAGCGGTACCGCAGATTAAAAAGATCTTCTATGGCCTTTGCAAATTTTCAATTATGCCATTACTAAAGTTTTATGTCGCCAAAATAATTTCCGGTCATATTGTATGGCATGGAGGCCCAACCGATACTATGGGACATAGATTGGCAAAAAGTGGAAAGCCAATTATGGAAAAGATCCTTGGGCTTGCCCAACTTTGTCCCCATGGCAGTTCTAAGATTTGAACTTGGCCTCAAATCATTGCGGCAACAAGTGGCCTGGAGATTGCTCTCACTATACAGGTTAATAATAATTCTGCAAAGCAATTCGCTATACGAGGATATAAAACAACAATATCAATCGGATAAGTCCAAGATATTGCAACAGCTGGAAGTAAAAGTGACGAGAAGTCTGATCGAGGCTGATTTTTCGGTGGAAACACTTAAAGAAAACCCCCAGAAAGTGAAAAAAGAAACAGAAACAATGGACTGGATTAAAACAAGGCTGGAAATTCGACTCGCAAAACCAAAGAATAGCTTCCCAATCGTAGACAAAAAACTGGGAGCGGTACCAAAGTACTTACAAAAACATCCAGATAGTGAATCAAGAAATATCTTTCTTTGAACACGTCTAAACTTAATTCACACAGGCGAAATTCAGAATATTAGAGGGCAAGGACAGAATGCCATCACTTTCCGCAATGTTTGTGCAGACCCGAATAAACAAAACCTGCAGCATCTACTTCAAGGTTGCGAAGGGACTTGGGAAACGAGAGTAATGTACTTTTCGAAGTTTGTAAATAAAATGGAGTACCTGCTTTCAGAAAAATTTTGGAACCTTTTGACATCAGGACATAGTACTGCCTTAACAATTGCAGTAGGTCAGGTCTTAACAAAGATCGGCCTGACTTCTAAAGAAGCACGGCAGATTGCGACCAGTGCTCCAGAAGAAAATAAGGGGTAATGTGGCAGTGGCAAGAATATTCTCCTTCCAAATCGCTCCTTGTGGACATTGGAAAGATAAAAATGGGTCGAGAAATATTAGATGCTGCATTTTGGGCCTGTTGGTTTATTGTTTTGTTTGGGTCTTTTTCCAAAGGTTCTTATATTAATATTGAGCCCTTTAATTGTAAGAAATGTAAAGAGTTACTGTAAATTTTAAAAGCTAAATACTGGAAAAAGAATATTTTAATTTTGTTAGGGTCAAAATGATCAAAACAAATAAAAAGAAAATTAAAACAAAAAAAAGAAACTGGAGGAGATAGAAGGCGCCGGAACCACTGTCAAGTGTGTAGAGCAGTAACTGGTCCGGAGAAGGTGTTCACCTCCAGAAGCCTTAATTGCAGAGGTTGCGCAGCGGGAAGCGTCAGAGAAGGAAGCTTGCCTCCTGGAGACCTGGTCTTCAATGGCTGCGCAGCGGGAAGCAAAGGTTTAAAAGGCTTCCCCCATAACAAGGCTGTCTCCAGTGGCAGGCGAGCGCCGGAGAGCCTTTGGAGCAGAGGAAGCTCTGTGTGCAAGTGGGGTGGGCAGCATCGGACTGGAAGTAGCAGATTGCCTGACCGCTAGGGGCAGCTGAGGCAGAGGACCTGGGAGCAGTGAGGGAAACAGATGTGCACGTCATACCCGGTGAGTTCACCAAGCTATTGTGACACTGGAGTACTATGTGACCACTTGCATGCTCAGAGCAGGTACTTTAACACCAGAAAGCAAATGCATAGAGAGAAAAACACAAAAGAAGGCAATTTTGAGTACCGAACTTGATAAAGGTAGGGTGTTGGCCAATAAAGCTACGTGCCCTTCTTATCAACATGCGTCGAACCACTTTACACAAGGAAAAAAGCCAATTAAATCCTTTGAACAACAGGTGCTATGACCAAAGCCCTGAGAGGCTCCCCTCAGGAGATCAAAATGTTATTAAAATCAAAGCCTGCTTGGCAGCCGCTGACTTTGGATTCGGAGGATGTATTAAAACACTACAGATTTTTCTACCGAAAACCAATCATGGAAGACATACTTGATCAGACATCGGTGCCAGCGAAAGTGACAGAGGAAAAGGATTTAAGAACTGAGATTAACTATGAGGATCTGTTGGAGATAATTAGATCCATAGAGACCATCCATCAGGGTGATATCCCCTCTCCTCCTCCTTTTCTTACACCAGCTATTGAGTGGGAGCCATGAACGTTCATTAATAGCAGTGCCTCAGCACCAGAAACATCAGGAACCGCTGCTATCTTCTTTAAAAACAGATCAATGGCCCCTGAAGTTCACTAAGACACTAAGGTCATCAGATTTAAGTGGTTTGGATGGGAATCCCTGCATCCCTGCAGATAACTTGCTTGGGTTGCCTAACGAGGTGACAGGGGGAAGAACGAACATGCCCAATGTAACCAACAGAGGCAAGGATTGTTCCTCTGGTTTGTTTGCCAAGAAAAACAATAAAAGGGTAAGGCTTTCCTCAGGAAGCCCCGAGCCTCACAGCTTGGGAACCCCGCAGGAGATAAGCACGCGTTGTGGATGCCGACACAGTAACAGGCAACGGGAAGAAGCTCCGGACCCTTATCCTGTGCCAGCCGGGATTAATTCCAATACGGTGGCAGCATTGGCTCTAATGCTGGCTCCTTTCACCAAGCTCTATTAGAGCTTAAATGATCAGCTCAAAGACCATACTACATTACTCGCAATGGTCCATTCCAAGATGCTGTTTGTGGAGGGTTTTCTATCAGCTATACAAGACACTGTGGACAAAAGCTCTTCCCCAAACTAAAAACATACTTCGAAGCATTTTGCATCTGATCATTCAGGACAGGATCGAAAGAAGAGCCCAGAGTACTCAAGCGTTTCTATCAGTACAGACGGAGGATGATGCCCCCTCGCAGCATCTAACCCAGAAGGAGCCTTTAAAGGCACAGCCAGGACTCCAAGAGGACCAAGGAAAAGCATTGGTTGGCTCCAATACAATTATCCCGTTAGAGTCTGATGACGAGGGCGACTCCATTCTGGAGGGCAAGTTTATTTGTTCTTCTATCGAGGACAACGATGAAGCGCTCTTTGAGGCTGAGCGTGAGGTCCTCGGCCCTCCAGATGTAAAAGAATATACCATCTCCGAAAAAAATAAAAGAGATCAGCAACCCCAAGTGAAAAGGACTCTCGACCATACTAAAGTACAAAAAGCACATCAGGAAACAAATCTAAAGATGGGGCAGAAGCAGCGGTCTGTTCTGGCAGCAAAGTATTGGAACAACCTACCTTTAACTCTCCGACTTGAACCCAGTTACCAGGCCTTCAGAAAGAATCTCAAAACACACTTATTTCAATAGAAAATCTCAGATCCCAGATTGCCATTCACGTTAGGTTAGATCGTTCTTAGTCTTGTTTGTTATTTTCATGTTTTATGTTACGTGCCCTGATGCCCGTGGGCTTTTGGTGCTATGTAAGCATATATAATGAAATAAATAAAATAAATGAAGCTATCCTATTTGTGAGAAGTTCAACCTTCCCGGTTAACTTAACAGAGGCTGCTCCTGGTAATGTCTCCAAAACTAAAGCGGCCGCCAAAGGGGAAAATACAGCAAGGTCTACTTGTGGCACTGCGCAAACCGAGAACCTCTCCTAATAGTTCATTTGAAGACTTGATGAACCTCTCAACTTATTCAATGTCCGAATCAGATACCACAGAAACACCTATTTGGTTACCAGCTTAGCCACCAGGAGTTGTATGTTTCGGGAGCGTATGTCCTCGCAACCCAGTGAAGGTAGCAGTGGATTCAACAAAGTGGTGTAGGCCATAGAGCCAACAAAAGACAAGCCTCCAGGGCTTGGGCAACACTGTACATTCTTACAAGCTGGCAAAGCTAGCATTGACCCTGCAAAAGCTGTGCCTCTCAGGATTCATTAAAAGTTAATTCCCTGAGGCTGACCTAAATTCAGACCGCTAATGAGCGTGAGAAAACTTCCAAAAGAGTAACATTTTTCATTACTATGCCATCGCAGGACGTGCACAGTATTTGGCCGAGTCTTTACCATAACTCCCATTCACCCACTCCCTAGAAGAAAAACTTGACTTTTTGAGGATGTGGCATGGGATGATTCCAGGCAGAAACACTGATTGTCAGCAGGAGGGTGGTACTACTATGAAATGGGTTGAAGGGGGAATCGTAACAGAGGAGAGGACCACGAATTTAAGACTGGGGGCTCTGGTCCGATCTTCTGATTACCCTTGGAAGTACAGCAGAACGTGAGTCCATTCCATCCTCAAAAGAACCAAAAACCTGAAAATTGTTGGCGATCTGAACCAACCTCCCCCCTTTTTATTATGGAGGATAAGCGAAAGGGCGTGAAATCAAGCTTCCTCAGTAGAAGGGGATCCACGGCCAAGGATCAGATGGGAGGCAAGAAAAGCATCAGCCAATCTCAATCTAAGCATCTTCAGTGTGCCTCAAATAGACCGTTATTGGAAAGAATGCTGCATGTTAACGCCAGTCTTATTCTAAATCGAGAAAAAGTTCTTAGATTGCTGCATCATGTCCCCAAATTCCATAAGATATCTACAAAGGACATACAAATAATAGAATTTCTTGACAAACAACGGCTGGACAGGGATACAATCCATCTCCCATCCAATTTATTGAAACAAACCTTGCTGGACGAGGCGCCCTCTTTCTTACAACTGGGCTTTAATTTAACAGAGCTACCCGACGCACGGAACCAAACTTACATCGACCAACAGTATGGGTGGAGAAAATCTTCTATAGGCGTGGAGGCAAAAAGAGGGGAAGATACAAAATTCCTCCTGTGGTCTGTTACAGCTGACCATAATTCTTCCACTATTAGAAGAGTGGTAACTAAACTGGGGCTCTCCCAGTTGTGTGAACAGCAAAACTGGGACTGGTTATCTGAAGCCCTGACCGTGGAAAAACAAAGAGCGTAACTACCTCAGCCTGGTAAATCCACATTTTTTACCCTGGGAACCTGGAACACCAGAGGGCACACCCATCTGTTTGGTAATGGAACTTAGACCTATATGACATGGTCTGTTTGCAAGAAACCTGGTTGAGAAATCCCTCAATTTTGGATGGCTTTATGGTCTACTTAAGTCACGCCCTAAAAGGCTCTAAAGGCAGACCGATGTCAGGATTGTTGATAGCAGTTAAATGGAAGAGGATTAACTGTGCTGGAAATGCTTAACCCTTCGCATTACATCCAACTGCTAATAATTTGCATGATGGTGTTCATCCTGGTGGCTTTAAGTGGTTGTTGTTCAATGTATACTGGAATATGGAGGACATATTCCAGTATAAATTTCAATCCTTACTGACGGTCTGTTAGGCAGAATTATATGCAGTACCCTTTGGGAACACCACACACAATTAAGACTACAAGTGACAGTACAAATTCATCTTTGGTACAAGCCTGTACTACACTGTTAAAGTGGTAGCAGTAGCAGAGCAGCCAGACTTATCTCAAGAGTAAGTGAGCAGTAAAAAATAGTTATACAAAGGACAGCAATTACTATGATTCAGGCAAACACTGACTCAAGGTTTTCAAGTAAAAACATATACATTTATTTCACTCTTCAGTTCTATAACATTACACTATTATAAGCAAGTCAAAAAATCACAATCTTAATATACCACACCACTTCCCTTAAATTCCAGACAAGTTAAGCTCACAAAATGAAGTGGGAGCAAAATGGCATTCCAGCAATTTAAAAAGGAGGGAAAGACAAAAGTTATTAGAAATTAGATCAAACCAACAGGTAAGTTCTCAGGGCAGTTTAACAAGAGGAACTTCAGTGAGGAGATCAGATAGAAAAGGCTTAGGGCCGAAGTCAATGGGTCAAAAGTCTTTTGCTCAAGATCGCACAGTTCAGAGTAATTTGCGGTAAAGTTTGTGGCACGGTTTCCGTACGAGGTTGGTTGATACAAAAGTCATTTCAAAGAGAAGAGAAGGACAAGCCCTCGGATTGGAGAAAGATTTCAAACACTTTCACTGCGGTTGAACGAAATGGACAACCGGATTTACACAGTACCTTAAAACGGAGAGGGAGCCGTAGCTGAGGCGGACATTCCTGGTAGTTCCTGCAGGCTCACGGTTCCTAAAGCGACTGTCGGACTGATCAGAAGTAGGAAGACTGGAGGATCTTGCACTACCCAGGGAAGAAACCAGCAGCAGAGCAAAACAACGAATAAAAGGTGCTCTCCTTAAAACCCAAGCACGGTCCGACCTTCCTGGCTATCCGGCCCACTGTAGCTCTGTACAGCGAATCTGACCAGAGGAGGTGTCCTGGCTTGCAGTTTGGGCAAACTGGTTGGTCCCACCAGCTCAAGGGAAGAAGCTTCCTGGAGGATCTTCTCTGTTGTCGGATTCTGGAGATTCGGAACTGCAGCAGGGCTTCATTGGGCGGTTAAGTCGTTGTAGGGGTCCTCTTCAGCAAGTTCCTCGTTGGTTCTTTCGTTCCAGTGGCGACTCTGCCTTTCCATTCACAAAGACCTGCTTTTTATGCAGTTTTCCCCCATTCATACAGCCTGGCTGTCAATCACACAGCAGGGTGGCTGTCCTGGCAAGGACAGTCCCCTCAGCCAATCAAACAGGAGTGCGACTTGGTTTACCAAGGGAACCCATGGCAGGGGTCCGAAAACCCCTCCCTCACATCCTGCCTTCCTAGACTTTCAGGCGCCTTAAGGAGGGCTTCTGTGCAGAAGCCTGCAAAAAGACAGCGAACAAAGGAATCATCCCCGGTTTGGCGCGTAGAGAAAAACACAAGAAAGACTTTAACAAAGAGAAATGGTGACTAAACCCAACTGGAGCCAAAATAAAAACTATTTGGTCAAGCGGGTTTATGTTCGAGGCTAATATAATAGCCTAAAACAAAATCACGTTTATTTAAGATAATCGTGGTAGAAAAGTTAGGGTAGATACCACTGCCGCCAGCCAAGTCTTAATGTAAAGGGAGCGAAACATTGCTCCAAGAGGTACAGACAAAAAGAGATAAGAGTTAGCCCTTTCCAGTACTCCATGTAAAATGGGGTGTACTGGGTCTGTGGTTTAAAGTGACTAAAGTAAAGTTAATGGCAACTTTACCCTTTTCTGGGGGACAGTAGTTAGCCCCAAAAAATTGAGTCGGGGGGAAGTCTCAAAGACAACCCTGTGTCACTGCACTGAAGATGCTATGTAACACACATGAAAATATGAGGCCATGGAGTAGGTGAGGCTCCAGTGCCCAAGATCACACAAAAAGTGAAAACACACACAGCAAAACACAGGTAAGAGTGGGGAAAAAGCCTCACACTCTTACCAGGTGGACAAAATAAATCCTAGAAATCCAGCAAAGCTGCTGAGGGACTCATTAGGTAAGGGAAATCCACCATTTATGAGAATTCTCCCTAACACAGGTCTGTTGGACAGATCCTTTGAGGTATGGCCGGACCCACCTATAATAATATGTGGTGATTTAAATATTCACTGTTTTGCTCAAACTACCGTTTTGATAACTGAGATTCATGTGGCCTCTACTGCTTCTGAAAGGGAGGCTATGCATGCCCTAAGGAATTGAGCAACAGTAATGTACATGTGTTAAATGGACACATTACTGCTCAGGTGACTTGGAAAAGGGGTGGGGACATTTCTTTTCTGGATTATGTTTTTGTGTCAGGTAACATGCTCTCAAGATCCTTAAAGTTGGAAATTATACACACAAAGTATAGCGACCATAGTATGTTGAAGTTGACATGTAGTGAGTGGAAAAGCCAGGCAACTGAGATCTACCCCACGCAGGTCGATGTTTCGAGTGGTAGAAACAGATTGATTATGAACCAATCTAGAATAGAGGGTCTAACAGATAGATTTACTGATATGTTGATTAGGGCCCATTGGGATAGAGTTGACCTGACTCTGCACTACACTAGATATTTGGTGAATTTGATGGTAACCAGTAAACCTGGTTTGAGGCCCAAATGTACCCACTTACGACACAGAGGTGTACAAGGCCAAAAGAAATTTGAGAGTTGAACTGAGGAGGCTTAAAGGTATTCAAGTAGGTGGTGGAGAGCTCCAGATTAAAACATTTAAACAAAAACATAAACATTGGATGAAATCGAGAAAACATTTAATGCTACAGCATGATGCTGAACTGATGATTAGCAAATGAAAACTAGAAAGACGAGAGGGATGTGGGAATTGATAAACTCTCTGCATGTACCTCGGGTGGCGCTTATCATTAATGCAGTCTCAGCTACGTTATGGGTTGAGCACTTTTCCTGCCTCTTTTCAGCAACCCATGTGGGTGGCGCGACGGTATCAATCAATCCTTGTAGTAAATGGTCATTTTCAGTAGAGCTCGATGATATTGTTGAGCTCATCAAGAAAGCCAGTAACTCCCGAACCCTGTGACCTGATGGCATCACAAACAAGGGTGCCCCCTTGCACCAGCTCGTTCTAATCTGTTTATATCTGATTTGAAGCTTTCTGCCTAACGTTGATGGTAAACTCCTGGACAGAGAGCTATACGCGGATGATTTTGTCTAAATAGACCAAACTCCTGTGGGGTTTCAAAGGCAGCTGAACGCGTTGAAGGTGTATGTTAAAGAGAATGGTCTAACAATAATTGCTACAAAATCCAGAGTACTTGTTTTGCAGCCTCCGACAGGAAATATAACCCTTCAACATCAATGGCACATGGGCAACGACAACCTGTTAAAAGTGAATTATTTTGTATACCTGGGGATGTACCTGGGCAATAGCATTAAGGATGCCTCTAGAGAACAGATCTTGCGTTCAAAAGCTAAAAACTTGGCGTCTCAAGGGAGAACTATATTAAAAAGATATGGTAGATTCTCCTTTGTCCCCGTACTATCCTTTTATCGCTTGATAGTGATTCCTATTTTTAGTTATGGAGCAGAGGCTTTTTTTCGCGCTCCCGGGTAGAGTGTGGACGACCCTTGAGAGCCTATTTTGGAAAAGGGTCTTGTCGCTTCCAAAGTGTGTGCCCATTCAGGTTATAAGAACTGAGCTGGGCCTTATTTCCATGTATGCAATGATGGTGTGGAAGAGTGCAATGCTTTACAGGAAATGTTTTACATCAAACTCAGAGGCTTTTCTATTGTCAAGGGGGCTTTATTGAATGGCTCTGAGCCCACTCTAACGGAGTGGAAGAATATCTGATGTGCAATATTGAGAGATATGAACGTCTCAGAGGAGGTTTTAGCTGTGAATCCAGTCTCAATGAAGGACAAACTTCGGTTGAAAGACTGGATAGAGTCCCAGGACAGAGTCAGCCCTACAAACTGTACTGGGAAATGGTCCCCAAACCCCTAAAATATAACACCTTGCTGCAATAATTAGCAAGATTTACAGACAGTAATTATCCTGCCCAATATATGTGATTCAGATTAAACTTCTACCCCACAAGAGCGATTTTAAGTGCACGAAGTAGGGATGGAATGTCTGATACAGCGTGAAGGTAGTGTAAACTGCTTAATGTAAAAGAGTCCTTGAAACATCTTGAATTGTTTTGCACAGCACTGACAGAGCTAAGAACGAGGATTCTGGGTATATGTAATAATGACCGGAGTTCGAGATGTGCCGAGCAATGGAGGTTGGCACTTATGCATGGAGAAATACTGTTGCTAATTCTAGCCCTTGTCAATTTTCTAAAAGAGATATTTGCAGTTTTTGAACCTCACCTAGAATGGTTGAAACCTGGTTTTGCAGGTGTTTATGTGCTGGTTTTAGAACTTGTTGATGTAAAGAGGGGTTTGACTCCAATGAAATAATTTAAAGGAAATGTATGTTTGGCCTTTCAAGCTGGTCGGATTGCAATGTTTCAGGCTTGCTTCTTCCTTTGTCTAGCCCGACTCCCCCTCCCATTGGTTGCCTTGGCCTATATAGGCCAATCACAGAAACTAGCAGGCGGGAGCCAGCCCTGATGGCTAAGGCCCACAACAAAGGCCCCTGTCTGCTCCCTGTCCGCTGCCAAAATGCTACCCCTTTCCCTTGCCCCCCCATGGTTGCCTCTGGTGTTGTCTGCTATTCCCCTGCCCCCTCCCCATGGTTTCCTGTGGTGTTGTCTGCCGTTCCCCTGCCCCACCCACGGTTGCCTGTGGTATTGTCTGCCGTTCCCTTGCCCCCCATGGTTGCCTGTGGTGTTGTATGTCCTATACTTGCCACCCCCTCTTGTATGCGTGTGTTTCCTGCCTTGCTTATTCCTGTCTATCCTACCTCTCATTTCCCTTAACCCTCTCCCTCTGCCCCACCTTCATCATTCCACTCCAGGAGTTGTCTTGATACACTATTGCTCTACCATCACTGTGTTGTTGCAAATGCTTGACTTGGACCTTATGGACTCGTTTGACCCTTGGTGCTTCTCCCATCTCTATTCTCATGCCAGACTTCCTCTGCATCACATACTCATGGTGATCCTGTATCATGCTGTGCCCATCTTCTTCCTGAATCCTGTCTTGCATCTGCTGTTTCCCTGCAACACTGTGTGTTTTACTGACTCCTGCAACTGTATTGTCTCTCCCCTCTTGCTTCTCCACTATTTTCACTACCTACACTTGATCTCTCCTTTCTCCCTTCTTCCTTCTCCCTCTCTCTACTCCCCTCTCCCTTTCATACTCTATGCACTTACTCTTTCAGAATTGTCCTCGGACATAGTATGATAGTTGCATTGCTTGTCTCCTCCCCCTCCCTCTCGTTTCTCTTTCTCCTCCTCCCTCTCCAGCACTATTTGAAATGTCATCAGGCCTAGTACGATAGTCGCTTGTTTTGTCCCTCTCCTTCCTTCTCCTCCTCACCCTCTCCTCTTGTAATCTTCCGGCTATATCAGAAATTTCATCAGGCCTAATACGTTAGTTGCCTGTATGTTCCCATTCCTTTTCCGCCCACCTCCTCCCTTCCTTTCGGTGTCTTAGCTCTTGCACTATCTGAAATGTTGCCAGGCCGAGTACGATAGTTAATTTCACATTCTTATTTTTCAAGGCCATGTAAGAATGTTCGCTGTTTGTATTTTTCCATTGTTCCCTCCCTTGCTTGAAGCGCTTTGAAACACATTGTGTATAGGCGCTATACAAATAAACTATCTTATCATCATATGTTGTCTGAAGTATTTATGCTATTGTTATGGTTTTAGTGGGGATGTGTTTCTTTTCTTTTTCTCGTTCTTTCTCTCTTTTTTTTCCTTTTTTAAAATTTTTTTATTTACTTGTTAATAATCAAAACAGAATTGATTTTTACAAGAAACAGTTCAAAGAAAATGTAGGTGTAGGAGATCGTAGTTGTAATCAGGTGGCTCTCACTTAGTTGTTAGTAACTAGGTTTTCAGTCTCTGTGGTCATTTTAAAAGCTGCTTCTAACATCTTAACTGCGGCAGTTGACCATTTTGTTTTTTCTCCTGCAAACAGGCGGCACCACCATGTATCTTCATGTCTAAATGGGGAGTCGTGAAATAAAGGTACCAAAAAAGCTTCCCGCAAATGGGCTGTTTTAACACAGGTCAGAAACAGATGTCTTGAGGTTTCCTCCATTTCAACGTTAGTCTGCAGGTTTTCGAAGCTGTATGAGAGCGAATGGCTCAGATTTCCTGAGTAGGGATTAGGTTTAATCTCATTTTCATCAAAAATATTTGAAGTTTCTTATTTGGAAATTTTATACAGTAATTCATAGGTAATCTTAACTTGTTGGTAGTTGGTGGCAGATGGCATAATAGTTTGTTGGCTGTTGCCATTTCACACGTTTTAATCCAGTCTTCGTGGGCCATTTTGGATTTTATCTTTTCAGGATTTTGGAGTAGATCATCTTGGGTACAGGCAAGATCTTTGAACTTCTTCTTGAGCTTCTGGTCCCAGGAGTTCAAGGCTTTGCAGCGGCCTTGGTTAAGTTCCTCCTGTATCATTTTATATGTCAGAAGGCTTTCTGGCATTATAATTTTCCTGAGGAGTCTCATTTGACTTTGTTCCACCGTAGCAGTGAGCGATAGCAGACCTAGTTTGCATCTGATAGCTGGTATCAACGTTGATTTGGGAAGTCCCAATACAGCTTTCCAGAGGTAGCCTTCAAGTTTCGGCCATATTGCGTCCTGCATAGTTAGGGCCGCGTCCATTCCATAACTTAATGCAGGAACCACCTTCTGTTTGGAGAATAGTATCGCTGGTAAAAGGGAAAATGTCCCATACTTGCGGTCAACTAGCCTCGTTTGGGTAGTCAACGTTTTTGTTTTGCTCCACAGAGCCAGGTGTATTGACTTTTCGGACATTGTTGCGTCGATCATTATTCACAGATATTTTATGTCTGTAACTATCTCGATCTTTGTGTTGTTAAGAAACCAGTTGCCGTTTCCTCTAGCTTTATAGCGACTTTTCCCCATGATCAAAATTTTGGATTTTGCGGTGTTGATCTCCAGATCGTTTTCACTTTTGTACTTTGCCAAGTTAGTTAGATGAGAATCAGATCATCGGCGTAGAGAAGTCTTGATATTAAATAGTTCCCGACTTTTGGCGGAAATGATCTGACCGATGGTTGGGTACGTTGAAAATCTCCCAAGAAAGCAATAAAGAGGGCCGGAGCAAGTGGACAGCCTTGTTTCACTCCACGTTCTGACCTAAACTGGTCAGACAACATGCCCTGCCGGTTTAGTCGGACTCAAATTTTTGTGTCAGTGTGCTGTGCGATCACTGGCTCTAAGATTTCCATGGGGCAATTCCAGTTGGTTAGTTTAGTCCAAAGATTTTGTCCACTGATTTTATCGAAAGCTTGCGACAAGTCTATGAACGCTAGGAAGACTTGCGGCACACCGTTCTTTATGTTTTCTTTTATGATGTTCAAGATCATGATGTTGATACTGGTGCTTGCGTTCTTCAAGAAGCCCATTTGCAGTGGATGTACGCATGGAGAATTTCTTGCCCTTTTTTTAAATCTGTTAGAAGAAGAGTCGCAAAGATCTTGCCCATAATATCTAACAAGGCTATTGGGCGATAGTTGGCCGGGTTGTCTCTATTTCCTTTTTTGAAGGTTGGGACTATCACAGCTTCAGTCCATGTTTTTGGAATTTGTTTGGTAACTTGGCATTGCTCAAAGATTTTGGTTATGAGGAAGGACCATTCCAACGGGTGCTGTTTCAAGTCTATGTTGGTTAGGCTGTCCTGACCAGGAGCCCTAGATGATTTCAGTTTGGAGATTGCTAGAAAAATGTCCTCCTGGTCTGCTAAATTCACCCATGATGTTTCTTTTTGAAATATGGGGGTGTTTGTCGAAAAAGGGAGGGGTGCAAATTGATTAAAAAAAAGGTTATCCAAGTTGATTCTGAAATGGTGTTTATCAATTGGTTATCGGTCTGAGTATCTTTGTTCTTTATTAGGGCCCAAAAATCTCTTGTGCTCTTTGAGGTTAAAGGTTTAAGCATTTGCTCTGCGTGATTTTGATACATTGCTGCTTTGTGATATTTTAGCCATGATCTATACGATCTTATTGCCGCTTTCAAAATGCTTTTTTGTTCGTCATCGTCGTTAAATCTGCACGAACGCCTTAGTTTTCGCAGTTCTCTTCTTTTGCAAACTAATTGCGTATCATATTAATGCAGTCCATATTTCTTTGTATTACTTTGTTTCCCTTGATTTGTCCTCAGAGTTAGGATAAGAGGGAGGTAGTTCGGCCTAACTGGCGTGCTGCTGGTGTTTCTGATTTCTTCATCGTATTTATTTGCAATCTCTATTATGTTTGTCGCCGTTAGTTGGATTTGTGTTTGTTTAGTCGACGATTCTATGTTAGCTGTATACGTTTCTTTCTGAACACTTGTTGTTTCGAATGCCATGGATAACAAATTGTGATCACTTTCCTTTGTTCTATAGACCTCATAGGAGCCCACGTATGGGAGTAGAGCGTGTGAGATGAAGATGTAGTCCAACGTTGCTGATGCTTCTGCTCGTTCCCATGTTGATATGGCTGGTAACTGGCCTCGCACTATTGCTACGTTGTGAAATTTCTGGCATCCATAAGGTTTGACCATAACACTCCCCTTTCGGCGGCTGCTGTAATAGATATAACGGTGGAAGGTCGATCACACTTGGCGTTTAGATCACCACAGATAATGATGTGATCAGTTCCCAGTTCAGTTGTGAATTTATCCAATATTTCAGCCACTGTGTCACAAAAGTCGATGTTATTGACTCATTGGGGGTTCCAGTAAACTTTTATAATGGCTAACTTTGACTTCCTTGAAGCCTCCTTTGGGTGAGACCACTCCGTTTGTAGAGCTAAAACACCATAAGTTTCTGCTACCTTCATTTTGATGGAAATACCTGAGCCGACGCGTACTGCTGTTAAAAGGCCTGACGATGGTCTGCCTAAGATACCTTTGATTGTCAGAGATGCTGATCGAAAGGTCCAAAAAATAAATACTGGTGAAGCTGGAGGTATTGGTAAATTGAATACCCGATGTGTTGGAATTTAAATATGACACAAAATCATTAAGAGAATCACAAGAGCCTGTCCAAATCAGAAACACGCCATCTATATATCTTTTCCATATATGAATATATGGTGAGAACAAATCATTAGTAAAGGAAAACATTTGCTCAAAGTGATGCATAACTATATTAGCAAATATATTGACAATCAATTTGTTACTAAGACCTATCGCAAACCCACATCAGTTAATGCAGTACTACATGCGAGCAGCTGCAACAAGAAATCGGTTTCACAAAATATCCCTAAAGGGTAATTCGTACGTGCCAGACCCAACTGCTCTCTAAACAAGGATTTTAACACGGAATGTGCGTTAATTCGCAACCGGTTCCTGGCTAGAGGCTACAGCAGCAGCCTCTTAGACAAAGGCTACCCTGTTGGGAAATAAACATATACCAACTGTAATTTATCTTGTGTGTGCGCGCAGTGTGTCTGTAAAATCAACGCAATTTAAAACGAACAAACATTGCCAAACGTTTGTAAAGTTGATTACCCGTGTTTGAATTAGAAGATAAAAGAAGCTGGTGTAAACCCACATTGCCAAAGCCAAGGAAGAATCAGAATAAGACCATATCATTGTCAGTATTTGGTTAATGAAGAAGTGGGGAACAAAAGTGGCAAGAAGGCTGCCCTTCTGGTAATGTTATTCAGAAGGAGTGGAGCATAACTTGCAGAGGTTTTGGAATTCACAAAGGGTAATAAAGAGCATCAATGTGAATCTTGTTTTCCCTGAAGAATTGCTCAAAAGCTGGTGTTTTGAAGCAAGAGATAATATGAAATTGTTGTAAGCTGTTATTAACTACAAAGGCACTTGGTGTTTTTAGTTTTCTGACCTGAAGGGGAGTACACCAGACCAGAGGTTGTGGTAACATTTTATTCTGGTTGGGTGGGGGAGTATACCCGAATAGAGAACTTTGAAGTAGTAGGCCTGGTATGGGAGTAAACCAGGTGGAAGTTGATGAAGTGATGTGAAGTGGTGTCAACAAATTATCATAACAAACTTTAAATTGTGAAAACAAGTGATTGTGAAAGAAGCAATAATAGAACTATTGATATCTTTGAGAAAATATTACAAAATCATCTTGACAAACTTTCATTGTTGAAGCAAGAGTTGTGTAGGCTGCTGGAGAAGTGCTTAATGTCTTCAGAACAAATACATTGCTGCAGAACAATTCTGACAAAGCCAATTTATGTCAACGCTGATGAACTAAGGAAGTGTTCTTGGTTTATGCAAAGAAGGTTGTTTGAGTTCTTACTATTACAAGCGGTAGAGAAAGAACCTTTTTTTTTAATTCACATTTTTATTAAAATATATGCAGACAGAAATGAACATACAGTGTTACCTCACAACATCATATTTACTAAATAAAAACACAGACACATAAATCACAAGTGTGGTGAGAAAACAGCCGTTCTCAGGTAACCAAGAAAATAGTATGTATCGAGGCTAGATTCATAAATCCAGGAATCTACCCCAGATACCTTCATATAAGTCTCTTTTTTTGTGACTGCACAAGATCAACCTTTCTATTTTTGACATCCATCATCCAATCCGAAACAGATGGTGGTTGTATACTTTTCCAGTTCCTTGAAATAGTTTTCTTAGCAGATAGCGAAGCTCTAAAGAACCAACATCTCTGTGGATATGGTAGATCCTCTATCAGGTTCTCCTCTCCAAGAATAATACTCTGTCATACTCCGCATCAATCATTAACACTCTATTCATTGTCAGTGTCACATCCCTCCAGAAATCCCTCACTGTTCCAAATTCCCATATCAAGTG